>NC_060155.1:22655700-22668405 GCF_021292245.1 Micropterus dolomieu
AAGGATCATGCCATTTTGGCGATATGGGGGTGCTCAACATCTGATTTTACATAGAACTACCAGTTTTCTCCCAATAAGTTAATATACAGCCTATTAACAATAAACATTTCAACATTTAATGCTGTAAATAAACTTGTAAAAAGGATAAAACTTTCAATAAATGTTTTTAAAGTGCGTAAATAAATCCAAAATTGTAACCCTAACCCTGGGTCGTCAGTGCGCATGTGTAGGCGTAGCATGTGTGTGGTGGCGGAAGAAGAACGCTTGCTGTAAAGACGGTGCCCCAGCTTCGCCCGTGTTGTGCCGTGTTGTCCGCACCTCGCGGGACTTTCGGATAATTCTCACCGTTGATGAACCACAAAAAGAATATTTTCTTCTTTTAGAGTTTGGCATGCACCAAAACCGGTGAATGGCAGGCAAGAGAGAGTGCGAGAAAAGGGTCTTCAAAAAGTCTCAGTTTTGCTGGAAATTTACAGTGTAAGTTGAATGAATAGAGACTGCAGCTCTGCAGCTTCTCAAGATTAAAGCGGAGCTACCATGTGTAACAAACACATTATCAGTGATCAGTATTTTAAAAGCTATTTTTCAATGTGTCAACTTTTCAAAACATTTGTTTCAATATTTTAAAAAGCTTTAACAAAATATTAAGGCCGATGCCGAGGTGTACAGATACAAGGGTCTTCACTTCCATAGTCCTCCAATGATTTCATACCATAGTTGAACACAAGGAGAAGGAGCACATGTAGTATAAATATGTGTATAATAAATAGTTTGTTAAAATCTGTTATATTTTTCGCTGTGCTCTTAAATTTCTTTGTGTGCTCCTAAATTTTTTCATTTAGAAGCACATGTGCTCCTTGGGAAAAAGGTTAGCGTAGAGCCCTGCATTGAGTCCTGTGCTCTATCAACTGAGCTAACCAGTCACACTGTAAAATATCCTAAAGAAATACACCAGCCGACCCCTGTATTCAGCAGTGGTCTGTTATCTCAAGATCAAGAGATACTTATCCCGTTATTACGGGAAAAAAGAGTAAAAAAATATTTGAATGGATGGCCGCTTAGGGCTTCCGTATATATGTGATATGCTGCCCCTTATTTGTTTTCGAGTATGAATTTGACAGCTTGACAGTTCTCTCAATTCTTACACATTTTATGGAAGCCCTAAGTGGCCCTCCATTCAAATATTTTTGAATGGATGGCCGCTTAGAGCTTCTGTAACATTGTACCTTTAATGAAAATCTTATTTTTGCTGTCCTTCAGTGGTTTAACCTCTAACGTTGTTGCAACACTAGACTGTAACATCTCCCATAAATAAGGGACTTGAAAGCACAAGAGAGGGCAATGAAACATTTCCTTTCAGCCTGCCCCATGGAGGTTTCTGGTAAAAACACATTGTTTCTGTGGTCTGACAAATGTGTTTTCTTTTCTCGAAAAACATTTGCAGGGGTTACTTTTAAATCATTTTTTCTTGCTAGCAGTCCTTGACTTCAATACCTTTGTTGGTATTGCTACATTTGTTGTGACATTACCGCCACCTGTAGAGTGTAATAGTCTGAAACCATTGGCAGAATGTGTGCATGAGAGCCAAAGGGAAAAAAGAACCCACTCATAAAAACATTACTCCATAGTGCTATGAGTAGTCAAGAACTCCACAGGGTACCTTTTAAAGTACTCTTTTTGGAGAAACTCACACAGCCTTTATTCAATGCAGAGTCAAGCAAAAGTTTAGAAATACTGTGCTGGAGCACTGGAAAATTAACACATTTTTTGCATTTACAACCAAATTGTTAGAAGAGTTACAAGTGCTACCTGGCAGCTTTTCCGCCTGACCCACCCTGCAGATGTTTTTGAAAAAGCAAAGTTTCTAAACCAAACTTAATCTTTAGCCTTAGCCAAGCAGCCTAGACCCAAGCTATAAGTCCAAAAGCTCCTTTGCAGTAAAGTGGTAAGTAGGACCAACATTTCCTCACTCATTTCTTGTCCTGTAAAAACATCACTACACATCATATCACATATACATGTAGAAATGGGGAAAACAAACACTCACACTCTCACACACACACACACACACAAACACTTACCGACAGCCATCATGTAGTCCCATCGGTCCAGCAGACACATGCTGAACTGCAGCCCCTCTGGGGTGAGGCCTGCAGCGATCAGGGCCTGACTCAGCTCGGGGTTCTGGCACACAGCGGAGGTCCAGGCCACCAGAAACCACAGCACCACAAGCAAAATCACTGCCAGCAGGCGCAGGACTCGCCAGCCGGTCATGTAAGGCGTCCTCTGGGCCGTGCGGGACAGGAACACCTTTAACACCCTGGGAGAGAGAAATCATGGTGGAATCATGACAAGCAGGGTGAGTATAGAAAAGATTTTCTTCCTGCTATCGACAACTCATGCCCCAGACTCTTGTTAACATGCCCACTTGAATTAAAAGGAGCAGGGAGAAAATTTCAGTTCATTCATGTTTGGTTTAATTCATGTTGTAACAGAGAGGAGAACTAGGGTGCAAATTTTTTTATATTTAATAATCTAAAGGGAAATTTTAAAACTTTCAAGTTTTAAATCTTTCAACTTGGAGGTGGTTGAACAAATGTGTTTGGAACTAACTTATTAGACTAAATGCATGCAGAGGTACATTGGTTTATTTATTTACTAAATATCTTCACTGCATACACACAAGACAATACGACTCTGCAAAGGGAATTAAAAATGCAACACATCAGAGAAAGTGATCTGATGCTGGGTAAACAAAGCTATATGGGTACAACAATAGCATATATAGTATATAACACCATCAAGACATACTAACAGCCAATTCTCAATCATCTCTGTACTGTGCTCATCTGTTCCCTCGCGACTAGACTGTGACAAATCTATCTTATCTCTCACATATTCAGTGAGGCCGGGCTGTAAGAGCTTGCCCCGGGGCACACTTCACACCCAGCAAGCTCTGAAAAAAATCTAATTGGTAATTTTGCCAAGGGAACACTCTGGCCGGCCTTTGACCTCCTTCTCCCATCTCAGCAACACTTGCTCGGAGCTGAAGAGCAGGAAGTGAGTTTGTGTCTGAATAGATACTTCAGCAGGCAGACGCATATAGGCCGAACCTGATGTGAAATTCAGATGTGTTTATTGGCAAAACTGCATGGATGTGTGTGTTGTGTGTGTGTGCGCACAAGTGTGCAGACTGAGAGGGAGCTGAATTATTGAAACTGAGAAAGGCTAACTCATAGGGCAAGTTAATATCAGGAAAGAAGAGGAGGAAGAGAGGATGGGGAGTGGAGATGAGGTAAGGAGAGGAGATGAGCATAGAGGAAAGGAGATAGAAAGAGAAGAGGGGAAAGAATATGAGGTGAGCAGAGGAAAAGGTGAGGATATGTAAAGAGGAGAGGTGAGGTGAGGAGACAAGGAGAGAAGAGGAAAAAGGAAGAGAGCAGAGGAGTCAAGCAGATTATACGAGACAAGGAAGAAATGAGACAATTGGAGGAAAGGAGATAAGGATGGGATAGGAGATAGGAAGGGAGGAGAAGAGACAGACAGGAGAAAACAGGAGATGAGAATTTAGACAAGGAGAGGAGAAAATAGGAGAGTAAATGAGACAAAGAGAGGAGATAAAAAGACAAGAACAGGAGGAGACAAGAGCAAGAGAAAACAGGAGAGGAGTTAAAACAAGGTGACAAGGAAAGGAGAGGAGAGGAGCAGAGACATAATGAGATGAGGAGAGCAGACAGGAGGAGAGAAGAACTGAGGAGAGAAGGAAAGGAGAGGCTTGACTATTTTTTTAGTTTATAGTTTTATCTTCACTTCAGTATTCTATATTAGAAATAGGAATAAATAATAATAAATCATTCATAGGATGAGGGATAAAACATGCAGGACATGCCATAACTCACTAATATCATGATAACCACTGTTTGGATTTTAGTGCTTTCAGCTCTCGCTTCATTTTACAGTACCTGTACAGCTTGAGGATGACGGTGCCGTACATGATGGCGAAACCCAGGAGGCGAACCCACCTCAGGAGGATACAGCGAAACACACTGGGGTGGAAGTACAGGATCATCACCTGCAGAGTGGTGCAGCAGTGTTAGTGTTCACACTGACAAACACACACACATTGATTTTATATACTGCATATTTTGTTTTGAATTGCACACTTCCACTCATTTCATACTCCTCTCATATTCACACAGAAGGGATCAGAAATAAAAATGAGGCGAGTTTCCAGCATGAGAGAACCAGAGCTGGAGGCTGATTTGGCCTCGCAGCTATCATACGCCTCCAGAGCCCCCGCTGACATCTCTTAACTGTATGTTGCTCATATGTCAGCTGCCAGAACACATTAGATATGAGGGTTTGTAGGGCTATATCCTGTCTCACTGTTGCTATTTGACAATAGCATTTTTCCTGTGTGAAAGACTGCATCTGTATGTTTATTTGCATGTTGATTTGTATTTGCATTTGTCAGCGTATGGACATGTTCGTGTGTTTCTGTGTGTGCATGCACAGTCCAGGTTTTTATTCTTTTTCTGTGTGTGATTTGCAGTAAAACAGAGAATTTCCCAGTGGCCCCAAAATTGTCATTTTCTGCTTGGTGTGAGGTTTATTTGCACCTATTACTGTTAAAGACGAGGCTGAGGAGACATGTCTCACATGCCAAGCTGTAAACATCTGAGCTTCCATTTGCATTTTTTTTACAGCTGCGTTTCATTTCAATAGTGCGTATCTCAGTGGGACGCCACATGTCAAATCTCCAGTGACCCAAGTGAAGGTGAGATCCACATTTTGTTCTGGAGATCCAGCGCATTGACTTTGTGCACATTTCCACTGAAGCAAAGAAAACATGCTTCACCCACCTGGTGGATACACACCCTCCATGATGTGAAAGCATGACTCCTTACTGAGTCATGTGTGCTGAATTAATTCACACAAATCACACACAGGTACTCATGTTTTAGTCTTGATAAATACAGACTTCTGATGAATGTTGAATATAATATTATAGATCTGTAATCCTTCATATATTATTCCCTAAATGTTGAGCTATTTATACCAGGTGCTTCAAGTGACAACTCTAAACTAGTAAGTTAAAAGCATAATCATGTAGGTGTGTAACTGGTAGGACTTAAGTCGTTGACATAATATGGAGGACAACTTCACCTACATTTTTTGTCAAAGTAACAGAAAATACTTGACTCTGCTAGAGACATGGACATCTCTCCCCTGTGCTAGGTGCTGCAGAGCACTTTACGTCAAAACAGCCAGGCACAAGAACTGTTTCTTTCCACAGGCCATCATGAACTGTTAAATCATAGTGTCAGTAACCCTGTACACTACAACATCCACTTATCTACATATTATACATGATATGTTTACATTTTACAATACACACTGTGCTTAAACATGTACATATCATATGTATCATCCATCGATAAAATCTTCATGCTGTATATATGGTATATAAACATGCATGCATACATGCATTTACTGTACATAACCACCCACTTATTACCTACTATATAAAGTAATCACATTAACCATTCAATATTTATTCCTGTTCCACTGTTTGTATTTGTTTACAATTTAAATAAACACTTTATGTTGTTGGTCATTGTTTCTTTATATATATACATACAAAGCTCCTGGATAGCTCTGCTCTTAATGCCACTGACATTGGTACAGGTGATCGGGGATTTGATTCCCTGTCAGGGTTGGGGGGGGGGGGGATCCAGGTGGACCCTTAGGGTTAACCAAACACACAACCTGGGTTCGATTCCCACTGTGAGACATCCACCATTGTGTCCCTGAGCAAGACACTTAAGCCTTAGTTGCTCCAGAGGCGTGTGACCGCTGACATGTATAGCAATTGTAAGTCGCTTTGGATAAAAGCGTCAGCTAAATGAATAAATGTAAATGTAAGTACAAGACGTGAATGCAGCACTACATGCTATCCCTACTAAAGCCATAACCGAGACCAAAGAGCTGATGTACGCCACAGCAACAGTGATCCTAGAGATGCTTGGCTATAAAATGAACACCACAAGCCACATGGAGGAGAAGGCTAGAGGCCAAGATCAAGGCAACACAAAGAGAGGTTGGTCAGTCATGAAGAGCTGTCCAGCTCTTCATACCTGGCCCTGAAATTATCCACACCTACTGGCTGAAGAAACTAACAGCCTGGCAGCACAAATGAACCAACTGATGGATGGGACCCACACAGAATGGTTAACCCAAGGATGGACAGTCCTGATCATGAAGGATCCCCAGAAGGGTAAAATCCCATCCAACTACCGGCAACTACCGGCCAATAACCTTCCTCTGCACAACATGGAAGCTCCTGTCAGGCATCACAGCGGCTAAGATGAGTAGGCACATGGCTCAATACATGAAGAAGGGAATGGGCAGTAATACCAGGGGAGCCAAGCACCAGCTACTGGTTGATAGAGCAGTCACTCGAGACTGCAAGACCAGGCAGACCAATCTGTGCACTGATTGACTACAAGAAAGCCTACGACTCAATGCCACATACATGGATACTGGAATGCTTGGAAATATACAAGATCAACAAGACACTAATAGCCTTCATCAAGAACTCAAGGGGGCTGTGGAAAACAAGTCTGGAAGCCAACTCAAAGTCAATTGCACAAGTCACCATCAAGTGCGGTATATACCAAGGCGATGCAATTTCCCCACTGCTGTTCTGCATAGGCCTGAACCCCCTCAGCCAGATCATCACAAAGACTGGCTACGGATACCGGTTCTGAAGTGGAACAACCATCAGTCACCTCCTCTACATGGATGACATCAAGCTGTATGCCAGAAATGAGCGAGACATCGACTCACTGATCCACACAGGATCTACAGCAACAACATTGGAATGTCGTTTGGACTGAAGTGTGGTCGCATGGTATCCAAAAGAGGGAAAATGATCAGAACCGAGGGGGTTGAACTACCAGACGCCATTGCAGATGTTCAGGACAGCTACAAATACCTTGGGGTGCCGCAGGCTAACGGAAACCTTGAAGAGGCAGCAAGGAAGTCCGCCACAGACAAATACCTACAGAGAGTAAGGCAGGTCCTGAAAAGTCAGCTGAATGGGAAAAACAAGATCCGAGCCATCAACACATACACATACACAAAGTCATCAGATACCCCGCTGGTATAATAAACTGGCCAAAGAAGGAGATAGAGGCCACTGACATCAAGACAAGAATGCTCCCCACAATGTATGGAGGGTTTCACCCCAAATCCAGCACGCTGAGACTGTACACCAAGCGTAGCGAGGGAGGCCGAGGGCTAGTGAGTGTCAAGACCACTGTCCAGGATGAAACGACAAAGATCCAGGAGTACATCAGGAAGATGGCCCCCAAAGATGAAGGGCTTAGTGAATACCTCAGGCAGCAAAACCCGAGGGTGAGGACAAGAAAGACATCCTACCAGTGGCTGGAAAAGGCTGGACTGAAGGACAGCACAGAAGCACTAATCATGGCAGCACAAGAACAGGCACTCAGTACAAGATCAATAGAGGCTGGGGTCTACCACACCAGGCAGGACCCCAGGTGCAGACTGTGTAAGGATGCCCCTGAGACAGTACAGCACATAACAGCAGGGTGTAAGATGCAGGCAGGAAGTGTGTGCATGGAACGCCATAACCAGGTAGCTGGCATAGTGTACAGGAACATCTGCCATGAGTATGGTCGGGAAGTCCCAAGGTCAAAATGGAAGACACCTCCTAAGGTAGTTGAGAATGACCGAGCTAAGATCCTGTGGGACTTGAAGATCCAGACTGACAAACTGGTGATGGCTAACCAACCAGACATCGTGTTGATTGACAAACAGCAGAAGAAGGCTGCAGTGATAGATGTGGCAATCCCAAGCAACAGCAACATCAAGAAGAAGGAACACGAGAAGCTTGAGAAATACCAAGGGCTGAAAGAGGAGCTAGAAAAGATGTGGAAAGTAAGAGCAACAGTGGTGCCAGTGGTAATCGGAGCACTGGCGGCTGTGATTCCCAAACTGTGAGAGTGGCTACAGCAGATTCCAGGTAAAACATCAGAGGTCTCTGTCCAGATGAGTTCAGTCCTAGGAACAGCTCCAGATACTGCGCAGAACCCTCAAACTCCCAGGCCTCTGGTAGGGGACCCAAGCTTGAGGATGACACATACCACCCCGCAAGGGGTGAGAGGGGGATTTTTTTTATTTATTTATACACACACACACACACACACACACATATTCATACATACATATACACACCTATTTTTTCATCTAATAGTTCTATGTTTATATTTACCTGAATTTGTTCAGCTTTATTATCCTTGTTTTAAGTTTTATGTCTATTTCTACGCCAGTAAATTGTTCTCTGTGGGGATCGTCAAATTCCTTGTGTGTGTACACGCATACTTGATCAATAAAGCTGATTCTGAGAACAAATCATCAGCAGGGTCATACACAAGGAAACCAATAACTCATCTAATCGTCACGGGTAGCAAGTATATTGTTCTTACAGATCTCAATTTCACATAATTCTGAGGTACAAAATAAACTAATCCCAATGGATATTCCAGATTTGCCTCAGTAATACAAACAGAAAAAGTGACCTAACTGACATAAAAATAATTGCAGAGGACATGATGAGAATGAGAATCCATTCTTCAGCTCCTGTGAGTTGCTTTTGTAACGGGGTAGACCTGTATCAGCCTGATTTTGAGTGCAGTGATAGTGTGATGGGTGAGCACCAAGAGTGAGTGTGCATTTGGTGGGTGTGGTTTTCACATAGGTTGATTGCATGGGGATGGGCTGATGGCAGACAGGTGTGTCTTCTTCCCTGGGTATATATAATTGTTATGTGGGCTGGTGGCAGTGTCTGTTGTGTGGAATGTTTTATAAATTGCTGTTGTGTAAAGGAGTCTTCTGCTTGTCTCCTGTGTGCAGTGTGCGGGTGTGCGGAGGCTACTGCTGATATCTCAAAGAGTGTGGCACATGGCTGGGTCATAGTCTGGGGAGTCGCCGGTGCAGAGCCACAGCTACTTATTGGAGTTATCAGAGGCCCCAAGCAGTGAGGAGGCCTCAACCAACCAGCCTGTGACCAACAGCAGCAGACCCTGTTGTGTTTAGCTTCGCCCCACGCAGGAAAACGAAGTTGAGCACACCCAGTCACAAAGATCCGGATTCCTTTTTATTGAACTGACTTAGCTTCCCCCATTTGAACTGAGCTGCAGCTCTCACACTAATTTTAGTTTTAAAGTTATTTGAAAAAGGTCTACATCTATGAAGTCTGTCTAAATGTGTTAGCTCTGTGAGAGACTGGCAACCTGTGCAGGATATACCCCACTTCTCACCCACTGTGAGCTGGGTTAGGCTCCAGCTCCTCACAACAGTGAACAGGATTTGTGTGTTTGGTTAATGGATGTTTGAATTACAGATAAACACATCTCTGAGGAGTAGAACCCGTGATTTATCCCAGGTCCTATGTGAGCCTTGGCATTCAAGAGACCGCCGCATCCAGAGAAATTAAGCTTAAGTAACAGCAACACCTGTAACCTCTTCTCTTCAGAAAAGCAGAACATCTGTAGCAAACTTATCTAAGCAACCAGCCGACACAGTCTGGCAGTAAGATGTGTAAAAATAAAAGGTAAACTAATGTGTAATTGGGAATATAAATAATAGTGTACACTCTATGTTACCTCCAATGTTAAGAGTAAAGAGTATGGTACAAAGACAGAATAACAAAAATAACAAATATTAAACTTAACAACATCTTATACAGCTATGCAGGAAGTTACAAGTAAAATAGAGAGAGGACACAGTGAAGATGTATTGAAGTAATGTCACAAGAACATGAGCAGTGAACTAATCTTCTGCTGGTTTCTTTCTTTTATCACCACAAGCTGTGTTTGCTGAATTATTTAATACGGTCTTATTACTGGCAATATCAGTTTCAACTATTCTGCCAAAATGTGGCTCAGTGTGCAATTAATCTGTCATAACATCCTTATTTTCAACCATAAGTCTGTCCACTCTCGGTTCAGCTATACAGACATTTCTTTGTGACACACAAAGTCAAAGCGCGGAGCAGCAAGTGTTTCCTTCCATCCCCAGTTCTCTTCAAAACCTCGCACTGCCAAAGTCTGTCATTGGTATGCTGGTCATAAGAGAGCTGGAAACCAAGTCCATTTCAAACCCACAAACAAGAATTAGAGCTGTTCCTTTTTAATGCTCCACTACTGACTGTGAGTCGCTGTTGCAGCTCAGGATCTGATAAATTAGCTGGGATATTGAAGACAGACATTAAGAGTTTCATTTTATGTATCAATTTTGAAAAGAAATTGCTACCAAAAACGAATCTCTCCATATTCCAGAGAAAGACAGCTTTTCAAAATTACCGTGTTTTTGTGGACAAGACAACTCATGACTTCAATACCAATGATGTCCATTAATAAAAAATTACACATTTTTAAAGGAATGTATAAAAGATTTTGGAAATTATGGTACCTTGGTTTCCTTCAATGAGTTAGATGAGAAGTTTGATATCAGTTTCATGTCTGTGCTTCAAGTACGGAACTAGAACCAGGAAGCGATTAGCTTAGCATAAAGATTCAAACCCAAGAGGAGTAGAGATCTTGTTGTTTTTAAGGTTGCCATGTTTAGTACAACCATGTTAACAATACCAATTGCATTGCACTTCTCCTTTGCCGAGATAATCCATCCACCTCAGAGGTGTCCCATATCAAGACGCTGATCAGACAGCATGGGTATTGCACAGGTGTGCCTTAGGCTGGCCACAATAAAAGGCCACTCGAAAATGTGTGGTTTCACTGTATTGGTGGGGTCCGGAAACAGTATCGGGCGTGACCACCATTTACCTCACGCAGTGCAACACATCTCGTGTTGCACACGCCACTGTATGCAGTTGATCAGGTTGTTGATTGTGGCCTGTGGAATGTTGGTCCACTCCTCTTCAATAGCTGTGCGAAGTTGGAGTCCGGTTGAGACCCCGATGAGGATGACATGCAAGCAGATGAGCTTCCCTGAGACGGTTCCTGACAGTTTGTGCAGATATTTGTTGTTTATGCAAACCGACTGTTGCAGCAGCTGTCTGGGTGGCTGGTCTCAGACTATCTTGGAAGTGAAGATGCTGGATGTGGAGGTCCTGGGCTAGTGTGGTTACACGTGGTCTGCGGTTGTGAAGCCGGTTGGATGTACTGCCAAATTCTCTGAAACGCCTTTGGAAACGGCTTATGGTAGAGAAATGAACATTCAATTCACGGGCAACAGCTCTGGCAGATATTCCTGCAGTCAACATACCAATTGCACGCCCCCTCAAAACTTGTGACATCTGTGGCATTGTTTGATGGAACTGCACAGGTTCGAGTGGCCTTTTATTGTGGCCAGCCTAAGGCACACTTGTGCAATACCCATATTGTCTGATCAGCATCTTGATATGCCTCACCTGTGAGGTGGATGGATTATCTTGGCAAAGGAGAAGTGCTCACTCACACAGATTTTGACAGATTTGTGAACAATACTTGAGAGAAATAGGCCTTTTGTGTACATAGAGAAAGTCTTAGATCTTTGAGTTCAGCTCATGATGAATGGGAGCAAAAACAAAAGTGTTGTGTTTATAATTTTGTTCAGTGTAGTAAAAGTAACTCCACCTCAATTAGCAATTTTACATGTAAGTTTAGTTTTGTTACATACATGCATTGGTATTGGGAGTAGAGGTATTGGGAGAATTTAATAAGAAAATAAAAACTGGATGGAGCCAACTGTGTTACCAACCCTTAAGAGCAAGAATTCACCAAACACTTGCTCTTGCATACTTTGTCTCTTTCAGAGACTCTTTCTTCTCTTCCTCTTCCTTTACCTGTGATTAGGATTAGCATCCTTCCTGACACCTTCATCTCTTTGCTTCCCAAGCAAACATCCAGCCCTCCAGCTCTCTGGTCTACATGACGGGCCAAAACAATAAATCACCTCCAAAAATAAGAGGTAAAAGTAGGCCACACTGTTTGTTACACCTACATACATAAATGCAGAAATGCAAATCCATACACAAATGCACTTGCACTAAATCACAGGGAAATGTGAAGCTTTAAAGCCACTTTACACACTCATAATCCATCCTCCATCCTGCTTATACACACACACAAACTAACATACACAAAGATAGTCAGACACAAACAGTGGCACACCCTTTCTGGAGTGCTACCCCTGTGGACTACAATGTCATAGGGGACTGCACAATAAAAAGACACATTTTTATATAGCCCAGAAGAGATGGTGGCCCTCCTGGTTTGCATCCAACCTCCTATGCCTCCTCCATCAATTAATCAGCAGATGTATTTTTAAAACAAGTTGTGCTAGAACTTGATGGACTGTTTAAAAATGCATTGAGCACCAGAGCAGAACAGCTGCACCAAGCTTAGCTGAGGAGGCTTTAGGTGGCAGCAACAAAGAAACAGCAGCAGCAACAAACATTGAGATTGCAGGAGAGGAGACAGACACAAAGGTGAGATGGAGAAGGGACATGCAGAGGGGTAACGGAAGGAAAACAGGTGGGGGGGGGGGGGGGGGGGGGGGGGGGGGGGGGGGGTGGTTAACCTGCCCCTGACCCCCGCCAATCAGTATGTCAACCAGAGGTGGGCAGGTTTGAAGCTGGAGGACAACGGTGACTCTCCTCAAATTTACCAGAATCAC
>NC_060155.1:22668425-22707014 GCF_021292245.1 Micropterus dolomieu
GGGGCTTGAAACAGTTAAAGACAGTCAGGCAAGGTACTAAGAAATGCAGAGCAAAGATGGAGAAACAGCAGAGCAAAGGGAGGAAGATACCCTTGAGTGTATACAAGTGTCTGAGAACATCAGAGAGTGGGGCGGCAGGATATTTTCGGGGAGCTATTATTGGTACTTGAGTTATCCTTGGGGTGAATGGAGAACAGGGCGGATGGATGGATGCAAAATCAAATCCATTTTGAGCATCACAGCAAAAACTATACCCAAAGTGTGGTCACATAAGGACAAACCCACATCACCTGCAATTCTTTATCTGCTGCAGTAAAACTACCATGGTTTCTATGCTAATACAAATAGGGCTGTCGCGATAACCGCAAAATTGAAATACAGCGCTGGGTGTCACTGTTGCTGCTGTTTCCCCCTACATGTGGTACACTGTGAGATTTCCGGCAGGGGATTGGCTGATCTTTGGGGAAGTCTGGCTCCCACATCCGACGATCCACCCATACCAAAACCATCTGGTTTATGTTTACGTCTCTCCTACCCCTAGAGAGCGGGGACGTAACAGCGTTATTGTCCAAGCCTACCGCGGAGGATGGCAATCACCGCAACAACCGCAATGTTCATACTCTACACTTCAGGGCTTGTTAATTTAATAAATGAGTGCTTCAAAAGTTCCACAACCGTAACGAGCTCTGTAACGGTTCAAGGATGGATCGCCATGGGCTGTATGTGACCCGACTTCAAACTTGGAAGCTATAAGTGTTGGCATGTATTGTGTTGTTTTACTGTTTATTTTAAAGGTTAGCTAACTTTGCGTTAGCATATTGCGCAGCTAATGTGGCTAGCAGGCTCGGCGATGTTGGACTAACGTTGTAATCCTGAGGAACAGTCGAGAGAAACTGAACAGTAAGCCTCATTTGAAGCTCACTAACTAACAAGCGTAGTGTGTCGGATGCCTGCAGCTGTTTTTCATGATGCTTTCTGTTGAAATTTAGTTATATTATCACAGCGCAGTGGTCCGCACCGCACCGCACCGCGACACGCGTGTCAGTGTAAATTATTGTCAAATGTTAATTGTCAAACTACAAAAAGGAGTTTGCTTGGCAATGTTGTGACTTGCACCCAGTAGCTAGCTTGCTCCGACCATAAAGCTGCTGTTAGCAGCTCGCTGTGCAGTGAGGTGACAGACACTCTTACTATGCTACAGTATATGGCACCAAATTACTTCATTGGTGAAAGATGCGATAATACCGCATACCGCGCTGTTGAGTCCTAACATATTGCTGCAGTGGAAATTACTTCACCGCGACAGCCCTAAATCCAAAAATCTTTCTCATGGTAACACTCCAGGAACTTTAGAATAAGATCAAATCCTTTATCCCAAGAGCTGACTCTTGGGATAAAGCTCTTTTTTCTCTCAACATTTTTTGGTTTTTTTCCTTCTTAAAAATGGCTAACATCCACCCATCTTTATGTTTGAGCAGAGCAGTGGCTCAGTGTTGGCAGTCTGTGCAAGTATTTGAAGGGAGTGAATTCCCTGGTTACATCAGATTTCTCTGTTATATGGAACTCAGATTTCTTCCATCTGTTTCCCGGCTAAAGATGGTCTTCTGATGCTGTAATCCAGGTGCACTGTGGGCTGTGTGCACAAGCGTAAATACACACATATACAATGCACGCTGGCACCCACCAACATGGGCCTGCACACGCATCCAGACAACAGAAAGGCTAGAGAAGACACACGCACAATAAGACACACTCTCACCGTACATGCACACCGACGGTGAGATCCAGCTCTGTTTTTTCCCACAATGATCAGAGGTACAATACTAACAGCATCTAACTGCAACTGAAGAAGTGCAAAGCACGGTTTCCTGCCTTATTTAAATGGTAATGTATTCTAACATTGGGGCAGCTAATCAAAATATACAGCTTTCAACATTTTAAAATTAGAATCCTTAAGATTTTTATATAATCAAACCTCATTTTTGAAACTACTTCTCATCACCATTTTTTTTAGCAATGGCCAATAAATTACCTCTTTATATAGTAGTTTTTATTGTTTGTATCATTACCACAGTGGACTCAGACTGCCTTAATACTCAGCAGGGATTGACAGGAAACAATGCATGTATGTAATCTGGCGTAACTGTGTGCAACTTTATCTCTCCAAAAATCGAATCAGAGCTTTATTAAGTTACTGTCACTGCAAACCAACATGTCCTACTGCAGCTGCCTCATATTTAAACCACTGAACTGGTAGAACATGGGGTGGCATAGGAAACTTAATGTATTAGTCACAGACAACAATTGTTGACACCTCTACAACAAAAGACAGCAGACGTTGTTGTCATTTTTGACAGTAGATTGGTTTTAAACTGCCACAGTGAGCTGTTAGATGAAGAGTTGCAAGCGGCATGCTGCAGACCTCCAACTCCTCAGCAAGGTGCACAACTTCTTGGTAACCAACTCTAAATAAAACCAATTCAATAAGATTGCAACTGTCACGGGATCCGTTGTATTTCTGACAAAGCTTAACGAGTGTTGTTTCTGTAGTACAGTATTAAACCACACTCAGTGTTGCCACCTGTAACCCCTGGTGTCCCTAAATCAGGACGGAAAAACGCAGACTTACTGGGAAGTAGAGCAGTAAAGCCCCAAACAAGATGGCTTCCAGCAGAACGAGACCAGATGTGCGGATACTCTGTTATTGAGGAGAGAGAAACAACAGAAAAACAATCAATCAATCAATCCATTTTGAGAAATTATGGTCTGTATTAAGTTATCAGTTAAAGGTCTTTGCTCAGCTTTGTGAATTGCTGCCATGTCTTGAAATGCAACAAAATGACAAACATGTCAAAAAGATGCATCAAATTAATGCAGTTATAATGTAACACATGACACATGTATAGCAGGAGAGCCATGATTTATTCTTCATATCCAGTTACTGTAAATCATCAGGTTGTTTATTATGAGGAGTTATAGCTCCAGCTTATTTGCCATTGCAGACAAATGCAAATACTAAATAATTGCCTCAAAGCAAACAAACACAGAGGAGTAGAATATGTATATATTTTTAATATTTTGCCTTCCCTTGAAACCAGAATATGAGTGACGACAGCATTTTTCTGGGCTGGTTTTAATTACCCACATTAAAAGATTTTTTATGTTTCTTCATGTAAATTTGAAGGGCTCCAGGGACATTTCTTGTGAGCTGAAGAAATGTAGGAGATTTTGAAGCTACAACGCAAATGTCTATAAATAGCACACCGGGAGAGATTCAGCTCAACTTTGCCAGAGGACTGGTTGTAATTATGCTACGCCATGAGGATCACATATTTATTTCACTTTATCCTATTAGCTGAGTGGATATTATGCAACAACTTTTCTGTAAATCTGTGTGCATACAACACAGATATCCAGCAAAGTAGCATTTATTTATCAGACTTGCTCCTCTAAATTACTGAAATCCTAGACCTGTGTAAAATAGAACTTCTTAATCTTGGACAACTGTCTAATTTTAAACCATTTATTGTTTGAGCCAGTGCCAGGATTTAGTGTTGCATTCTGTAGCATAGGATGATATTTTCTGTAAGTCCTTAGTATGGAAATCAAACATTGGATACTACAATTCTCATATTGAAACTCAATACTTGCTCTTTTCTGTTAAATGAAACTGCACCCCCCCCCCCCCCCCCCCCCCCCCTAAAAAAAAGGATGTGATGTCTGGTTAAATGTTTGAGCACCATGATCACAATCTGTAGACAGCCTGTGGAATCAATGCTGAAGTTTGTAATCTGGTAATGTAATATTGTACTAATGGGAGGGAATAATGACCTTTACATTTCCAAACACAGTCCATAAGTGTTTCTATTGGCAGACTAAAGCACTCTTTAGTGACCCCCTTCTTACCTTGTTCCTCTTGAAGTGGTAGACCACCACCATGCTGGCCAGGTCCAGCACCATGCACAGACCCTGGAAGGAGGCCACAGCGAGCCGCAGAGCACCATCCTCCTGGACCAGGCAGGGTGTGTCGTCCCGGCAGTAAGGGCAGCCCTCACGGCATGGCAGGCACTTACTGGAGACATCAGAGGTCTCCTCTCTGTTAGAGCCCTGCTCCCTACCTGAGGATGTGAGAGCTCTTTAGTTAACCCATCAGATATCTAAATGTTGGATATACTCACATGCTGTGTTCCTGCACAGCTAAAGTGTTTGTACTTTTCTAACAGATGAAAGAAAGCCTCTTAAAAACGTTCGGATCTACTCACAACACAGACACAGTTCTGATTTACTGGAGTGTTTTCAATGATTATCAGTGTAATTAATTTTTGTTCAACTGTCACATACTGACTTCTTATTAAATGTTCAGTTAATCAATTTGAAGGAGTAGAAATCATCAATCCAATAAATCACAAAGCCTTGAGGGTGATAATTACAAGAATACAGCCTTTAATTAGGCAGATGAGGCAATAATGAAGGAGAGGAGGATAAAATATTGTGACACAGCTCCCTTCATCATTCTGCATAATTTTAGTTACACCAGCAAGCGGCACACTTGGATGTGGTTTATCAAATCTACCCATAGATTACTTTTTCTCAGTTGAGAGTGTTCACAACTGGATGTGTTCTTTTAAGCGCCTTTCAAACTTGAATAGAATGAATTACATGTAAAGAAACGACAGGCGATGACTTCTTCATTCTGTGACGTGTCTGCTGTGGCAAGATTTGGAGTAGTTTAAATCCTCCATTTTCACCACACACACACACACACACACACACACACTGTGCAGCTCTTTCTGAAAATGATGCTTCATAAGCATGTAATTCCTCTTTCAGTCCCAGAGCTCATACAGTATGCAAACACTGTGCTACAGTTGTACAGTGCTTCAGTAGAGCATGATTGCAAGAGAATGTGCTAAAAGTACTGGGAATGATGAATGTATCAAGTCATCATGCAGTCACTGATATTAGAGATCACAGAAAGTGGTTATGTTTTTCCAGTTAGTCTCTCTGTGTTTAAGGGTTTAGAAAAGAAGGGAAGGAGATAAACACTGTGATAACAAAATGACTCGTGTGAGCTTCAGGATATTAGGAGAGTTTAGGCGTTCAGCATAAGATATACCCAGTTTTAAACCTGAAGTTATCTCGCTAACCTCAAATCCTGCTTCATAGTACAGGCCCCTTGGGGCCAGATGTTCACAGTGATTCCACCCTTCTCTGTTTGGAGTTTGTTGTCATGTGCATCAGGAGTGATCTTCCAGAGAGTTGACTGTATAATTTCAGTAATTGCTCTTTAAAATGGCTGTGGTTTTTGTTTTGGTGCATTTTTTTATAACTGCAGTTTCACAGTCTCCTCAATTTTACCTGTCAAACATTTTTCAGACTCTCTGATCTATGCTTTGGTAATTAGTTTGACGTGCGTTTAGAGTTTCAGTTTGGCGCTCGGTGACAGCTGACAGACGAACAGACAGATGGCTTTGGATGGAAACGCAACACGTTATTATGCTTCAAATTTTTCAGAGAGAAAAAAAATCTAACAGGTCTGAGGAGTCTCCTTGTGATCTTCTGTGGCTGATAAATACTTCCTATTAAATTGTGCATCTACGCAGTTTGTTATGAGTGAAGTTTGCTTGTTTAAACTGCAGTCAGCTAATATGAGTCTGGCATGTATCCAATGTCTGGTATATTTTGAGGAAAGATTTTTTTATACATGTTGACATTATTAATGTAATATCTGAGGGAGGTTGTCTGTTCTTTACTTGTGCAGCAAGAATATCATACAGTTTATGCTAACATTTCTTTTTCATGTGTGTTGCTGGTAGCTATTTTGGGATACTCGCAGTTCATTTCTTGCTACCTGTACTGCTAACTTTGTGCACAGTCTCACTTAGCATTATCATTGCTACTAGCTGTTGTTAGCTAGGACTGTTATAATCCAACAGGTCTATGTTGCATAGACATTTACTTATAAACAGTACTTTGACTATCTATCAACTATCAATCTATCTAGTTTATCACAGCTATCAAGACATAATAGCTTAGATCACCAGCAAAAAGTAGAATGTGACATTCAAATCAAATGTGATGTTTCATGAGGTTCTGCACATTTCAAAATAATCCATTTGTTATTGCAGGCTGTGTTTTCCTCTCTCCATCCTTTCTCCCCTTTGATATCTGTCCTCTTGGCCTGTTGCTAGGGAACAATACAAAATCTGTTTCCAGTCTGGTCTGTTTTCGGGGATGTACTAGGAATAACAGACAGGTTCCAGGGGGAGAAATCAGGGTCGCCAGCTACTGCTACCCAATGAACTGCAGTGAATTTTAATGATGAGGATATGGGGTTTGGAAGATGAGGCTCTTCACAGACTGGGCCATTGGACTACAAGCCTCATCACGCTACAATAAAGCTCCAGCTTAGCATTTCATCCCCCTTGGGGTGCTGTATTGTTGGAGTCAGGGATGAAAACCACCGCAGTTGCCTGATTATTTCGCTCATCAACGCTCACTGCAGCGCTTTCAGTCAAGGTGTCAGAATGCAGGCATTCAAATCCAAAACACGAGCAAGGAGGGGCAGAAGTTAAGGACATAGAATACTTGAAAATCGCAAGAGTGAAAGGAGAAATACCAGTGAAAAAAAGGTCGAACGACAAGCTGTGTGTACATATTCACAATTTTAAAATAGATAATAAAGAATAATGGAAATATGAGAGTGACAGCCATATCTGCAGACATAACAATAACAATTGGCCATTCGCTAAAACCCTCCCTCGACCAGTGAATATCCAATCATAGCTTAGCCACCGTAAGCTTTGGATTTCTTCACATGCTCAAAAGGGTCTGGGGCTTTATTAAGATTTATAATTAGTATCTCAATATTTTAGAGGGTGTTGTTTTTGGACTTTGCAAAACTGAAAATACAAAAGCTAAGGAATGGATTAAACAGTGTGTTTATCTTCTCTACCATAAGAAGTTAACGTTAGCATGGCCATCTCACTATTACCTGCAGTAGTAATTAAGTGTTATTTAAAGGTGATGTTATAATAATACCTTCAGCACTGGTGCATCCAAAATGCTTGTATATCAGCAGCCCCATTCTGCTCTTCGTTTGGTTTGGTGAGGTTTACATTATACAAAGTCACGCCAGCCAAACCTACATTTCACAATCTCAATGGTGGTTTTCCTTATCATCAAATCCTTTTCTCTTGTAAAAGTGAAGAATACTGTATAAATAAATAAAACTAACCACGTTGTTGCTTTCCCAAGTATTTTTAGTAGTAAGCATCCAAACCATTAAATGCCATGTTAAAATGAAGAATATTTTAATTACATTTTTCTTTGTAACATTGTATTACAATACACAGGTTAAATAGCTTTACCCTGCGATACATGAACAGTGCTGCTGCATCACTTCTATGTCTTCTACAGGGTTCAGCTGGAAATATAAAAATGTATATGTGAATTATAGCGTTAGCATTAGCTTAATCTAGCTAGCTACAGCTGACAAAAGTTACATTTGTCATTTCAGCAAACAAAATCCATGGATAGAAATAGAGTCTGCTGTTTACTTCTGGGTGAACTCAAAGAGCTATTGTTTCAAAAATAACTAAGAATTTCAAATGGTAAATCTGCCTTTGTGTGACGTGTGAGAACCTGTGAGAATCTACCTCTTTATAATCCAACAGGTCTATGATTTAGACGCCACCTGTGGCTCCAACTAGAGCTCAGAATAGAAGCATAGTAGACATTTCCACAATAAGAACAGTCAAAATCCTTTGATGGAAAAATCAGGGTTCAAACCTCAAAAGCCCCAGGATGCCCATTCAAAGACATAGGAAAAATTTCAAACAAAATGTGTGGCTGTCACCTGAAAAATAGGTTGTTTTTTAATTTTTTCATAAATCCCAAAAGCTTGCTTTTAAAAGATTCAAAGTTTTGATGTGACAGCTCACTGCAATATATATTTTTATAACACAGAGGGATTTGTAACCTACTTTTAAAGCCATTGAGTGCCACTCTGCTTGGATGGTAGAATCCTCTCCTGCACTGGCACTTGTACTTGTCCAAAACAAATCCATGGCCAACGATGGGAGTGCACTGGGAGAAGAAAAGGCAGATACGGACAGGTGGAGATTAACAAAAAACAACGGTCACTTATTTTGGTAGTTATCAACAAGATTATCACAGGAGGTAGTTGCATGGAGGCAAAAGTGAGAAGTTGAAGAGAAAATTATGTCAATAAGATATAACTTTATTTATACACCATGGGGGAAATTCTGAGGTTACAGCAGCAAATTACAGGATAGCAGCAAGAGTAGAGCAGATAAACAAATCCAATCAAAACAATGGAAAAAAAAGAAATAAGAACTTGTGCAAATGTGAAACAACAGGATGGAGGGGGATGATTGAACCAAAGTGGTGACTCAGCCAATGCAGCTCTGTTTTGTTTCTTGAATCCAAAAGCAAGTGGGAGTAAAATGATGAATTCTTTTTGGTATTTAGGATTTCAGTCAGAATAAAATATCACATGAGCTAGCAACAACAAAACCTGTCCGAAATGTAATCTGATAATTAGCTTTTCTTCTACATTGTCTGTAGTATTCTTCAATGCAAACATGTTACATTAGTTACATTAACTGCAGCCCTACAGTGATAATGAAAGCCAATTATATCATCCAGAACTGAAAATTAAGCAGAATGAATGTAAAAAATGTTGTTGCTCCAAAAGACATAAACAGTGATTGTGTTCTCTTCACACATTCATTAATATTTGAGCATTTCTGGCTCCACAATTTGCTTCAACATGCTCCTTGAGTAAATACAAGCTATCTAGTGTTGGAGCTTTCAAATATTTGCATTTGTAAGAAAACATTGTCCAGATCTGGATGATTCATGGTGACTAACAGTGGGATTTGTACAGATTACCAATGAAGAATGCTGTAACCTTTAGACTGCACAGGACTAAACATAAACTTCAGTTTGTTCCAGACACTTTATCTATAACTGAAATCAAATAATCTGAATATTATCCAGGATCTCAGTAGTTAAAACAGACATCACAAACTGAATAAATATGTACAGTTCCTCTGTGTTTTTACTGCATGCTGATTATTATACTCCTTCTCAGGCCCACTGCTGAGGTCTCAGTTAATGAACTTGTTTCAATCATGTTATTGAGTCTCTTACATCGTCTACATGCTCTTCTGCAGTGTGAAGCAGCAGACACCCCAGTTATAAACATGCCTGCTGTCAGGGGAAATCACAGGGCTTTGCCAAGTAACAGGCAAACTAATTAATATCTAAATTAAGAATTAAAGGTTGTTTGCAGAATTTAAGCGTGTCTGCATAATTCCAGCTTGCACTGATAACTGTGGGAGCTACATGGGCTTACAGACCATCTGGAGCAAGAATTCACTCAGACAGGCACACACAGGCTCATGTGAATGCACATATTCTTGTACTAAAATAAATCTGCAATAAATTTGACATGAGCATTCATAAATAGTGTATTACATTGCATGCCTACAGTAAAAACAGTATATCTCCTCTGGGACGGCTGAAGAGCGGCAGGACTATATTTACACCTCATGAATCAGTGACAGTAGCTGATAGTCTTTTTTTATTTTTCTAATAGTCAAAGCACCGCCTGTGTTGCAGAAATAGTTTGACATTTTGGGAGATACGCTTATTTGTTTTCTTGCTGAGAGCTATAAAATAGATACCATTCCCATGTCTACATGCTAAACATGGAGCCGCATGAAGAGCCAGCTGGCAGTTAGTTTATCGTAGCATAAATATTGGACCAAGGACAACAGTTAGCATGGCTGTCTTCAAAGCTCAAATCATCACCTCAAAATCTCAGTAATAAGCCTGTTATTTTACCTTGTCATTTTTACATTTTGTTAGGGTTTGCATATGGATGAAACAAAATAAATACATTGCTGCTTTTAGGCATGTCTTTGAAATTTCACATTAGCTGTTTCCCCTAGCTTCCAGTCTCACAAAGTAACCCTCTTCCTGCCTCTACTTATGGTAATTTTGCATTCACTCCGCGTGTCGGCAGAATAGGAAGAACAGGAGAACTTCTGGTTATCCTGACTTGACATTATTCCACGATGGTTATCCCCACTGCTAGCCTTGTAGTTGCATTTATTTTGTCTAAATTAGCAAATGATGCTGTGTTATATACTTAGAGAAGTTCATTTTCAAGTGAAACCACACACAGCCCAAAAATATAGGTCATTTAAATGTACTTTTACTATTGTAAATATTTATATTAAGTTGGATGCAGATTAACTGCCAGCAATGGTGAGTTTGCAGTCAATTTGCTTAATGGTTGTTCACACTGCTGTAGTTTTCAACAAGTATGAGATTCCTCATATCCGACTACAGCTCAGAGACTAATGTGAAATTTTTTTTTGCAACTTGACTGCTCATAATTACATATGACATGGATGGGACATTAGCAAACAGACATGAGAGTGGTGTTGATCTTCTCAGACTCACCAAATCTCCACTTCTGCCTGCAGCATGGTTTTTAAAACTAATATTTTGCAATTCATTTCAGAGCTGTGCTTTGCTGTAATTAGTGCTGTAGTTAATTCAGTTTAAATGTAATGGGGACATGAGTTGTGAACTTTACAAAAACATCTTATTTTTATCTTAACTGGAAGAATTCCGCATGCTGAAGCTTCCCGCTGAACTTCTGCACAGATCAGTTGTATTTTTTAAAGCTGACAAACAGCCCCAAATCTTGAAACTGGGAAGCAGCAGTAGGAGGGATGGGCTGTAGAGGGAATATTTGTCTGAAATGAAGTGGTAAATGGTTGACAGACTAAACAGATACTCTAAATTCATTGCTCCAGTATTGCACCAGTGAAGACAAGCAGACCAGGCAGTTGGACATGTTTCTACTTTTTGGAAGAAAGAATGTGAGCTTTACACCTTGGAGACTTCACCTCTTGGTTCTAACATTTTTCTTATGAGGTATTGACTAACTGAAGTTTGCAAGTACAGCTCTGACATGTGAACTGTGTCGGATGGGGATTCTTAAAGCTATGTTGGGTTTAGCTGTGAAAAAAAGTGAGAAAAAAGTACAAATCTACAAAATATCAGTGACATTATTGTATGTTTCAGTTGTTTTGTAGCAGTAGTTAAAATCCTTCTTGAACCTTTCTGCCTCTTTATTTGTCATTGATATGTAATAAGGGAATTCCAAGGACAATGGGATAAATGTCGTCAGTGGCCTTCATAATAAAGATCCCTGATGATGTTTTAAATTCAAATACAGCCATTGTGAAGTCACTGTACAGTATTCTATTTATAAGAAAGTATTTCTGCACACCATAATCAATCATAAAGATAAAACTATGCAAGTGGATTTTAAAGCAAGATTTTGAAGTATTTCTTGCATTACCATGACTGTTAAACCACCCAATACAAACCAATCCAGAATTTTAGGCCTCCTGGGAATCAGTTACAGTATTTCTGTTTGCACTGGGGAAATGTTAATGCAAAATAAATCCATCTTAACAGTCTACAGCCACACTAGCATCTCTGTGAGGCTGGACCTAGGTACAGGGGTGCTTTGAGCTAAATGCTGCTAACATGCTCACAATGAAAATGTTATCAAACCATGTTCGCCTTATCTTAGTTTAGCGTGTTAGCATGCTTACATTTACTAATTAGCACCAAGCACAAAGTACAGCTGCTCATGGTGGCACTAGAGGAAAAGTCAAGGGATCACCAAAGTCAGTGGGATGTATCCGCTGTGGACCACAGATGTTTGTACAAAACTGCATGGCAGTTCATCCCCTAGTTGTTGCAATATGTCTGTCTGGGCCAAAGTGGTGGATCAACAGACCAACAATTTTAGTCAAGCAGCTCCAATGGTTAAAAATAGGTCTGAAATTGATAACACTGTCTTTTTCTCCCTAAAACAGGGACAGGAGATTCACTATATTTATGTAAATAAAGTAGACTCTCACATTTTACAATGACTTCTCTCTCCACAGGAAGTCATGCATAGGAATTACAGAGCAAAATATCCACTAAAACAGAGCATAGTGAGAGCAGAGTCAAAGTAAAGCTTGGCATACATACAAGGGTAGGTGTTTTGCCTCTCATAGCCAGGTTGATGAATGCTACTGTGCTGTGGTCAGATGAGTCATGTTTCATGGTTTTGAGTTTTCTAAGTTCAAATGTCCAAACAATTACAGAATATATGTGATGCTGCTACAGCAACCAACATGCAGCTTTAAGTGATTACATCGTACAACAGCATTTTCAGATTATTTAAATCAAAATAATTATTTCCACGCTATGCTCTCTGATTCATCAACCCAGCAAGTATTAAAAAAAAAACAGAAACTAAGCCACAGCTCATCTAATGTTTGTGTTTATTTGTGTATATTCTCTCTCAGGAGATAAGCATGCCTGTGAAATTAAAGTCTACAAAACACAGGAAGGGGGCTTTGAGCTAAAGCCTGATAAATTTGTATCCCTCCAAACTAGAATAATCTGGGTCTTGGCCAGGATGGTTCTACCTCTCTGACTGGAGGAGCAGGTGGCGAGCCATGGACAGCCTCCCTGCGGGCCCCAAACACAGTTGGAGTCCAACTTTGAAACTTTTAACATCTGCTGAGTAGAAAAAATGAGATAGATAGATAGATAGATAGATAGAACTACACACACTCTAATAAGCTAATACAGGCATAAACATTCACCACCAGCATTTGTTATGAATTTATTTTCTGCTTACTCCAAAGGAAGTGGAGACTCATTAAGATAAGACATACCCAGGGACACTGAGGTGGGTGAGGATGAAATATAATGCTTATTTAAGACCTTTATTGGGCCCTGTGAATCCAAATTGTTGCATTTATTAAACCTGTCTGTGCTATCACTGCAGAAGCAGTTTTTGATTCCCAAATGCATTTTAAAGCACATCAAATAGGAGTGTAAACAAAGTGCAAATGGCTTGAATATCCCCACTAACTTTGACCTCGTATGAGACTATATTACTTGAGCCCATACATCTTGCATAAGTACAGATCCCGTGAGTATGATACCGAAAACATGCATGCCACACAGGAGAATGACAAGGACTGTCAAAAAAAGATTAATGTTGCCCAATACCCTAAACTGCCTCACTACTGCACCGCTCCATATGTCGTCAATCACCAAGCGCTACTTTTTCCAACAAAACTATACACACTCATGCAGCAACACAGCAACACACACACACACACACACACACACACACACACACACACACACACACACAAACACACACACACACACACACTAACACACACATCTAAAGGCAGGGTGTTTAATGGTGCCAAGGCCGGCCTCGTTTTTCCTCAGCCACCATGAAAGGGGTATGAAACGGTCGTTTGACGTGTCTCGGTTTGATGGATCACCTAATCAGACTGCAGGCTGAAGGTGAGAAAGTATTTTGTAATTGCACCTTACTTTGTATGCAGTGGGGGCTTTTAATTCCACTTTTTTTTTTATAACACTTCACTGACATAGTTCAAGGTTGCATTGTCCATCACAGAAAGTGCAAAAGACTTATCTTTGAAGCATCCTGTGGAGAGGATTTTTATCATAGAGTCTTGCGCCTTCTCAGACCTTGGTATTTGACCATTAAAATGCAATTTTAGAGGGAAAAGATACATTCACATAATTTTGTAATGTGGTTATAAATGTGAACAGTTTGTGATGGTTGATGCTTTACAGCAGTGATCTTATGATCTAAATGTTTAAAAAAGTGCAGAGAACCCCCCTTGCCCATTGAAAATCAGCCTGAATTGCCATTTTGTTTCCTTTCATTATTTTAGCTTGATATTGTGTTCATGTTTGTCAATTTCTGTTTGAGAGAGGAACCTTTAGATAAGCCTAATCTGAGTTTCACCCCTCACTCACAACATGTCTAGTTGCTGCATTGCATTATGGTCTCATGAAGCTACTGTCAATTCTCACATTTCTAGAATGGACTTATCTCTGTTTAACAGATGACAGTTTTTGTAAAGTAATGAATCTAGAAAGAAGTTCTTGCTCTTTGATTAAATAATAATTAAACTTTTCTGCAATTAAAGTCCATGGCGGCTAAGCAGGAAATATCTCAATTTCTTATACGGAAAACTACAAATTACCACTACAAATTATACCTAGTTGTTTTAAATATAGTCTTTTAGGTTTAATTTCCCTTTGAAAAGGTTTGGGAATTAATGTTAATTAATGTTGAAACTGAAACTATACAAACTGAAACTGAAATAATCTATAACTTTCACATGGAGGCCCCTTAATTTTGGACTGCAGCCAGCTGGTACCTGTTTCGGTTTTCTCACAGTACAATTTGATAAAAAGCTGTGAACATGACACCAAGATGGGAGTTGGCAAGAGAGAGAGGGAGCACTCTGTGTCCCTCAGAGATCTATAAATACACTGAAAGCATTAAACCCTAAAAGCATTACAATCACTCTGTCCCCTGGGTAGGGAATCTGCCTTCTGCTGTTTCAGACTACCGACCACTGAAACAGTGGATGTCTGAGGATAGCTTGGACTTAAGCCTGTCTGGAATTTCTCCATCAATGTAAGAGGCAAAAACTGAGACATATGGCCAGTTATTGATTGGTGGCTTGTTGCGGTTACATTGCTGTGACTAGAGATAGAGTCACCAGGAGATCTGAGCTGAGTGCTGCTGTTGGTTTCCCTGCATCTTTAAAGGACTTTAGATGAGGGAGCAGAGGTGATGGGATTGTAAATTCAGAAATTCCGGGCTATGATTTATATTTAAGTCACTTAAAGGAGGAAAATGTTCAAAATGTTACCACTGATTGGCTGTGCAGCCTTCGGAAATGCAAGTCTCACTTGGCATTTTAAGACTTCTGATGAACCTTCAGTTTTCCCACACAGACATCTGGGTGGGTGGTCCCCAGCTCCCTGCATGGACCCGACTGGGAGGCCTCACTCAATTAAGATCCAACTGCTGCTGCCGACTTGACAGGCTGTTACATTTTGCCGTGGCAGCCGCTGAGCTGCAGGCAACAGATTAGAGAGTGAATGGTGTTTCTCTGTGGAGGATGAATCCTCCCTGACTACTGTCCCTCTCTGCTGTCACTTCTCATCTCTCCCTCCCTGTCTCGTCCTCCTCTCCATCCTATATTTTTCCTCCTCCTTCCACTCTCCTTCCTCACTTCATGCTACAATGCATGCATGTGACATCAGCCTAATTAAAGATCAAAGAAGAAATATGCTTATCAGAATACGAGTGTTTCTACTGCTACAGTTTTGTTAACATGAATTTTTAATTTTTTTATTGATAATACATTTAATATTGTATTGTTATATATAAGTTAAGCAAGTCTCCAGTTTAAAGAATTTTCCAGAGAGCAAGCATTAAAGTATATTTAGTAGCAATTTAGTAGTAACTTCAAAGTTGCGGGACTTACAAGAGCACCGGTTTTAATAAATGATGAGCCGAATATGTTTGTGAGAAAGAAGAGACCTTTTCAGCGAGGACACAGAAGGACACAACGGCAAGACTGGGGAAAGCCCAGGGTGTGTTTTTCCAACTCTGAAACAACTGGATGTCCAAGCAATACAGCATAAAAACGACGGTACTGTACTTCTGATAGGAAATGAAAGTTGACATGTTCCACAATGGTTGCCTGAGAAGGCTGTGTAGCATCTTCTGGCTTAACAAGATCACAACCTTGGAATTATACAAAAAGTTAAAAACAAGAACACCATCATCAAAATAAGGAAGAGGTGACTGTGAAAGCTTGCAATGGAGGCAGTTTGCACTGACTGGACTCCAGGTAAAAGAACAATGGAGGGTGCTCATTGTGGCTTTATGCCCCAGAATGCAACCTTTTCATTTGCCAATCAAACGCCATTCCCCTAGTTTGGAACCCAGGCTTTCAGTGGAAAATATGAGCCACAAAGGATAATTTATAACAGTTTTTTCATCTGAGTGCTACCGCCAATGACTAGCATTTATTTAATGTGTTAAATTGATGGCATTAACATTTTTTTTATTAATTTTTCAGATGTCAAATAATCCATGCCACCATACTGTACATCCCACTTAAACTCCACAACAAGTTGTTTTCTTAGCATCTGTCTAATTGTTATTAATGACGCAGAATAGCAGTGTTATCTTTAAATTCACAAAAACAACGTCTTCTCTTTTCAGGAAAATTATTCAATTATAAATGCTGTAATTTGTATTTAAATAATTTTATGAAAACTGAAAAGATTGCTGATGTTGATCATTGTCGACATTTAGTGAAGTTTAAGTCTGGAAACAAGCCCTACAGCTCAGACATTTGCCTGCAGTATTTTCTGCTGAATATTTAATGAAGGAATGGAAAGATATTGCTAAATTCCCTTTTTAATAAAAACGGGTTTATGGTCAGTGCACCAGTTTTGAGAACTGACTATTCAGAAGCCTGACTCTAAACAACTATTTCTGCTGTTGTATTATTGATGTGGTTTTTGCTTTAACAAAGATCCAGCAGGAAAATTCTTATGGTAACTAGTGCAGATAGGCTTTCAATTGGACTGTACAGTGTGTGTCCACACTCAAGTTGAACTTGAGCAGGCAAAAGTTTATGCAAAAGTAAAGAAAATGAACTTGAATCATAGTGTTAGATACACCATTTGTTGGATGCTTTCATACCAAAGACCTTGCAGTGGCATACATGTTTTGCATGAGTGGGCCAATTTGGAAAGAAACCCTTTAGATTTACAGTCATGGAGGTTTATAGGATCACTACAGATGGCAACAGGCTTTAATGGATACGGTACTGTATGTTAAGTCACAGTGTCAATTCATGTCTGTTAAGTACGTTCAGTGCAACCCCCAGAAGAGAAAGGTGTTTTTTTAAATAAAGTTGAATGTACAGCTACCGAGAAAGCCTCTTACATTTCCACAGCTATACAGTAAAGTTTGCGTAATTAAATTGAGGGTTTATTTACCTTTGTTTCACCTTTTATCTAAATACAAAAAACTAATGGTCTCTTTGATGAAGAAAACGAGAAAAAAAATACTTAAACACAAACACACATGCATTGCCAAGTGGTTGCACTAACTCTTGAAACACTTCAACCCAGCTTTAGCTGTAGAGCCTCAAATTCTCAGAGGAGAGACGGAGAGCCTGTGGCAGAACAAAACAGAGAGAGGAGAGTGAAACAGGAAAAGGCAGAGCAGAACAGGTTATTTTCTGTCTCCTCTACTCCTCAAGTCACCTCCTTTTCCTTTTTTTTTTACATGTAAGAGATAAGGCAAGTAAAAAACAGATCTTGCAAGTGTCTGCTTTCCTGACAAATTTAGAATGACATATCTTAGAAGAAACCCCAAATCCAGCATATTCCTTCTACCTAAATATGCATTACTGCTAACATTGTGCACAGGCTTTTGCAATGTCTTATTCACCTGGGTATCCCTGTCCTTACGCACAGTATTTATACTGACTTTAAGACTTGTGAAGCTTAAATCCTCTTCAATGTGCCAGAGATAATAAGGAACAAATATTTAATTTATGTCCCTTTTTTCACCCTATACAGCTTGAGACTGCAGAGCCAGCCTGCTTTTTTGCAACAGGGCATAGAAAGGCCACATGTGTCCAGGTAATTAAACTTAAAGAGTAATTGGACTAACACACCACTATAAATAGTAGCTGAGCAATAGCTAGAAATTACGGTGTTGCTGCTTTATCTTTGTCAGATTGTGCTTTCCGTGTCTGCATGAAGTTAAATCCACAAATTGGGGTTAGTGTGTATGCTGTAAAGAAGCTGTAATGATAACAGCCGAGGTCCCCAATTTATCCTGAGGAGAATGTTGCTGCAGCATTTAAAGCTGTAGAAGAAGGTGAAGGGTTTTTCTCAATTATAGCTCGGTCAGTTCAAATGATGATTTAATATGTTAGGCTGGCAACAGCAGAGAACAACAAGTTGAAAGTTGGAGGATCATTTCTGGCTTGTCTTTCCACCCTCCTGTGAGGTGTTATAATTGGCTTCAAGAAAATGGAGACACGGAGGCAAGGGTAAGGGTGATGAAAAAGGAAACCTGGAAAACAAGAGAGTAAAATAGACGCATTTGACTGTGGGAATAGCCATGGACACAGAGAGTGTGGAAAAGAGCAGGAAAAGAAGGAGAGGAAGTGTAGCTGATTGAGAAGAGAAAGCGATAGGAGAGACAGAGGGGGTAACCCTCCTTGGCTGTCACAGCAGTTTACACTCATTAGCAGAGCTCTGCCTTTGAAGCCCTTTATCTCCAGCGACACGTTTCACAGAGAGAAAACACACACACATACAGACATGCTATGCAAACATACTGCACACACACTGATGCGTACTTACATTTAAAAAGCACACACAAATTTAAAAAAAACATATAAACCTAGGTTCATCCAGTCACAAATCACCCATACTAATCAAGTCGTCTAATTATATAAGCAGTGGTTCCTTATGTAAGATGCTTCCCCTACGACTGGCTATCCATAATGCATGAAGTCTTGTATTTGGTTCATGGTGACACATCCTACCTTCCTCCACAGCCTCACTGTATCTGGGCAGACCAGAAAAAAAGACGAAGAATAAGAAGGTCATGTATCTGAGCATAAATATGCTCAACTGTATTCAGCCACTTTTAACACAATTCATTGTTAAAGAACCCATGGAAAATTGTTACCCACCTCTGCATGTCCTCTGAGCATGAGCTACATTAGCATCTTTTATGCTACAGTACATTAATGCAATGTCAGGAGAACTTTAAGAATTAGAAAACCTTGCGTTAATTTCATGTGGGAGTGTTTGTGCGTTATTCAAAGATGGTTACCCCACTGCTTGTCTTTGAAACAGCCTAGATTAGCTGCTTTGGTTGTGCTACATATTTGTATGTATTGCGTTAATTTAATAATGGATTTTACTTACTAATAAATGTGGCTTTGCAGCTATTTTGCCACAGGTTTGCTAACACTTCTGTAGTTCTTTTCGCCAATCGTAGCGGTAGGAAATTCACAGCAACAATGACTCAGAATTACAACTAGGAGGCTAACATGTGCAATTTTTTTTGGCTGGTCATAAATACAGTCAAAGAAGAATAATATAAACTCATTGTTTCAGTTTTCAGCTGGCTGTATCTCTGATCAACTCAGTTTCCACAGGCAGAAGAAAAGCTGTTATAAACCATCAGTTAGTACGCTACTTGCCCAGCACCAAAAGACAGGCAGACCACCACAAGCTGTCAAATGTACTGTAGTATAGCAACAAGCTATTGAGGCAAAAGTATTTCTCAGGAGTTCAGAGAGACCAGAACAGAACTAAAAGAACAGTAAATATTTTACTTATATTTGTCATGTGGTCAGAAACACAACCCTAAATTAGTGCTAATGTTGCTACGTGTCTGCTGGATGTGTTAATAACAAGCAACTAACATGTTTGTGTTTACAGCTCATTGTGCTGCCATCGAGTAGCCCCCCCAAAATAATTCTTTCACTTTTGAGTGTCGAAAAATTATCCTCTCTAAGTCATAAGTAACTTGAGAATACAAAAAATGTCATTATAGTGAAACATACAGTTTGAGGGATAAATTGCCAGGTTTGACTAAACTTTCTCAGGTTTCACTAAACTGCTTTTAAAACAAAAAGAGACATTTGACTAAAAACAGGCTATATAAAAAGATGTTGAGCCACAAACAGACTGAACACTTAACAGTAACAATGAGAAGGGAACTGGTATTGTAAAACTCCCGGCACACTTTGCAGAACACATGATGCCCTGTCACATTACTAGAGACTGTAAGGTTATTATCTTTATCTCTGAGACAGAGCCTCGGGGTGTGTTTGTACTCGATGGGGAAAGCAATGAGCCTCATATTGACTTTCCACAGCCCATTTCCCAAAAAAATTATTTAGCGAGATTTAAAAATGAACTGTTTTTTAATGGGGACTTTGGGACAAAAAGCAATTCTTTTCCACTTGGTCTGTGATAACAAGCTTAAAAAATTATTTAGTTTTTATTAAAGTTTTACCTAAATGTAGTATTGTGTGTGTGGTGTGCTGAGATGCTGTTTTAGCAGCCAAATCATTTCTCTTGGAGGCTTCTGACTGCACTGTTTTCAGACTTTGATTTGAACAAGAAAATTGAGGTAAAGTCCCAAAAGTGCTACACCAAAGTATTGGTAATGGGCTGGCTGAGCAACAGCAATAAGCAATTAATTACAGCAAGAAGGAACAGGCTGGGGAAAGAAATGAAACGAGTGAACCATTGAGAGAAAAATCGCACAAAATGATAAATGGTGTGGGGGACAAAGAAACAAGACATTTAACATCCTAAATTTTCTAAAAAGATTGAAACACGCACATTGATCCGGATATATACTGTATATATTCAGACTAATGTTATTTATTTGTTTACGCTACACTTTACAGCTTGTTGTTTAATCTTTAGTAATATTTGCTAAGATTCACTGTTGTTTGTTTATTCCCACCCAACAAATACTTACTTTATGACTAAATACTTTTTACACAAAACTAATTACACCCCTACAGTCTCAAATGTACATTGTGTTTAGTTTATACTAAGATGGTGACCAAGTTAAAGGTTCAGTGTGTAATGGATCTATTGACAGAAATACAATAGATCCATATGTTTTCAGTGGTGTGTAAAGACCATGTATAATAAAACGTTATGTTTTTATTACCTTAGAATGAGCCATTCATATCTACATAACCGCGTGCACCCCCTTCCATGGACGTTGCATCGTCATGTTTCTACAGTAGCTGAAAACGGACAAACGGACATACAGCGCTACAGAGCGTGTTTCATCACTACATTCTTGTTGTTCTACTGGTAGAATTCAGGCAGTGCAGACAGTCATCATTATGTTGAATATGTACTTCAGAAGAAGAAGAAGTAGTAATAACACACTGCAGGGGTCTGCAAATAAATTTTGCATCGGAGTAATATTTTCAACCATTAGATGGTGAAGGAGAATATAAGCCATAATACTGACTTGCATTAGGATGTTATTTGCTTAGCTCAGTTGGTAAGGCGCAGGACTTTCCAACCCAAGGTTAGTGGGTTTGATTTCACTTTGAAAAGTTTTTTTTTTCTCTCTTCAACAAATGCAAATGTTTCACAGATCACGGCATGTGCTGCACTGTTTTTGTTTCAGAGTTTGACCCACATCCATCAACCTACAGACGCTTTTGTAATTCCCCAGTATCTCCAGGCAGAGGACATTTATGGGAATCATGTTTTCTGACGGCTCTTTCAGAGGTGTGTCAAGCAGGCTACAGACTCTTTTAATGTCATTCAGAATTTTTCAAGGTAAAAGCTCAGTTACTGCATTACAGTAAACAAGCTTCTCGCACTTTTATTTTGTAGGTAAAACCACTAAAGAGGAAGTGATTATGTGAGTAACTGTTGCTGTCATGACTGAGATCTATTTCAGCACCGCTATCAAAGTATTTAGTTGATTATATTTTTTTGCCGCTATCAAAGCACCACGATCTGGCAACGGGCCATATATTAGTGTTGGCGGGCAGTTTTGGCGAGGGTCCATAATCACAGAGAGAATGAATGTGTTTCCCTTGTCAATGTTTGTATAAACTTTTTCTAATGTGTGGTTTTTAAAATTTATATGTGGTGCAGAAACAGTGACTTGGCCTACATTATCCATGTTATCTGTCAGTGGCTAAGTCAAAATAACATGGTTTTACTGAATAATTAAGTAAATATAATTTCTTAATAAATATACCTAAAGAACACTCATTTCTTGACTGGCCACTCTCTGCTGTCTCAGAGGAGAGACCTTTTGTGCTGTTGTTAGCCACTGTAGCAGTCCTACGCTCTTTGAAAGGTTAGGGGGCAGTGGTAGACTGGACAGATGGTTGTAATTCACAATCCTCACCACTGATGCCACTAAATCTTAAACACTGAACCTTTAAATGTTGTACCTGCTAAACATGAGCATATTTGTAGTGTCATTGTTGCCATGTTAGCATGCTGATGTTACCATTTCACACAAAGCACAGCTGCTAGCATGGCTGTAGACTCTTAGCAAAAACAGAAGATGTTATCTCTGTTGAACTGCTTCCTGTTTAAAATCCTGAGAGACTGACCTTACACATACAGTGGACAGCTGTAATATGTGTCTAAATTCATCCTACAAAAAAAGCATATTCCTCTTGTTGATTTAATTAGTAAATAAAATCATCCATTTTTCCATTTCATGGTCAATACATGTCCATCTGTAACAAAACATTTGTAATGGATCAATATCATTTACAGTCTTATACTGTTTCCAGAGTCTTAATTCCTGCTTCCAATATGCCTACATTTGAAACAGTGAGAGACAAAGAACCCTGCTGATTCAAGATAGCACTGAGTCATTGACTGCCGCTTGTCCAAATATGGCGTTAGAAAATCATCAGAAGAGGAGAGTAATGAGTGTTTAGCTCTGTAATAAACCTCTGAAATTGTCCTCTCATAATGTTTCATGCTCAGATTTAATTATATTGACCAAAAGCAAATGTTTAACCTATGCACATACACATAACTGTACCTAAGTGAACACAAATACGCTGGCACATACACAGGAGACACTATAATTCAAAGCATTTCTATGAAAGTGGTGTTAGATGGACAGGATGGAATGGCCTTGGTACATAAAAGGCTGTCTCTGCCCACCACTGTGATGATAACAGTAAGACACCATACACAATGCACGCACACCATCTGCACACAGTCAATACAGATATGGTCAGAACTACAGCACTATCAGCAGCGTCATTCAGATTTTCTGACATCACTCACGAGAGTTTCTTATAAAGATGGAACAAAGCAGAAGAAACAGCGCAAAAGATCAAGACAAACATGGAGACCTCCCTATGACACACCGAGAGGGGGGAGGCACACAAACAAAGAACATGGTCAATTATTCACCACATCTTGCAGCAATCCATTACACTGCATTTATTATACATCATATGGCCAGCAACATGCTATGCAAGCCTGAGCAGCTTCCCTCCCTTGCTGGAGTCAGAGAGGCTTTGTGCAATACATCACATAAAACTAACACATTGGTACATACAGTAGACTGTGTAAAACATGGACGTAGTCTCCATGACTTCACCCATAGGTTTCTCCAATGCCATTGTGAAGCTCAATGTAAAGGGCTCCCGGCAGCTCCTCACATCACCAGTGCCTGACTCTGGCTAATCCAAAAATGGGCAAAGAGGAGGAGCTGAGGCAGGCCGAATGAAGCCTGGTTGCTTAACCACCAAGTGGCTAGCCACCTAAGAAGGTACCCGCTTTTAACGGCCAAGTCCTTCTTATGCATAACTTTAAGCCTTAATATAATTTAACGGGTATGTTAAATAAAGAATTCACCCCCTGTACAGTTACAGGGAAATTAAATATAAATTTTTTGAACCAGGCTGTAAACATGTTTATTTCTGCTGGGAAGTTGAACATGGAGGTCTATGGAGACTGACTCACTTTTGGAGCCAGCTTCAAGTGGCCATTCCATGAATAGCAGTTTTTTGCACCTCCTTGTTTGCTTAATTTTTCAGCCCCTGAAGTTGCCGCACTTGATTGGCACTGACATGAGCAAGGAAGTGAGTGCACAGGCGTGCTCACACGCTGACAAAGGCACAAACACACACACATGCAAACAGCACACAGAGGCTCTAACAGATACAAACATGATGTATGTCTGCTGCCAGTTACATCACAGACGTCAGACAGTTAAAAACACTATACCATGGAGAAGACACTTAGACAAACATATCACCATTGGCAACCCTCATCAGCACAGAAAAGGACCCCGGAGAACAATCCTTGTGTGACATTTCTATGAATGGCATTGTCTGTCTGTCAGGTGGTCCACCACTTTGAACCAGACTAAAATATCTCTTCAACTAGGGAATGCCTTGCCAGGAATTTTTGTACGGCCAATAATGGTGCCCAGAAGATAAAGCCTACCAGAGACATTTTAGAGGAGACACGCCACTCAATCATAAGTCTATGGGGAAAGCCTGTGATGGCAAAGATGGCGGTTATCCCGCCCCTCCCGCTAGAAAGCCAGTCGCATGTTTTTAACAGCCAGAATCATATTGTGTCATCAATCAATCGTGTGGTGACGCATGCATAGTAGAAGTATAACTGCTCAGGAACAATGCTTTTTAAACCTTATTTTGGGGCTAAGTCGTTAAACTTTTCAACTATTTTTATCAGATTTTACTGCTGATTCTATTCATGTAGTTTTTATGTCCCAGTGACCAGTAAAAGTGCAGTTCTGGCTCTCTCCCGATTCATTCAGATAATCATGTTGGTGATCCTCTGACCTTTTGTTCATCCCCAACAGCATGTCAAAAATTTCAAATATCCAGTGAAATATCTCAACATCTATTGGATGGCTTGGCACAAAACACAAAACTCTGTTTCTCAAAACCGAGTTCACCAAGTTCTGTACTTTAAAGCTCGGACTTGGCAAGTTCGGCTCGGGAGTACAAACTTCCAGGAACGGGAGCACGCAGTCAGTCATTCAGCTATTGGAACTTGATGATGGCCGGACCGTTAGCGGGCGGGACCTCACATCTCCGAAAACGTCGTAGCAATTTTTAAAATCAGCTCTGTCTTGAGAAATCAATCACATATTTGTAGTTTAAACAACTATATTCCCACATTAAAAACTCTTAAAACTATTATATATGACACAAGAACAGCAGTATTATAAGTTACAGTTCTGCGTTTTCTCGTCCGACATTTCCACTTTTTGGCAACGAAATGCATCTGGGATATCTGGCGATCCAAAGTCCACACAAGTCACCACCGATGCAGGCTCGGTAAAACGGGCGGAGCGAGAACACATCCAGGTATTTGACTGTACTTGGCTAGATGCGGACTTTTGAATTGGAACAGTACTTTGGCTGCGACTTATGACGTTTCACACAAGCACAGACAAGAACGCAGATTGAGAAACAGCCCATGAAGTTGACAATAGTGAAATATTGCAATAAAATTTGGTTCAAACATTCATGTTCCCCTAATAACTTAAGTGACTGCTTTATGTTGCATCTAGCACCACCAGGTCAGTTTTAATTTTTCCAATACTGTACCTGAATAACTAACAATATTCTAGTCAGCCCAAACTGTCACGATCCTGTCTACCATGTCATATTTTGTACTTTTAGTCAGTTTTATTATCTGTTGTTTTGGTCTGTTGGGTTTTGGGGTTCTGTCTGTCTGTCGTCTAGTGTTTAGTAACCTTTGTCATGTCTGTTACCCCAGTGATCCCTCTGCATGTCTGTCTCTGTTTTCCCCCGCTCTCTTCGCCTACCTGTGCCTCCTTAGCCTCATGTCTGTCACCTGTGTTGCTCCCGCCCTGCTCGTTAGTCCCTGTGTGTATATATACCTGGTGTTTCTGTAATGTCTTTGTTGGGTCATTGTATGCTGTCTCCCTGAGTTGCTGTGTGATTGCTTGTTGTGTCTCCCTGTTTTCTTTGGATTACGTTGTTTTTGGACTCTGATTACCAGCCACTCTGCCAGTAAGTGTGCTCGCCTTTTGTTTTCTACAATAAACCCTTTTTGAACTGTACCTCCTCTGCCTTGCGTCCTGCATTTGGGTCCTCCAATCTGCTCAACCCTGCCTTCACCACAAATCTAAGACACAAACTGTATTTGGTGTCTAGTGCTAATTAGCAAATGTTAGCATGCTAACATGCTAAACTCATATGGTTCAACTGGAAAACATTATAGCCAAACTGTTAAACATCAGCATGTTTACATTTCCATGCTGACATTAGCATTTAGCTCAGAGCAATGCTGTGCCTACTTCCACACAGGCTTTCAGCTTAAACTGTATTTAGTGTTTAGTGCCAATTAACATGCTAATTTACTGAACTCAGATGTTTCAGAGTACACCTGAAACTGACAAAATCAGTATAGCATTGTCCGTGTGAACATGTAAGCATACATTGGTTCAAAGCACTACTATGCTAAGTATTGTCTTGCAGAGCTGCTAGCGTGGCTGTAGATGTTCAGTATGGTTAAAACTTCTGTCCTTGGTAACTTTCCATAGATATTAGGTTACATACACTTTGGCTGAGTAAACGGGCAACTTCAGTTGACTTTGTCTCAACTAGCTCATGCTCTTAACCAGAGTATTACAGGGGATAAGCACGTCAAGGACACCATAATGAACATGGTTGTGAGAAGAAATAGTGAACACACTATAGTTCAACTGGAAAGGCTCTTGTCAAATGTCTCTTAAGCCTTTACTCCTAGATATTACAAAATTTGTTTGTTGTTTTTGCTTGATGCACCTATATGCTTTGATTACAGCGCTTGATTGCATTTTTAAGTGATTATATAATGAACAGACTAAAGGTTGTATGGGTGAACAAATGGTTGAATGCACACCAGAATGACAAAATGGATAACAAGTGAAATGAGAGCATTTTCTGTTTATGCAATAAAAACAACCATACTGTAGAGCAGACTCACTTCCATACTGGTGAGATTACAACGGTGAGTTCCAGCAAACCAGCCACTGGTGGAGCACTGGTTAATGTCCACCTCCTGCAGGTTCACATCCACACGAACAACACCCCTGCCAGAAAGGAAGAAGAAGAAAGGTGGTGAGGAAGGAGAATAATCACAGAATGATGAGAAGAGACAGAGGAAATAGTGTGAGGGAAATCATGAGAGAAGATTCTGCAAAGATAGAGAGGAGGAAGAGATAAAAGAGAGGCAATGATAAAGAGATGAAATTAAATGAGCGGGGAGCGTTGGAAAGAATAAAGTAAAAATGAAAGATGCAATTAGTAGATTATGATACATGATAACCAAACAAATAATACATGAAATACATTTTGTGGGAATGTAAGAACAGCGTAATAAAAGGAAAGACAGGATAAAAAAATTAGGGATAAAGTAATGTTGTAGATGTGAGACGGACAAAAAGGGAGGGGGAAAAGGTGGCGAGATCGTACAAGGTTAAGCAAGCCGGTGTGAGGGCGAGGAGGAAGGAGGACGCGGAGTCAGAAGGCCAGAATGAAAGAGAAGAAAATTAAAAAGAACAGGAAGAGTAATACTCGGGGGAAGTAAGGTCGAGGGTGGAAGAAACGGGGAAGGGGAGAGTGGTAATAGAGAGGAATGAAAGAAATGGATCGAAAGTGGGAAAGAAATTAAGAGTGATGGGAGTGAAAAATTAAGCGGCAGAGAGGGCGGGAGAGGAGGGTAAAGAAACAAAAGCAAAGTTGAAATTTTAATAAATACTTGCACAACAAGGTTATACTATTTCTTCCTAGACATGCACTGGGTATAAAGATTCCATTGTTTTGGTCAGAATAGGGCACTCTACAATATCGTGCGGTCTCAAGAACTCTCTCTCTTACTTTTTTAATAAAACAAAAGCTTCCTTCCATTAAAAGAATAGAAACAGTTGTTTTTTAAAATTCTGTTCATTCTTAAACCAATTATTTTACAATCTATTTTCATTCTATACACTGAATTACCAATTGTACTGATAGGTGGTGGGTTATGGATCGGGAAGATGGAAGTGTGTCATGACTGCTGCCCAAGGAGCTGACTCTGGATCTGTCCCATGAGTTTGCCAGTGGCTGAAATCTCTCTGGTGTGTTTCCAATGAAACCACTGTACACTATCTGTCCATCACTGGAAGCTGTCACTGTTTGCCTCTCTGTCCCTTCCTGCAGCTGCACACTCTCATGCCCAGCCCTCTGCTTTATTCTCTCTATCTGTGACTGTCTCAGCCCTAACTCCCTAGACCTGCCCTCCCCAAGCTATCCACCAGATTCCCTCAGCTGTTCCCTCTGTTCCCCATCACCTGTGCCTCGTCCACACCTGGGCCACATTCAGCCTTAACAAAACGTAGCAAAGCGTTTATTTAAACCGAAATGGCCTTTTTACTCTTTATATACACATTGTTGCTGATTAGTTAAGACCCCTGACACACCTACCAAAGAATCTACTTTAAAGTCCTGCATTTATATGGTGTATTCCACCTACTTCTCACCAGTATCTCACTTGCTCATCACCTTCTCACCATACTAGTTCACTTCCTTTGTTCCTTGCCAGATGCTATGTTGCTGTGTCAAGTCTCAAGTCTTGGTTCCCTGTTTCTGCCTGCATTACCTGGATTTAATCTTTACCTGTTTGTTGGACTTTGAATTCCTGCCTTCTACATACTGGATTTGTTTGCTTATGCTGGACTGCTGGTTTTGACCCTTTCCTGCCTCACCCTTCCTGTAAGCTTTTGTACTTCCATTTTTGTGTTAAATCATTGTACTGCACCAGCTCTGCCTCAATTGTCTGCAGTTGGATCCTACCCCTGTATATTTGATACCCTGCTTGCACCAGTTGTCACAGAAGCAGCTGGTTATTGCAGAGCATTTAGCAGCTAATGAGCCAGATATTTTCTTTGGAGTTGGTGGAGACCAAAATAGAGCTAAAAGGAAAGTGAAAATTGGATTTATTTATTAGGTGCCCAGAAACTATAAAATTAATGTTTATGTTGCTTTCTGAAAGATGTGCTGGACTTTATTGCATTATACAGAGGTTATTCTATTAATAAGCCTACCCTCATTGATATAAATGGGGTGGACAGAATAATAGAAACACCTGTGATAGAATGACACAGTTCAACAGGCCCACCACAACCTGCAGCCTCCAAAATGATCATACAGTTGAATCAATACTACTGCAATACATTTGGCTAGGTGTACCTCCTAAACTGACAACTAGAAGAGAATTTCTATCAAAAAAATTCTTTGGTACTATTTTTAGCTGTAGATAAATACACCTTCAGCGTTCTAGTGAGTATTTAACATGGTATATTTGGGATTCAAACTGCAATCCTCGTGTTCGTCATAGTGAAGTAACCACCCAGTGTTTGGCTGATCATTCATTGTTGTGTTTTCATGGGATTTGTTGACAATGAATTGTCGCCATGTTTCTACAGTAGCCGAAAACGGACAAACGGTGCTACAGAGGACGTTTTTGTCACTACGTTGTTCTTCTTCTGGTATAATTCCGACAGTGTAGAAGCTTGTCACTACGTTCAATGCGTACGAAGAAGAGATAATAATAATAATAATATACATTCTCTGAGTAAGTCATTTGGTTTGTTAGAAGTAAGAAGAGAAGTGAAATTTGGATAAAAGGAGGAACACACATTATTTAGCACGAGCCGACGGAGCATGAATCTTCGTTGTCAAAGAAGCAAAAACACGATGAAGCCACACAAAGTCAGCATGACAGCAAAAATGAAGGTGCTGGTGCGGGAAAGACGTTTTCCAAGCGGCGCTGCAGTTGCTTGTTTTCTGATGGACAGGTAATTAAGTTAGTTCAACTTTAGCAATGTAAATGAAAACTGTTGTTTAATAGCTTTAGCTAGAAGCTGGGCATAAGCACCGAGAAGTAATGTGTTCCTTTATCAGTGGTGTAAAATATGTAGCTGGATTAATTAGGCTATTGCTTCGCTACACAAATGTACAATTTGATAATTGAAAGAATAAATGCCCATTAAAACGTTGCACCATTTTACCACAAGCTGAAATTATGGCTATTAGTACTATGTTTCTAATGTATTTCAAAAAATAAAAAATAAATTTTTGGAAGATTTGCAGATTGCTTATCTAAATGCAGAAAGTGGAGAGAGAAGTTAATCCTCACCTGTTAATGCCTTTTGTAAACGTCATGTATTATGTGGTTTATAATGGACTATGGTGCAGAAAAAGTGAGCTACATTTTCCAGTTATCTCTCATTGGTCATACTTGCACTAGATGTATGGGGGGGGCAAAACCTCACCACTGGATTTCACAAAAAATTACACGCTTAACCTTTAAAGGCACTGATTTAGTTAGGTTAGTTTCTTAATATCTGTTGGATAGTATTGTTTGTTTTGGTTTTAAAGACAGTAATTACATGGGCAGTGTTTTCTCTTCCTTTGGGTACTCTTCAGCAACATTGCAGACACATGGTGTTTGCACATCTGTAATGTTGTTCTTCCATTCCATATTTATATATTTCTACATTTATTTATGTTGACTGTATGTTTGTCTACATGTAGCACCTTATCACCACAGCAAATTCCTCGTATGTGTAAAACACTACTTGGCAATAAAGCTCCTTCTTATTCTGAAACGCTCATGTTTTCTCTCTGCTTGTATACCCAAACATCTCTGCAGGACCCTGTTGAACTTTAAAATTCAATACATGGAGCATGCTGGTCTATGCAGCAGTGAGCCATCACACATGAATGTGATTGCAATACAGCCTGAGAAGAAAACTTCTGGAGACTTAGACGAGTGGAGCTAAAGTCACTTCAGCTACAGCTGTATAGCAGACTGTGTAGAGACTCACTCACTCACATAAAGCATACTTAGTCTGATTTAGCCTCTCCATTCACTAATTTGCTCCACCATCGTACAAACTGAACATTTACATGCATTGTCTTTCTCCTCTGTGGGTCGGTGGATGGGCCTGACACCTGTTACCTCCATCTGCCTGTTGGGAAGTGGGAACAAACAACCATGGAGAGAGGCTTTGGCTACCAGCTCCACACAACCAAACAGAAAGACGTGTGTGTGTGAGATAGATGTGTGCGCTCTAGTCTGTGTTTACAGGTCAAGGCTTGGTAGAGACTAAAAGCAGTAGAAATAGCCGATATGCGATAGATGCCAGATCTGAGCACCATCTGTGGACCCATGCAAAGTAACACATAGCACATAGTTTGAGCGTCACGAAGCAAAACTACAGCCAGAATAGACACACAATGATATTTTTAGTCTTTAACATGTGAAAATCTATCACTGTTTACTAAATTGTCCAAAATAACAAAGTCAGTTATTTATCGTACTGAGGTTTCTTGTATTTAAGTGTGCATTACGTAGCTACGTCTTTAAGTCACTGCCAGAACAATTAATTTCTAGCAGTTTTGCTAACAAGTGACAGCCGCTTCTTTGCTCCCTAGCATGAGGTGGATATTATGATTTATTCTCCCTCCTCTATCTAGCAGCTATGGGAACCCATCTTGGTTTAGCGTGTTAGGATGCTAACATTAGAAAGCTACAGAAAAATAGTGGTGGACCAACCAACATTGCCATCCTTTGAACCGTGTCACAATAGCATGGCCAAAACACACAAAGTCTAAAGGTACATCAAGATATTGACTTACTAAATCTAACTTATGAGTCAATATTGTCTTGTGATTTTTATGTAATGGCTCATAATTGTGAGTATTTTTATCATGTGGAACTTTTCAGAAATTAGCGCCTCTGCTTTTGTATTCCCTCTTTAGCACTACTGAACTGGACAAACAGGTTACAAATACTACCTTAATCATTCAGGCTTTCCAACACCTACTGTGTAAAACTGCATTACAGTATTTGCATTATGCGCAATGGACACTGTTCTCTAGGTGTGGTGTTCCTGCATAATCCCACCCAAGGTGAAGGCTGGTGGTGGCTGAGTCTTCAGACTGACTGTCATTTGTTTGTTTCATGGCTCAACACCAGCAGATGGACAGAAATAATCACCTTTTACAGTTCTACAGAATGTAAACTAAGCAGTGCCTCGGGGCAGTTTCTCTCTCCCTCCCTATGTCATAAACCTGATTCAAATTTGCAGTTATTTACATTTTGAGTAGGTTTACAAAAACTAATGTTTATGTAGGCTGATCTTTAAATTTGGCCTGGAAGGACAGCAAAAAGGGGGATAAGAGATGAGAAAGAGGATGCTTTGAGGTAGAAAGTAGAAGACAAGCAACTGACTCCATCATCTACACTAGCTTATGCTTTTCTGTCTGGAGCCAACAAACTTCCTATTTTTAGAAATGTCATCACAGGACTGAGATGGGATGACCACATCTAGAGTTATAAGAAGTAGAGTGAGGAGGAAAACAGCATGCGTCCAGTGGTGTAGTTGCAGACAATCATTTCACTCAATTAGAGTGTATCTTTCTACAAGACACACTCTGGTTTTAACAAGCACTTTATTATGTTTCCTGCTCCAACTCTAACCACAGATGAAGACCATGTGAATTGACTGCAAGTTGGAAAAAGCTAGTAGTTGTCAAACTACATTACTTTTTTGTCTAAGAATAAAACATACATGGTTCTGGCAATATACACCAATTCCACCATCAAACGGCAATTGTTACGGCTGCCACCAGCACCCGTCTGTAATTTTACCTGTGTGTATCTGTTTTCGCTGACGCTTCTTGATTGGCCAGTCCGAGATTGGGCGCGCCCAGAGCGGTGTGGCCATAAGCCTGCTCAGCATAACAGATACACACAGGTAAAATTACAGACAGGTGCCAGTGGCAGCCGTAACACAATGAAAATGTTTTATATTGTAAAAGCAGTGATCAGGAATATATTGTCTATATGCCTATGCAGCTTCACAAATGAAATTTGATGAACAAGTTAAAGTATCCAACTTTTCCTCTTCTTCTGTCAAGTCACACTTGTGTCACTTGTGAAATATCACAATAATTTTAGCACTCACACAAAAAGCCTGTTGGCTGTGCTTGAACAGTCAATTGATTAATTATGAATTCCTTCACTGAATTAATTTAATATAGCTGAACATGAAAGTGCACTTAAGGCATCTAACACAAGCAGATCTTCCATTTCTCTCAACTAGTTAAACATCCTCATCACTGCATGTTGATGGTTTTAGACAGGAAGTATCCCAGACAGGCAGTGCACAATTTTTGGAAGCAAACTGAGCATCAAAGCCAAAAATGTGTGGGCTGTTTCAGTGAATTGAAACTGTACTGTACAAAACATTTAACTGAAAGGTTTAAAGTCTCACTCATACAGTACATAGCTTGCTATATAAGCTATAACTGAAGACCATGATGATTCTGATCAAACTGATTCTGTGGTAACTCCGCCCTCATCTTCATCACCACCGGATGCTGTGCGGCAACAGCAATGGCCACAGTGCAATTCCCAAAACTGTCCAGACCAGCTCCTGGTCACGTCACAAGTTCCATAACCCAAGAGTAACCATCCTGAGAGCAGGTAATGATGCAGCACTTTGCTCAGGGACACATCAACAGGGTGGATCCTTGCCAACCTGAGGCCCAAATTACCATCATGAGCAAGGCTGAGCAACATTTGTGTCTTCCGAATAAAATGTCACCCACATCCATTTGTGCTTTTTGTGTGGTTGCAGTTATGGTGGATTTTACTAAAACATTTTACTGGAGGTGTAAGTAGATGTGGGTGAAAGTTTGTGGCAGAATTCTGGCTCCAAAAATTTAGACACTGGCACTGAGGACAAACCATCTCTCGTTTTTGAACGGGTTTTCCTGAGCAACCATTAAATGAGTTGTGTGATAGTATTGAAGTGGACACCTTTGTGTGTGAAACATCTCTGCTCAAACGGATGTGAGGGTTTAGTGCACCTGAAATTCAGAGTGGCTACATTGTTTATTCATGATTTAATTGATCTTTTCGAGACACTTGGACTGGAGCCCTGAAATATGAGATCCATTGGTGATTTGATGCACCTAACTGCTGTCCACACACACACACAAATGTCATCTTGTATAGATTCCTTTACCAACAAACACACAGTAAAGCCTGCAGTGTCCATAAGATAGTGGGATACAGCAGTAGAGATGCACATCTGTGCTTTGACAGGCAAGCATATTAAATGAGAGAGGTCTACCTGTGTCTGTGAAGCCTCTTTTACTGGTGAGCCATCTGTTTCCTGCATCAAGGCTGCAGTTGATCAAGAAGGATCCATATTTACATGAAGTCCCATAGTGCATTACTGTTAATCACATGCGGGATGCTTAGTTTTGGTAGGCCTTAATGAGTGAAGTGTTTTAACAGCTGGAATGGATTGATTGATTGATAGACCTTCCACTTTTCAAGTACTCTGTAGCCTAAAAACTATGGAATACCTTAATACATGTAATATAATTGTTTTCTCATTTTGAGGACAAAAAGTGCTGTTACAAAACTCATTAAAAACATACTGTATGTTTTACCTCTCTCCCTCCCTCTCTCTCTTTCACACACACACACACACACACACACACACACACACACACACACACATAAACACTTCCTCTCACCTGAACTCTGGAGCAGAGTTGCTCTTCAGTCCATAGAAGCCAGCAGACAAGGTGAGCAGCCAGTGGGGCACAAACGCCCCGTGTTCGCACTCCAGGTACGGTGCGGACCACTTGATCTGGTTTTTGTCCAAGAGGTAACTTCCACTCTTGGTGCCCGATGCCTCCGGCACTCTTCTGTGCATGTGTGGTCTCCTCCCGTCCCTAAACTCATTAAACCAGTCGGACTCCGGGCTCCTGCTCTTCAGGTGGCGGTGCGCAGAGCTGGAAAAGTCCTGCAGCACCACCTCCTTCTCGGTTCTGGTCGCCTGGAGGAAAACGTGGGGGCCCGGAGTCGGCGCGTCCGCGTGGAAGGTCACCACCGCCCTGTGGATTTTGGGGTCCCCCTCGAGGATACTCTGGACTAGCGCATGGTACCAGTGGATGTCCCTCTGCAGGGTGTGCTCCCTGGACCTGTTGGCCTGCAGGATCATATTCAGGAAGTTTGTGGCGTGCGCCACAGTGTCCAGGATGCTGTGCAGGGAATAGTGGGAGGCGACATGAAGGCCGCCTCGCAGGCTGCTCAGCTCGTACCTCCGCGAACAGTTGACCTGCCTCAGCGCCGAGGAGTCCCCGGTATGCAGGAAAGCGGTCACCACCCTCGGCAGGTCCTCCTCAATTTTGTGCGCCACCACCGTGCGCTCGGTGGCTGGTACGGGGTAGTAGGTCGGGTGGTGGGGCGGCTCCCTGTTGATGTTTTGGGTGCTTAAGACTGGCGGGCTCTTCTCGTCTCGGTCATTATCAGACCACTCCACATAACCGTAGTTTGATCCCAAAACGAGCCCCGTTTGCAGAAGCAGCGGGATGACCAGTAGAGCCATGTCGGTCCTTTTTATAGGCGTAGAGAAGAAACCGTGGAAACTTGGCAAAGTCTGGTGAGCATAACCAAAGCCACTCTCTTTCTTCTGTCGTTTCACTGGATTAGAAAGACTTTGAGAAGCACAAACCAGAGAATGTCCTGAATTTCATACCCATGATCAATCTGCAAACGATAAAGGCTCTCCACTTCTCCTCCTGTGCATGTTTTTGTTTTCCCTTTAATCTTCTCCGTTTTTACAGCACCATATTTGATCGAAACAGCTGCTCAGACACCCTCCAGCCTCCTAACTCATAAGAAAACAACACTGACTCCGCAGCAGCCCGCCCTCCATTCACATGAAGCGACGTTACGATCGAGTGCTGGCGCTCTCTTATTACTCCATCTCGGAGAAATCCATGTGAGAGGAGTAGGATGACGAGGAACGGAGCAAATTGTTCTTGAAGTTCCGTCCCTCCCAATAAAACTCTAATAGGCCACCTAGCGCGTCGCCCACCAGTGTGTGTGGTTGTTTCACACTGCCAGTCTGCCGAAGGTGGGCGGGGCGTGGGAAAGACTGGAGCTGTCCGGTGCTGAAAGTAGCGCCCGTAGGAAGAATAGCGAGGGAGGGGGTGTCAGTTAGATTGAATCTAAAATTAGAATACAATAGAATAGATAGAATGACAGCATTCAAGATTCAACCATATACACACGTGTATTTATAATATTATATAGATACTTACAGTAGCCTGTGTTTACCCTAAACATTACACCCATGCATTATTGTTAAATAGCCTATTTTAATCCAAAACCCTTTTGTCTCAATTTGCTCACACGTTGCCAACTACTTACCCACGATCCCCTAAAATTTTAAAGCAAACAAATTTTACTCACGTTTTCCCACCTGAACATTATATATATAGTTTGTAATCCCAATTGTCCATACTGTAACTTTGCTATGCTGTTATATTCTGTAAACAAGACATCTATTGCATGTCTGTCCATCCTGGGAGAGGGATCCCACTTCTGTTGCTCCTCCTGAAGTTACTTTCATGTTTCTCCCCATTAAAGGGGTTTTTGGGGGGACTTTTCCCTTAGGCTATTCTAAGGGCAGATGATGTCAAATGCTGTACAGTGGGTCTCAAAATGGGGTCTGTGGACCCCCATGGGTCCTTGAGGGGGTTCCTAGCAAAAAGGGCAATCATTTATTTTCACTATATTTCCATCCATAAGTAACACAATGACAGAAAAACTTACGGGTTTCATACACTTCTGTAACATCTAAAAGTAAAAATCTCCGTGTTCTAATTTGTGTCAGTTTAGGGGTGTAGGGCCTATATAGCCCACACCTTCCAAAAACATTGGACACTCAAAAAAAATTTGCCATTACTGCATTCGGCCCCAGACTGTAAATGGGTGTTGCGGCGTGCAGCTTGCCCGGGGTGACTTGCAGGCCGTTGCCATGGCAGTAGAAGGTGATGATGGCACAGATCTCCTCATGCATCCCGATGCCCACTGCAGCAGGCGACGAGGAAACCTGTCTACATCTAGCCTGGTGACAAATTAGCCTTGTATGTGAACATGTGACAGTGCAACAGATATTTAGGCCGATGGATAACTGGTGATAGAACTGACACTACAGACAAGAAAGTCCTTGTAAATCACACAAATCGCTATCAACTCTTTTCATTCATTTTGTACATTGGCTTAAACGACTAAGCAGACTCCAGACCTCATCAAAAAAATCGTGTGTATGTAGTGGAGATGGTGAATTAGGTGGCAGAAAAGAGACAGTACCAAGTAGTGAGGGAGCATCAGAAGGCAAGAGATGAGACTGTACAAAGTGACTGCTCCTGCACCTTCTATTTCTATTTCAACTTCTTTTTACAAGCTGCACTGCCTCCCCTGGCCTGATGAATATTTGATAGGAATTTGCTGCTTCATCTGCTTGCTTTACAACTTGAGTCTGTATAACCGCAGCAGCAGTAGAAAGGCTGCCATACCAGCCCTTCTTTCTCCCACGCTCCCTGTTCTCCCAAAGGTTCCTTTAGATTTCCTCAGAGGGGAGCAAGGGAAGGGGGAAAAGGCTTATGAGCAAAAGGGTGTTTCCTCCTATGATCTTTTCTTACCCATGCAGGGAGCTGTGTTTGAACAAGTAAAGTTGCTGTCAGTGGGAAGGTGACCAGTGTGCAATAGAAGAGTGTACAATGTTGTGCTTTTAAGGCTGTGGGTTTGTTTTATCTAGAATCAAACACTAACTGGAAAGGCACTGGAAAATACATCAAAATCAAAACATCAAACATCATCATCAAAACACTGAGTTGATTGACAGGAAGCTGCTTTTCAGAGGCTTACAGTTTTCTCTAAATTATATTGAGTCATCTGTCTTGATCCATCTCACAGTCGTGTAGGATTTGAATATTTATAGGTATCAATTGTGGTTTACTGTCATAACAGCATCTTCTTGTTCAGCCTCATTTTCAACCAGTGCAGAAGCTGTCAACAGCATCAAAGCTCTAAATCTTTTTTCCTATTTTGGTTGCTGTGCAGCTGCTGGATGTTCAGTAAGAATGTTGGAACGCGACTTGGTTTAACCTGAGTTTGATGTGGTGATGGATATGGCTACTCATGTCTTTTCCTCTGACAGTTCTCTTTAGACTAGTTAGAAAGTGACAAAGAAGGAGATGAAGAAGAATGATGGGGACATTTATGAAAATAGAAAAAGATCTGAACTAATTTCATTCACTTATCTGAACTAATTCTTAGTCATTTAGTCAGTTTTGTGGTGTTGTAAAATAGAAACAAGCCATCAAGTGGGAAAATATGAGGTTCAAAACAGTAATTCCAAAACTTCTGTGAATTTCCACCGTTAGAATCAATCTCTTGGCTAAATGCCAATGATCTGACTGCCAGATCAACTGCAATGAAGGTACAAAAGGCTTCTGAAAACTGTAACTGTTTCCAATGAACAGTCTGCCAAAGGAAGCACAGTTTATCAACCAATGCTGATGAAAAAATCTATTTCATCTGCAAATATCAGCACAATGTTCTAAATCAATGGTCTGAGTGTGTAGTGTTGAAGCATCTTACTAATGTTGGCAAGAAATGGGGCTCCTCAGACACGTGTTCCCTTTGTTAATGGTAGTAAAATCTGGAAGGTGAACCTATCCCAGCACACACTAGGGAAGAATGAAAAATGAAAAATTTGCCTCTATTACAAGAACAATCCACAAACACATTCATCCTGGAATTCCCTCCAATGGATAACTGAGAGCTTCCATTTCACTAAGTGTTCAAAATTTAAATAAACAACTCAGTTACAGTCTTCTTCACAACATGGACGTCCACTGAGGAGCTTCACTGAGAGGTTGCACAGGTTTACATTTTAAGAAGGTCTTCTGGCCGTCTGAAGTGTTTCTATAGGAGTTTGCATCCCTCCTTATCTGTGTGGGTTTTTTCCAGCTTAATCCAAAGGTAAGACACACTGATTAATAGTTGCCCTTAACTGGTGTTCCTCCCATTTACTGAAGAAAAATGACCAGTGTGGCTGGATGCTCTTCCTCCCTGTAAGGCATATGGGGTCCCTCAGTGCCCTCACCTGGTCTCAGTACCAGTATATGACCCCCT
>NC_060155.1:22707034-22839959 GCF_021292245.1 Micropterus dolomieu
CCCCCCCCCCCCCCCCCCCCCCCAGTCACATTTGTTTAGTTCAGCATTAGTTCAACTCTTATTCTTATAACACAAAGCTGTAAGTACTGTTTAAACTAGATAGGCATAAATACAGTCTATGTCTAATAATGTAACAGCGGGTGAGACTTAATTAAATCATATAATTAATCCAGTTACAACCTTATCATGTTATCTCTGTTTCACAAACAATGCTGCGCAGGTGGGGTATAATTAGAGACCAGATGTTGCCACAGACAGTCTGAGTGGTTTAGTTGAAGTGTCCGAAAAAATGTGCATTGGGATGTTGTCAATGAGGCCAAATGGCCTACAGGGCACTACATGTCGGGGGAGTTCGGTGTTGGTGGCAACAATGACTTATGACAGTTATGAGCTGCAGGCATGACAAAATATTGTCCACAATTATCCAAAGCTCATACTGTAAATAACTTAATCACCACCACAATTGAAGGCATCACTGTCTGTGGATGACATTTGCAAGAAATGCTGGGCCTTCATCATGGTGAGACATAACAACCTCATCTACATCATTCACCTATAGCTGTGAATCACCCCCACACCATCCCTGGGGAATTATACTGGTGTGTGTGTGAATGTGTGAGTGTGTGTGTGTGTGTGTGTGTGCGCTCGCGCACTGGTGCTTGAAGTTGTTGTCTTGTACTATGCAAGCGTGAACAGAGAGGTGCGAAACCAGCTTGTCAGGAAAAAGAAGGGAATCTCCAGCAAATGCAGGTGATGGGAACTATTGTAATCCTAGAAAATTTCACACGCATACACACCAAGAAATCTGACAGGCACAAACATCTCTGTCTGCCTGAATTTTAAGTAGAACTTCTTTCTGTCTGTCATGTATTAATGTTTTACGATATGTGATCAGCAGATTGAGTAGATTGTTTACACGGATATGGCTGCACTGTTTTCATTGAAAATGAAAATATACTGATATATATACTTTGACGTCTGCTTTTATTGTTGCTTGTAACTCAAGTTTAGATCTGCAAGTCAAATATTGCTACATAGAAAGGTTTAATCAAGGCAAAATGTGTGAGAGACTGTGAAACTGTGGTCTGTAGTAATTTACTGTACATATGAATTATAACATGGGATAATAAATGCAGAAACACTAGTATAGTCTTTTAAAACACTTTAAAACACAAAGATTTATAACCAGGCTATCCATAGTGTTGAATTGCAGAAACAACCCAGGTTGGATTATATATATAACTAGGCGTTTTTAAGGGTGTATCAATCTTATTACACTGGATAAGTTGTTTGCACAGCTGACACTCACACCAATATGTAACTGTATAGTGGGGTGGTGATGGTGCAGTGGATAAGATGCATGGCTTTGGTGTAGGAGACCTGGGTTCAATGACCCACCAATGTGTCCCTGAGCAAGACATTTAGCTCCTAGTTGTCCAGAGGCGTGCGACCTCTGACATGTATAGCAATTGTATAAATCGCTTTGGATAAAAGCGTCAGCTAAAATGAATAAATGTAAATGTAGTGAAATACATGAAATATTTAGTCCTTGTTGCCCTCTAGAGGTTTCTGGTGTTACTCTATACGTTTCCAGACAGGTTAATCTGAAATTATAGAGCTCCTCAGTCATAGTGGAGTGACAGATGGAGCACCCATGGTAATTTACTGGAATACTGCTTCATTTGGGTGTAATGTTTCACACATAAAGCTATGAGTCCCCACAGTCACTCACCAATTCAAAATCAATGGGTCATTTCCGCAAAGTACAAAGTAAGTATTAATTCAGGGCTTGATCTTTCTGCAGTCCAAAATCTATGTAGTAACTTTCACTTACGTTTTCTCCCAGTATTCCCTTATGAGCTCCTAACTAGTGTTTGATAAGATGTAAAAACTAAAAATTCTACAAGCTTAATTATGTTACATCTTTTTAATATATCAGTACCAATTCCACTTGTAAAAGGAAAGTGAAAATATAACAAATAAAGGAATGGAAATGGGCTAAAAGGATGGGAGGAAAAAATAAAAGAAGGGCAAAGGACAAGATGTTGTAGATAGATAATGGATGGGGAAATGGCGTGATGTTAGTTACGAGTGTTGTACAGGAGGTGGCGGTGTGCACCTACAAGTTGTTTGCGATCCCCCAGTAACCCGAGAGAAGAAGAAGAAGAAGAAGTAGAAGAAGTAGTAGTGAACGCAGCTAGCATTGCTCAGAACCAAAGCTAACTTACATAAGTTAGACGTTGTGAACAAGGTAATGTTTAAGTTTGACAGTGTTTCCGTCTATTTTCGAGTCGCTTGTCGCGGCCTGTTTGACTTACAAGTAACGTTAACTAACGTTTATCGGACACCGTCCCCAGTAATCGCTAACGTTAGTTAACTGTTAGCGGGCAACGTTAGCTAGGAAAACGTTATGCTTTAAGGATTTCGAGACGTTATTAAAACCGAAGGTAACTTAGTGTTTGTTTTCTCGTGTAGCCCTCATCCCACACAATGTAACAATAGCTAGCATTAATTGGTTAAGTAACTTACCGGTAATGTCTACGTATGTTATTAACCTTCATGATGTAAAGTGAGTGGATTACTCAGCAGTAAGTCAGCTAAAGTTAGCTGTTGCTGCAGATTTGCTTTTATTTTCTTCAAAGAAATAAATTTAACGTTGTAAAGTTGTTTTTTGTATTGTAAGCATTGCTTCTTAATAAAAGCTAGCTTCCTTGAAAGTTATGATTATTGATTTAAGCTTGCAGCGTTCACTGTAACGTTATGTTCATTTTTTTTTAAGGATTGCCATATGGATTCATCTCGGCAACCGAAGCAGGCTAACCTGAATCGAGAGCCAAAGCGCAGCCAGAATCAGTCAAACACTCCACCTCAGAAAGATGCCTATGCCAGGCTTCTCAGCCAGCACTGCAGCACTAAGTTCAGTCTCTATCTTGAACAATATGCAAAGGACACGTTGTTTCAGAAGGATGGAAATGGGCCAAGCGCACTGCCCAAAGCCCAGAGTGACAAGCTGAACATACCACAGCGAAAAAGGGACAAAGTGCCCAATGATTTCTCTGATTCAAGTGACTTCTCCCCCTCTTCCATGAAAGGTAAAGGAGAGGAGAGTTCACTGTCTTTGTACATGGAGAAACTAAGCACCCGCAGTACTCAGCAGGACTGTGAGAGGAAGCAGGGTTTATCTGACAGGCAGCGACGGGGGAAAAGAAGGGACACCACCACCAGCCAGGATGGAGACATCGAGTCTGGCGAGGAACTAGTCTCTTTAAAACCCATTGACTCAAAGAAACACCAGAAGCAGCAGCAGCAGCAAAAGAAAAATAAGGAATCTAAAGAGACCGACTCATTTGTTGGACATCCCCAGTCCCCAAAGAAAGCCAGTACAGGAAGTGGACAGGAGCCAGAGAAGATGATAAAATCAAAGAAAAAAAACCTGTCAAAACACCCAGAGGAAGAGAGAAGCCGAGAAGGGACATTAAAGTCTGGGGTTGAATCTCAGATGTCAAGGCCCAAATCCCCTCATGGTAAAGACAGAAAACTGCAGCAGTCCAGAGGTAAATTGATTATGAGAGGTTGATTCTCAGCAGGTGTACACAAATTGAATGTGTAATCTAGATTTATACATTTTAAAAATGATTAAATTAAATCAGTGACTTAAATCGTTTCAGCTTCCAGTGCCAATTCTCCTGCCGACAAGAGTAAGAACAAAGGAGGCAGAGGATCAAAGAAACAAGTGTTTGAATCCTACATGACATCTGAAGAGGTTTCCCATGGCCTTAAAAGAGGAGAACTCATTCAGGTACAAACCATGAATTACTGTTCCTGAGACTGTATTCAAAGCCTCTAAGGTCAACTTTACGCGCCAACTCACACACAGCTGGTGCATAGTAACATTTTTACAGCAGTGAATCCCACAGTATACTGGTGAGTTGATTTCTAAATGTTTCTCTCTACAGGGACAGTTAAGGATCAACCCAAAGAAATACCACGACGGTTTCATCCCATCTCCTGTAAGGTCAACCCAGAACAAATTTGACACATCTGTTTTGCTGCCTCAACAACTTGTTTAATGTGTTTTTATAAAAGCCCCTTATATCTAACCTGTTGTATGACAACAGTATACTGTGTAATAAACGTAACTCAGCATGTGACTTCATTGTATCAGTTAATACGTACTTGGACGGTTCACGTCAAAGACTGGCAGGAGACGAGACATCTGTTTTTACGTTGGCAGGATGACACGCGGGATATATTTCTGGATGGGATTGTAGCTCGCAACAGAGCGCTGAATGGAGATATAGTGGTGGTGCAAATCCTCCCTCGGGAGCAGTGGAAGGTAGACTACATTTACCTATCTATGTACATTATTATTTTATAACGGGCTCCATTTGCGCTATCTTCCCGCATGGCAACAAAACACATCAGTAGTGCCTGTATCAGCAGATGATGAATGCATGTGTCTGTCCAGGTTGTGAGGTCAGATACTGACTGTGATGGCGCCAGTGAGTCAGAGAACCAGAGAGATAACATGGCATCAACAGCAAAGAAAAAGGCACAGCGCACCCCCAGGCCAGATGTTACTGTGGCGGACCAGTGTAGTGACCAGGATGAACTCATCAACAAAGTTCAGAGTACCACCCTCACGGACACAGGTACTGTGATGGAGTTGTGATTACAGCAGCTATTGCAGATCACTATTAATACAGGGACTGTGGTGTCAATAATAACAGTGGGCATTTGGTAATGGTCAGTAAACTCTTTGTTTCAAGGATTATATACTGGTCAGAAGACAGAATCAATGCACAGAAGCAAAAACAAATAAAACAATAGTGCAACAGATCAGCTAATACATCTTGATTTGTCCTTTTATCTGATGGAAATAGGGGAAGCTCTGGAGGACCCCTCAACCCCACGATCCAATGGGGAAATACTCCAAAAGACCGCTAAAGTGAGAGTCCCGCCTACCTGTTGTGCTCTATTTCTTATTCACCCCTTCCTTTTTGTCCAAGCATTTCTTAGATAAAAACAACCACCGGACTAAAACAGGGTTTTTATTCATGCAACATTAAGCAACAGCAGGGACATGATAAAAAGTTTGTGTGACTTGTATGTGCTAGATATCCATCTAAACGCTACTGAAGGCCTAAGCATACATTTTACACCTTATGTAAAACTAATCCACTGACAGTAAAGTGAAACAGTTTGACTAAATGCAGATTTATACCTTTATCTTCATTAAAACTCAAACCAGTTATGCCAAGTTGCCACAACATCTTAATAATGTATCGGCTTACTTCACAATAAAGGCTGCATATTTCTCGTCACAGAAAGGTTTTTGCTATGAAAAGTAACTACAAGACACAATGCTTGAATTAAATGTATTGTAAGATCACAGAAGTTCTGTTTTACTTGTTCTTCAGCAGCAATGTGTCATTTGTTCTCTTGTGCTGAGGATCTTTAACAAACAAAAATAAATACTTAGGTTTTAAATTTCAAAGTCATCACTGTACTTTCCCTTTCATTTTCGTTTTTCTGCCAGGTGGTGTACATTGTTGAAAAGAAACACTCAAGAGCTGTTACTGGCTTCCTGAAATTCCTACCAGATAAGCCTTTTGCCATGTTCTCCCCTGTGGACCATCGGGTGCCGCGGATTAACGTCCTCCTCGCTGACTGTCCCGAAGACTTTAGTTCCCGCCCGGGCGACTACACCAACACCTTGTTCATATGTCGGATCACCAACTGGGCAGCCGACAGCAACTTTGCAGAAGGGTGAGTTTTAGGCTGAAAGCTTGATGCAGGGAAGGATTTCAACGGAACGACAACCAACCTGACTCTCGCCAAATTTTTCCTCCAGTAAACTTGCCAAGACACTGGGTCAAGCTGGAGAAATCGAACCAGAGACAGAGGGCATCCTGACGGAGTACGACGTTGATTTTTCTGAGTTCTCAGATGAGGTGTTAGACTGCCTACCCAAAAACCTGCCCTGGACCATCCCTCCTGAGGAGATGAGAAAGAGGAGAGACTTGAGGTAGGACTGTGGAGCCTGGACACATCATTGTCTACATACATCTACATTCTTTTCTGTTTTAGTTTTTTAAATAAATATGTTTTTTGAGTGGGAACATGAGCCAAAACCAGCTTTACACAAGAGGAGAGATGAGAGCTCTGTAGACCCAGACTGCTAACGCATGGCTGTATTTATTTTGCTGAAATTGGGCTAGTGATAATTTCAAGCTTTGTCATCCGATGGCAGCAATCAAGTGTACTGTAAGTCTTAATCAAGGACATGTATTCATATGACCCACAAAGCACAATTTTATCGTGTAGGAAGGAGTGTATCTTCACAATCGACCCTGCTACCGCCAGAGACCTGGACGATGCTCTGTCCTGTAAACGGCTCCCTGATGGTAAGCTACGTGGAGCTTGATGATTATGGTGATTTCTGATTTAGATACAGATGCTGTGTTTACTGGGGGATGGGAGGTTTGGTCTTAGACTGTCTTTTTAACACAGGTAACTTTGAGGTGGGAGTCCACATTGCTGACGTGAGTTATTTTGTGGGGGAGGACAACGCTCTGGATTCCATTGCCAGCCAAAGAGCAACTAGTGTGTACATGGTTCAAAAGGTGAGCGCTCCACTTAGCTACTTCACATGGTATCACACTTGGAGCTACTAGTTGAGCTCACCAGATTTAGTTCAATCATTTATCTCTGCGGCATGGTTTGACTGTTGATTTCTCAGTTGTAGCTTTTAATGCAGCATACCTTTTCATTTTGTTCTTCAGCACTCAATGTGTTGGCGTGTTTTGTCACTGTCCAGGTGATCCCCATGTTGCCCAGGCTGCTGTGCGAGGAGCTGTGCAGTCTGAACCCCCTCACCGACAGACTCACTTTCTCTGTCATTTGGAATATAACACCGGAGGGGAAGGTATGACCACTCAAAATGTACGGACCTGTTAGAGCTGCACTCAAACAAAAGGTGATGTTCACAGGTAAAGAGCAGTAAAGATTTTGAAAGCTGGTTCATTCTGGAATAAAGCAAATATTACGTTGTCTTGCTGCTGCCGACTGCAGCGCACTCACTTAATACTGGGGGGCGGAGTTTCTGTTTTCTATTTCATCTCATTGGTTCCGCTTCGCCTGCCTACCCCCCAGATCCTGAGTGAGTGGTTTGGCCGCACGGTCATCCGCTCCTGCGTGAAGTTGAGTTACGACCATGCTCAGAGCATGATCGAAGCCCCTGAAAAGATGTTCTCAACTGAGGAGCTGCCACCTGTTGACCCCGAGCACCCCATTGATGAGATCCACCAGGCTGTGCTCAACCTGCACACCATTGCCAAGAACCTCCGGGCTCAACGTTTCGCAGGAGGAGCACTCAGACTAGACCAGGTTAGTTCTCGTTGCCTTGTGTTTGATCGTTTTGTGTTATCTGTCAAATGGTCTTTTCTAAAACATGTACAATAAGGCAAAAAAGACAGAAATGAGGGTGTCATGTGCCACAGTCTTGACCCAACTTATTTAAGGTTTCTGTTAGGCTAGTGGCGATTGGATCGCCTATCGACGATTGAAGGGATGATCAGCGATTGGTTTTTCATGCACTGATATTAAGGCCATATACTATTAAATATGAGTAAAATCATAATACAATGTGGAGCTGCGTGCAGCGCATTCTCTCTCTCTCTCACATTGAAAGGGAGCCGTGTGTATATAAAAAAAACTAAAATGTGACTGTTAATCAAAGAATGGAACGAGAAAATGTCTCATTTAGACTCTAATAAAATGTATTAAATGTTGAATGATTTTTTTTAAATGCATGGAAACAAGACCCAGATTATTCAGTTTATCCGACATTGTTTTCTGTACATGTCTTGTGTCTTTTGTTTTAGTTGAAACTGTCTTTCACCCTGGACAAAGAGACCATGATGCCTCAAGGCTGCTATGTTTACCAGTACAGAGACAGTAACAAGTGAGTAACAAACCCTCCTCAGATACATGTCTGTGTCTGCATCCCCTCTGTCTCTCTTCCAACATTTATATTATGTGAGACACGTGTAACTTCTGGAGAAATACATTTCTGAATCAGTCTGTAGTGCTTGAATACCCGTCCTTCTTTGTTCATGTTTCTTATTTCCCCTTCTCTGGTGGCCATTTAACTTTCATCTATAACGTTGTTCTCCAGGTTGGTGGAGGAGTTGATGTTACTGGCTAACATCGCTACGGCCCACCACATCCACCGAAAATTCCCTGAGCTTGCCCTGCTCAGACGCCATCCTCCACCGAAGGCCAAAATGGTGGACGAGCTGCAGGAGCTTTGTGACCAGTTGGGAATTGACATTGATCTGTCGTCTGCGGGAGCGTTGCATGTCAGTACTCACAATGCAGCACAATTACATTTCTTGTGTGTGTGATTTGCCTTTGTTTGCCAGCTATTTTACATGACCACACAAGGAAATGGTAGAAATGTAGCTCTGATAATAACTAGTTAAGATTTAAAATTTACTGCTGTAAAATAGGTTTATTGTGCTGTATGTAGGCGTTTCCCTCTAAATGCTTCTGAGTCATTTGACTTACTGAAAATGTTGTAAAAGAATAACTCAGCATTGATGCCTCTCTGCTTTTCCGACATGCAGAAGAGTCTCAATACTACTCTTGGTGATGACGAGTATTCCACTGCCAGAAAAGAAGTCCTCACCCACATGTGCTCCAGACCCATGCAGGTTAGAGCTCAGTAACCACTGCTGAAAGGCGCCTTCTGTTCTGTTTTGTTTTTTCGAAAGAATGACAGTTTCTTTAAAATTAGAAAAATGTGATGTCCTGTGTCATGTAATAGTTGTTACCATGAGAGAAAAAGTAATACATCTTAACATATTGTTGTTGTACATAAAATTGCAATATATGCTATTTAAACATGGAGTCTTTCTAGTGATGTTTCTGTACTTATTTTGGGTTATTGGTGTTTCCCAGATGGCGTTGTACTTCTGTTCAGGCGTACTTAAGCAGGAGCAGTTTTTTAAGCACTACGCCCTCAATGTTCCTCTCTACACTCACTTCACATCGCCCATCAGACGCTACGCTGACATCATTGTCCACCGGCTACTGGCTTCTTCACTAAGTGCGTACCTTCTCAACAAAAGTCTCTCTTGGAAGCACAAAAACAAACACACAGATTTAAGCAAACAACAGAATGTCCTGTTTGTTTCAGACAGTGCAGCATTTGTTTTGTCATGTCTGGTTGATCATGTAGAAGCTAAATGCAGAGAAGAACAAAGCTGCCTCAGATCACACATTGAGTTGATGCATTGTTTGTTGCCTTCGCCATTGTTTCTGCTCCTACTCTGTGTCTGCCTGTTTTTGAATGTGTGATTTTGTTTTTGTTTTTTTGTGTGTGTATGTGTGTCCATTGAATGTCTGCATGCAGATTGTGGGCCTAATTTGGGGCTGTCAACAGAAGAAGTCCAAAAACAGGCATCTCACTGTAATGACAGGAAGACTGTGTCCAAGAGAGTCCAGGAGCTCAGCTCTGAGCTCTTCTTTGGAGTGTTTGTGAAGGTGGGTAACCAAATCGCAACACACTGTCAATAAGAAGAAAATTCATTTGACTGCTGCAAGTTTGTTTTTATCCTCTTTGTTACAGTGGATACGATTGTAAAATGTTATCTTTTACGTTGGATTAGCATTTGTCTCCATGGGAGAAATTTGTCTTGTGCATTCAAGAGACCACAGGGTCTGGCAGCACTCAGCCATATGTGCCATCATTTACATTTGCACATGAATAACATTGAACAGCTTTGACCATATAGTCGCACGACACGTAACAGTACAGTTACATTAAGCAGCTATCTACACATAGAGTCACAGTGCAATAACATTTAACACTTAAATTACTACATAATCCCCAACAGTTACACATTCATGTACAAGTGTTAGATATTGCATAATACAGTATTTCCCACAATAAGTAAACTATTACATATTGCAAGTGCACCTGTTGCACATGCAACAACTTGCATATTCCCTACCAAAAAAATAATTGCAAAATTCTTGACCAACCAACCAAATGGGTTGCTAATGAAATATTTTACTGATACTAAAACCATCTAAAAAACAGGAGTGTAAGGGAATGGTTTTTTGTAACATTAGACATTTCATAGAAGCTTTCTGGTCATCGGCGCTACATATATTAGACATGTAAGTTTCTATATGATATTATTCGGTGTTTAGAGTTATCTCGTCAGGGCGCTATGGCTCTGACCCTGGGTGATCATTGATTTGGAGCTTATCTAGTATACTCTTCAAAAGTGCTCAGCAGTTCAACTAAAGGCCTAAAATGTTAAATAAGCCAAGGTTTAAAGCAGCTCTTAAATGTCAAGTCAAAACCATATTGTCAGTATGAAGTCTTTCTTTTTGTCTGTGCTCCACAGGACTGTGGCCCTCTGGACTCTGAGGCCATGGTGATGGGAGTGCTGGATCAGTCCTTTGATGTGCTGGTTCTCCGATATGGAGTACAGAAACGCATCTACTGCAAGGTCAGCTCCAATGCACTCCATTTACCGGGAACAGGGTCAATCTTAATACACCCACATACACATTTGTGCATACATTTGTAGAATCGTTATTTTATTTAGTGTTTTTAGATAATGCCTTTTTACGTGCTTTTAAATCTCTTCAGTCTTAGTCTTGGATTCTTTTGACTGTGATAATGGTGTTCATTCCAGCTTTGTCATTCATTTTACACAAGCACATATTATTTAGCGAAAAAGCGCTTATTCACGAGAGAGGAATGTCCAGAGAGTGATTGTGTTGGTGTCCCAGTGGAAGGTGAAGTGACCGCTTCGTCTGAAACAGTTTGAAACCATTTGTTTCCACCTGCAGTCTGTTGCAGGCCTGGACTCGTTCCGACATCATAAGGTGGGGAAGAAATCAGAGCTCACTCTGGTCTGGACACCAGAGGACCCAGAGAAACCTCCAGTAGAGCAGGTGAGAGCTACAGACACTGAAAATGCTTTCGTTTAGCCCTGGCCTGCCAATAGAAAAATTACAATATTCTTTAAGATACACAGAAATGGACAAATTGATTTTAGGTTTCATCGTTTTATAGGTCTTCATTAGTTGATCATATTTTTTAAGGAACTTCAAATTGACAGGAATATGTGATAGTTATGAGACAAAGAGAAACGCTAAACTGCTCATTTCAGTGCAATATAATGTATCTTAGGCTCTATGGCCTTTATTTTACATTTACATTTATTCATTTAGCTGACGCTTTTATCCAAAGCGACTTTTGCTATACATGTCAGAGGTCACATGCCTCTGGAGCAACTAGGGGTTAATTGTCTTGCTCAGGAACACAATGGTGGATGGGTTACAGTGGGGGATTGAACCCAGGTCTCTCATACCAAAGGCAGGCATCTTATCCATTGCGCCATCACCACCCCATTGATTTGAGATTATTCTAAAAGATAAAAACAACATTACTAACCTGTTCTCTGAAGAGTTGGAGAAGCCAGCTTGGGGGTAGGATATTTAGAAAGTGTCTTTTAGCCGGTTGACAATGTAAATTTTTTTATTTCTCACTTCCATTTACAGGTCATTTCAATCTTCACGTTAGTGGAGGTGCAGCTCAAAGCGGACAGCGCACCCATGAAATACAGCGCAGTGCTCAAGAGGCCTGAGGAGAATGCATCATAAAAGCTTAAATGTGCCGTAGAGCACACAAACACTTGTATGGAAATTTGGAATTGCACATTTTGCTTTGTTGATTGTTAGAAATTACATGTAGTTTAGAAGCAGTACTCCTGTGATAAGCAGCGAAATCACTGGTCAGGTCAGAGTCTGATTTCACTTGAAATTCCCACCAAGTTTTATTTTTAAGGCCCATTCCAGTGTTTTTTTTTTAATCACATGTTAGCCCACTTACTGCAAATAACCCACGTACATGATTAATGCCCATTTTCCAAGGTATAATAATGTGTTAAATATTTTGGAATTTGCTGTGAAAGGGACTTTGCTTTGGTTTAATTTCCATTACATTTAGAAATCTCCATTTAAATTGAAAACAAAAGTTCAAAATCTACCACGGTACTTTTTTGGAAAATGGTTGTCTGTATGATTTTATAGTAAGTGGTTTAAAGCATGTAAACACTGATATATAAATTTAAGCCTCAGTGAACTCACTAATGGGTAGACCTTGCTATTTTTGTGGAATTCAGTATGGATTACAAATTGAATTGTCACCCAGGTCTGACTGTGAAAGAACCAGTGCATCTATGAGTTTTATTTTGCTGTTTTATCGACCTAATCAGGACCGTTTTGATGTGACATGACTGTTTAATATCAACGATATGGTTTCCTGATTGTAAAATTGAGGAGAGACCCATATTTTTGTTTGGAAAGCAATAGTTTACCACACTACTGAAGTTTACTTATTTTAGATTTCTTTGACTTGACTATGGAGGTTGTAATATAACTTCTTGTGGCCTGAGTGAAGCTACGTGGAACATAATGTAAAAATGTAGCAGTAATAAGATAAAAGCTTTTGACTACATCAAATTCACAGAACAGGTACATTAACATTTGCATAGAAACATGCTATCCATGAGTTTTTATATTGCCGTATGTATTTATAGTGTTTTATGCAGGAAGAGTTTGAGATTCATCTGAGCTGTGAATGAACAGCCTTCATGTCAAAGCCATGGAATATAGCTCACAGGACTTCTCATTTGATTTAAATGATTAAAAACGGGGTCTCCTGGACCTCATTGATCTTAGTTTAAAGGGACTTGGCCTACATTTTCTGTTTTTAGTGTGCCAGTCAGGCTGAAGCTTAATAATGTATCAACTCATTGTTGTTCTTAGTACAAAACATGGGAATGACTTGAATGTGAATTGCTGCTGAAGATGGTTGGTGGCCCTGAGATCTTAATGTGTTTTATGTTTACTCATGCTTTGAAGTGCTTCCAACTGTTGTGGGGCTGTTTTTATGCTCAGACGTGATTTGTGTAGCACAAATACTTTTTTGACCTCATTAATATCACGTGTAAATTTCAGCCTTAATTTATCAAGTGAAGATCAAACAACATTTCAGTGCAGCTGCACATTTTAAATAGTTTTTTGGCCTCACCTTTTTTGTTTTGCTTTAATTGAGTCAATGTGCCTCTCTTCAGTAGTCACTCATTCAGATTTTAGTTGAACAGTGCCATGTTGTGTCATACAAATATATGTTGCTACGTCTGCACAATTGTTTTTGTTTTGGCTATCAAATCTTGTTTGTTTGACCGATTTTGTTTTTAGGCGTGTCAGAAGTCCACTAGCTAATGTTTTTAAGTTGTTATTTAAATGTATTTTAAAGCGCCAAGTTAAGTGTTTGTGCAAAACAACTTTACTGACTTAGTAGGGTGTTTTTCTGTGATTAGGTGTGAAAAAATAATTTTGAAAACCCATGAATGGAGGTAAGTCGAGAGAAAATTCAAGTACAGTTTATGTGTGCAAAGTTATATTGTGACTTGTATGATTCTGGTCTGTATTCCGCTAAACCACCATACTCAGCAGTAGATAGTTGTCTTTGTCTCTAGGTAAATAAATACATGCATAACATCCATTAGTGAAAATGACTCAAACTGTGTATTTTCTTTTCTTCCTGAGTGATGGTAACTAAAGATGAGGAGGGAAACAAATTTTACTCAGACACAAATTGGTGAGTGATTCTTACAGCTTATGACAAACTGGTGACCGCTAACTTACCACACTGGTACTCCCCTTCTTTGTTTAGTTTATAATGCAAATAAACACAGATAATCTCTCGTTCTTTATTACCAGGGAGTGTCTGTAATTAATCCACCATCAACCACTGCAGCAGCATATATAAGATAGTGAGGTGGAGAGTTATGTCATACTTGACCCTGCCTTTATAAATTACAGGTATATTCCTTCCACACCCATTGAAATAATAGTGAAACAAAACAGTTAAGCTTTGTTTTCCTCAAATCTGACTTGATTTAAAAAATTTTTTTTTTACATAACTGCTTTTATGACTAGATAACTTTTCAGTGTCCGACATTGTCATGGAATTTTAGATCTGCTTAAAGCTGCAATAATCAATGTTTTTATATTAATGAATCACATGACTGCTTGCATATGAAAGTGTGATTTGTAGTTATGAACACAGAATTATCGGCCAACTCTGATTTATCCCTCTACAGAACTTTATGGCATCTTTTTAGTCATTGTTTGCTTGTACCTAAGCTACTGAACTGCTTTTTGTAGATGTTTATAATGAAAAAGCTTTGATAAACCCACTGTACACGACCTACCCAGGATCAAAAGTGAACAAATGGCGCCAGGTACTGTTTGTCTTTCTTTAGACTGTTTCATAGGATCGCTTATAAACTGCTGCCTGCTCTCATCATAAGACGTCATAACTGGTTCCATGATGTCAGCAGAATGCAGTCAAAGGTCAGGCTGCTGACATGAAACAGGAAGCTTAATCGTGTTATCCAACATCATAAACACGCACTTAGTCAGTTGAGCAGACCTAAGTTTGGAAGATCACCCAGTAGCATGTGTGCAAGTGTTGTTTACAAGTGTTTATTTTCATCTTTAGCTACCATTCAGGCAATTCTTTATCAGAGCCGGACAAACAGACGCCAGCAAACAACCAGCAGTGACTCCCATCTCTGCCAAGAGTACTTTTATGACTTCAAACCCACACAACCAGAGGAGTTTCATTGCAATTTAGTGCAGATAACTCATATATGCACACATTATTGGAGGGAGGCTTCCCTTAAGATTTGAAGTTCAACTTCTAATCTGACAAAGAAGATAACCGGCAGTGAAATTTGCAGTTCATAGAATTTCATTACTGACAGTGGAGGACCACAACCACAGAATCCCTACAGTGTATTACTCTGAATATTACTTAAATGATAACCACCAGCCAGAAAATTAAGTATATCGTGAGAGAAATGTGGTCCTCCTTCAATTCAAAAGATAGTTAATCTCATATTTACATCTTTATTGCAGTCATAGTCCATGAGATGCCCAGCAGTGTCTCCTCTGATCTACACAATCAGGGTCCAAAGGCTGCACATAAATTTGTTACAACACTCAGTGTATGACTGTTTAATGTCATTAAATGAATATGCTGTTATTGCTCTAAAATAATCTCAGAAATGTATTTGAACATGACTGACATTGATTATTCATATTAAAAAAAAGAAATGGGATCAACGTGGCCGGGAAGACACCCACTTGATGACGAGACAGATACTCTCTTCTGCCTAAGCGATTGGTTTCCTTTCCTCTTCCTTTCTGTCCAAACAGTTCAAAGTCAAAGTGCCATAAAATCAATCCGTCAGTCGTAGAAGAGACGGATTCAAGAGGGCGTCAAGGCAACCAGCAGCTCTACGACAGGCTGAGAGAGTGTGAATTAATGAAGATCACTGATCAAAGGATTGTTAGGTAGACCTCTTAATTGTTATGTGCATGTAACATTAAATGCTTTGTTATTCTGTTAGCTTTGTACAATGTAACCGTGTCATTGAGCACAACAGTGGGCTTCGTTATGAATAATGTTTAACACAGCCGAGAGAAAAGCTTCTGGTTTAAGTTTTTAACAATGATGAAAGCGTAGCTGATTTGATGCAGTCAATCATTTTCTTTTGAAACTGCAACTCCTCACATGGATTTCTTTGTTCAGGGAGTAGGAAAGCCGCAAACTGGCGATGCTGAGAAAGGTAAGGATGAAGAAATTCAGTCAATACTGACTGTTGAATTATGAGTATGGATTTTATTGTTAAGAATAGAAAGCACTATATAATTCAGTTGTTCCTGGATGTTGTGTCACAATTCCCTGCAGTTATTCATTGCAGGGAAAACTATAAAGTATGGTGCCCCATCATAAATTCTGTATTCTGAAGGACATTTAAACATGTTAGTGTAGTAGTTTATTAACATTCACTGTGCTCTGTTTTCAGGGGGAGTGGGTTTGGGTGGACTCGGCTGGAGGGGTACCCATTGGAGCGAGGGTCAAAGTAACACCATCTGGCCAGCGGTTACTGGTGGACGATGAGGGAAAGGTAAATGCCCTTTGGTGGCTTATATATTGAGCAAGATGAAAATGTTGTGTTGTTCGCATCAAGCAACATAAAACCATACACCTTCAAAGAGTAGTTACATTTCTTACCTTGACCTCTGCCAGGAGCAGAGTCTGTCCCTGGAGCAGGAGGCCTCTCTCAGGATCATGCACCCTACATCAGTGGAGGGTGTGGACGACATGATCAAACTTGGAGACATGAACGAGGCGGGCCTCCTCAGGAACCTGCTGCTCCGACACAAACAAGGCATCATCTATGTAAGGCACATGTGTAACAAAAGCTGTGGTCTGCCTTTTGAAAGTGAACAACCTGCCACTGGGGTGAAGGAATTAGACTTTTGCAAGAGTGACAGGATGCATCATCTCATGCTATTTGTTACACTTGTTCTTCAAGGGCTACATCACACACTTCACAAAAATACATGTTTTTGAACTTGCCTTTGGTGGTAGGTTAGTTTCTTTTGGGTGGGGTGGAGGTCCTGAGGATTTGACTTTGAGATGGCCTCAAAGATTTCTGCAGCCACCCGCAGTACAATAGAAGTGAATGGAATTTTTTTAGGTCAAAATATTAAAAGTTTCTTTGAAAAACTTGATAGTAATGCCCTTCATAGCTCCTCAGGCTAAATCACAATCCTTACTATTACCACAAAATCCTGCACACATCCTGGACTCCTGGAATTTATTTACATGGTTTCTGTCATCAGACTTTAAGTAAAATGTTTAAACTCATAAACACAGCCCAGGGATAAAATAACTAATCAGTGGGTGTGGATTATCCTGTGCACCTGGGATAATTTCTGGAAAGACATGTTGCATATGAATGTGTCACATTTGATATTTTTCAATGCTTTGAGCATCTCTAACAAAATCCCCATCATCATTTACCATTGTATTGGAGTGGCAGCAGAAATCTCAGCAGCTGTTACCTCAAAACCTGGGTAAATAAAAACAAAATGAACTGCATAGAGAAATATGTTTTTTGTGTTATTTGGTTGACCTGACCCTTTTTAAAACCAATACAATTGCTCCACACCAGTAAATGACTTAAATCATTATTTTAACCTGACCATCCTTCTTCTGATTGTAGACCTACACAGGCTCTGTGCTGGTGGCTGTGAATCCGTACCAGGATTTTCCGATATATTCGGGTGACAAGGTGAGACTGGTAGTAACATTCAACATAGTACTACAGTTGCAAATCATTTTCACTTTCCTCTTCATCAAAGGTTACAGTGATGTGTTTCATGTGCGCATCCCGTTGTCCTTCAGGTAAGGTTGTACCATGGACGAAAGCTGGGTGAACTCCCTCCCCACATCTTTGCCATTGCTGAATCCTGCTACAGTAACATGATACGCAACAGCAAGAACCAGTGCTGCATCATCAGGTCAGAATAAATCACACACCCAAAAAGTCATGATGGCTTGTTAATTGTTGCTGACAGGCAGTAGTGGAATAAAAGAAATGATGATCAGTCTTTTTATTTATTCTATTTTGCTCTCAGTGGGGAATCAGGAGCAGGCAAAACAGAGAGCACTAAGCTGATTCTTCAGTACTTGGCAGCAGTCAGTGGTGAGCTCTCTAAACAGCAGATTGAAAAGCAGATCCTGGAGTCTAACCCAATACTAGAAGGTACCACATCGCACATCTATGCATAATTCACATGCAGTCATACTTGACAGACAAGCAACAACTGCCTTTAATAACACACACACAAAGAGAATAGGAAAAATTCATGCTAAGTGTTCAAACGTTACTGTTCTGTCCCGTACAGCATTTGGAAATGCTAAAACAATCCGCAATGACAACTCCAGTCGCTTTGGGAAATATTTGGAGATCTTCTTCAATAAGGATGGAATGATTGAAGGTGCACGTGTGGAGCAGTATCTTCTGGAGAAGTCTCGTGTCTGTCATCAGGTGAGGTGGCTCCGTCCAAACAGACCCTGTTCTTCTTATCTCTCCAGAGGGCAGATCCATACTGCAAACTATAAAATCAAAGTGCAATCTGCATCTGCTGCAGCGCTGGTTAAATAAACATGCTGTTATCATTACAATGGGCAATAAGCTCGCAGCGGCCTGTAGAGGAAACAGACCATTCCATTTTGCCTGCTATCTCCATAGGCCACTGTGCTGAGGAGTAAAACTATCTCATTTGTCTGTGTTCATTTACAGCCCACATGACAGAAAAGTTTATTGGATCTTTTCGTAGCAATAATAGATCATTTTTGCCTCTTCAACCTCAGGCCCTCGAGGAGAGAAACTACCACATATTTTACTGCATGCTGGCTGGGGTCACAGCAGAGGAGAAGAAGACTTTGAATCTTGGAGATGCTAAGGAATACAGATTCCTTGCCAAGGTATTACAATAGCTTTCTGTCGCTCATTCTCTCACTTTAACCAAAAAAAGTACATATCGCCTACCCATAGTAAATAATCTCCCCTCTCATTGGCTGTAGGGTGACTGTATCGTGTGTGAAGGCCGAGATGATGCTAAAGACTACAAGCGCATTTGTTCTGCGATGAAAATACTGACCTTCTCAGAAAGCCAGTGTCAGGAAATCCTCAAGCTCCTGGCAGCCATATTACACCTGGGCAATGTCTGCTTCGAGGGTGAGTGGAGGCAGTTAAAAAACTATCTGAACAGACTTTGAATTTAATAATTATATTTGATGTCATGAATATCTCAACAAAAATGTTGATAAAACAGAGGGGGAGCATACGAGCAACAGGACAACTCAACTATAATCCGAAACTTAATGTATGCTACATTATGGTTCAGTACTGAGCAAATAAACACACAATAAAGAGCTGGCACACATTGTAATTAGCAATAGCAAATTACAATGTAAAAATACTCCAATGCAAGTAAATGTCTTGCAATCAGTACAATGTAAGCATTTATAATGTTAACTGTCAGTGTTATATTACCATCTACATCTTATATTATTGAATCGTCATTAGTGTAGCATTAATATAAATTAACAGCATTTTATGTTGCAGCTTATTGAGGTGAAGCTAATTTAAATTTATATACTGTTGGAAAGATTAACCTAAAGTAATGGACTGTATTTTACAAGCTCACCATAGGTTTTGTATAACATAAGTTAAGCTAATATATGCAGTGCAGTGTACATCTGATATGTAGAGTGGAGTAAAGGTATAAAGTAGCATAAAAACTTACTTAAGTACTGTACCTCAAAATTGTACTTAAGTACTCTACTGAAGTAAATGTACTGAGTTACTTCCACCACTGTCTTTGCAACACAATGAACTACTGTTTCTGTTGTTATATTTGATCTTGTGTTCCCACCAGCCAACACACAAAATAACTTGGAAACCAGTGATGTCAGCAAGTCAAAACACTTCAGCATCGCAGCGTCACTACTGGAGGTGAGCACTTTATGTTCACTTTTTTTGAGACACAATGACAGATCATTATTCTGCAGCATGATATGATGACTGTTTTTGTCTGTTTTCTGCAGGTCCAGAAGACTTCCCTGGCAACGAGTTTGACCCATCGTTCCTTCATGACCAACAGAGAACGGGTGACCAAACCCCTCAGCTCAGAACAGGCCTCTGACTGCAGAGATGCCTTTGTCAAGGTAATAAAGCTGACCCAGTGATGGTAAATCAGAATGGTGTGCATTTCCTTATTGGTTCCAGACCCAGGGAATTTACAAGGAAGTGTCCTCACTCAACAGCATAAAGTGGTGTGTGTGTGTGTGTGTGTGTGTGTGTGTGTGTGTGTGTGTGTGTGTGTGTGTGTGTGTTTCTGCTGGGTGGGAGGGCGGCGGTTTCAAGGGATTTCAACATCAAGTCACAAAAACACTTGCTTAATATTCCTCAATTTATTCAGACTGATTACTCATGATCATAAGATCAAATTTAACTATAATTTGTGTCTGATCTTTCAGGCAATCTATAATAAGCTGTTTATATGGATTGTTGTGAAAATCAACACCGTTATCTATAAGAGGTTGACCAAAAGCCTCAAATCCTCTCACCTGTCTATTGGCCTACTTGATATCTTCGGTTTTGAGAACTTCAACACAAACAGGTCAGGACATTTTTTCACACGTCCTTCAGGCTGAGTGTATCACAACTTTAAGGTTACTAACAAACTGAACAAATGTCACCCTGTTGTTTTGCAGCTTTGAGCAGCTATGCATTAATTTCGCCAATGAGAAGCTGCAACAGTTCTTCGTGGGCCACATCTTCAAGCTGGAGCAGGAGGAGTACCTGAAAGAGGACATTGTCTGGAATAACATCAAATTTAGTGACAATCAGATGATCCTGGACCTGCTGGCTGGGAAACCCTGTAACCTGCTGGCTCTGATTGATGAAGAGAGCCATTTTCCAAAGGTGGCTGCGCTATACTGTGTTGCTTTTTTTAATCCAGTCACAAACATTGTTTAAGAAATGTTGCTTTTACTGTAAAAATGCCACTTCAGTCAAGTATTTTTGCTTGGTTTTAATCTAAAGTATTGTTTGGTGTGTCACAGGGCTCAGACGTCACCCTGCTGAACAAGATGAACCAGCAACACCATGGGAACAAGACCTACATCACCTCCAAAAGCGAATATGACACAGAATTTGGGATTCGCCACTTTGCTGGAACGGTTTGCTACAACTCCAAAGGTACAAAAGCAAAATCACAAGCAGTCCTACTAAAGACTAAATGCCAGCTGTGAGGTGCTCAGTAATGTTCTTTTTTCCCTTAAGGGTTCCTGGAAAAGAACAGAGATGCTGTCAGTTTTGACGTAATAAAGATGATTGACACATCGACCAATAAGCTACTTCGTCAGATATTTGAGTCTGAGCTTTCAACCAATGGAGTGAAGATTGGTAACAACAAGAAGGTCATCATGACACCTAAGAGCTCTGTACGGGTATGTAAGAATAACCTCATCAGCATGTCATGTAGTTTCACATTGCCACATCTGTCTTTCCTTTTCTCTAGTGAAATATCATGCAAATGGGGAGAATTCCTCAAAATGATCTCAGCTCATTTGCAGATATTTCACTTTTATACAGAAAACAATATTTTAGATTATAAGACACTCGTTTTGAAGGACATTTGTTGGTGGTCTACACTGGGACACAGTCGACACTGTGACACCGGTGTGACAGTTGTTACTGAATTGCTGACTTGGCATCATGATTTTAGTCTCTTCTCTGTCATCCGTGCAGGCCCAGACTGACAACCGTAAACAAGTGCCGACGCTGAGCGGCCAGTTCCGTCAGTCTTTGGACTCCCTCATGAAGACTCTGTCGGCCTGCCAGCCTTTCTTCATCCGCTGCTTCAAACCAAACAATGACAAGCAGTCTGAGGTGAATGACACAAGAGCAGCGACCGCAGTATAGATAGCCTCATATAGCACACAATGGTTTCTATGTGTAGTCTTTTTAAACATAACTGTGTCATTGAGCAATTATGTGTGATTAACAAATAAGGTGGGGGAGGAGATGAAGAGAAACTCTATTTTGTGCAAAAGTGGTAGTAGTGTTTGTGCAAGTGTGTACCAACATATAAGATATTTCCCTTAAATCCTGTTGTTTCATGAAATAATGAAGATGTCTACCTCCCCTGTCTGCATTTGTTTCTTTCCTCTTTGGCTTAACTGAAGAGGATAAAATTAAATTTCCCATCTGCCTCTCAGCCCCTCTACCATCTGCCCTTGCACTGGATAAACAACAATCTCTTCCTGCTTTGTGCCATAAAGCAATTGAGCAAATTTCCTGGAAAATATAACCTGCTAACACACATTGCTTTTAACTGGGAAGCCTACCTTTCTCTTGGATGGAATCACCATTTTGTACCAAGATTCATGATCCCCAATGGATGACCCGCCCTTTCACCATCACTTTGGCAATTCTCTTAGTTTTCTTATTGAGCCACTAGCAGGCAAGTTTTCCCTATTCCTGCGAAATATCTCAACATTTGCTTGATGGATTGGCAAAACCTTTTAGACAGACATTCATGGTTCCCAGATGATGAATCCTAATTAATTTGATGATCCACTGACTTTTCCCCATGAGGTTGACATTTGTCTTTTTGAGTGAAATTTTGCAATTATAGGTTGGATTCCTATGAAATGGAACACATTAATGTTCCCCTCAAGAGTTTTAATAACGTGTGAGCTGTTAACTTTTAGTCTTAATCAGAAATACTTTATTGATCCCCGAGGGGAAATTCTTTTGTCACAATTCCACACTTGTCAAAGGTAGATAGATAAAGAGTATATAAATATAAAAGTATAAATATAAAATATAAAGACAAATATAAAGGATTGTGGGTATGTACAATATTTACATTATTAGAGTTATTATGGTGAACCAAAAAGGATTAGTGAATAAATAGCAGCAGAATATTGCACATTAATTATTATTACACAGATAATATTGCAAAAAAATGGATAATACGGTCCAGTTTCTAAGTATCCGTGTGTCAGACACTTAGAGGGAGGAGTTATAAAGTTTGATGGCCACAGGCAGGAATGACTTCCTGTGGCGCTCTGTGGTGCATTTTGGGAGAATGAGTCTTGCACTGAAAGTGCTCCTGTGTTTGAGCAGCATGTCATGGAGTGGGTGGGAGATATTATCCAAGATGACACGTCGTTTGGACAGCATTCTCCTCTCTGACACCACCGACATAGAGTCAAGCTCAACCCCCACAACGTCACTAGCCTTGCAGATAAGTTTGTTGAGTCTGTTAGCGTCCGCTACCCTCAGCCTACTTCCCCAGCATGCAACGGCAAACAGGATAGCACTGGCCACCACAGACTCATAAAACATCCTCAGCATCGTCCTGCAGATGTTGAAGGACCTCAGCCTCCTCAGAAAATAGAGACGACTTTGGCCCTTCCTGTAGAGGCCTTGAGTGTTCTTGGCCCAGTCTAGTTTATTGTCCATGTGCACTCCAAGGTATTTGTAATCCTCCACAATGTCCACAGCGACCCCCTGGATGGAAACAGGGGTCACTGGTGCCTTTGCTCTCCTTAGATACATAACCAGCTCCTTAGGGTTTGTTACGTTGAGCTGCAGATGGTTCTGCTCACACCATGTCACAAAATCCCCCACCACAGCTCTGTAATCAGCCTCGTCACCCTTGCTGATCCATCCAACCACAGCAGAGTCATCAGAAAACTTCTGAAGATGGTAGAACTCTGTGTGGTAGTTGAAGTCCGTGGTGTAGATGGTAAAGAGGAAGGGAGAGAGGACTGTCCCCTGCGGGGCCCCGGTGTTGCTGACCACGCTGTCTGACACAGTGTTGCTGGCGCACATACTGTGGTCTGCCAGTCAGGTAGTCAACAATCCAGGACACAAGGGGGGCATCCACCTGCATCGCTGTCAGCTTCTCACCCAGTAGGGCCGGCCTAATTTGGTCAGTTCTCTGGTTATGACTAAATAACTGCAAAACTAATGACATTTCCATCAGCCCCAGCTGTACTTTGTGTATAGTGCCAATTAGGAAATGTTAGCATGCTAAACTAAGACGGTGAACATGGCAAACATTTTAGAGTTGTCACGATGAACGTGTTAGCATGAAGTAATTTTGCTGTTGCTGTGACATACACAGAATATTCACAACCGCTTTAATCTGCTCTCCTCTAGTTTTTTGACAGAGAGCTGTGTATGCGTCAGCTGAGATACTCTGGCATGATGGACACCATCCGCATCCGGAAGCTGGGATACCCAATTCGCCACACCTTTGAGGAGTTCCTGAAGCGCTACAGGGTGCTCCTGAAGACAACCATCTGTGACCCCAAAAAGGTTAGTCAAAATGTTGCCCTGTTGATGATTACAATGTTGACAGTCGATTTCATAAATTGCTGCTAAATATTACTCATGATAAAACTGTAAGTGCCATTATGATGGCCACAAAGATGGTTTACTTCTTTATTGCCTTTCCCCCTAGAGGAACTTGGGCTGTCATTAGCGTCTCTTCAGCATCAAATCAATTCTTTATTGTCTCTCCAGGAGACAGCTGCTGCCTGTTGTGAAGCCATCTGCAAGACAGTGATTGAAGGAGCAGACGAGTGGAAAATAGGCCGGACCAAGATTTTCCTGAAGGTGAAAAACTTATAATTCAAAACAACTGTTTTTGAGACAGCAGAGTATCACTGCAGATTAACAGTAAACAGTATTAATTTCCACTGGCTAAGTAGTATCAGTATTATGAGCTAGACCAGCATCTAACATCAACTGTGGACATTACATTCTCTCTTAGATGATTTGTGCACTGTTTAATTATTGCAGTAAGCAGTTTGACTTCTGATTGCTAGGATTTTCTGGACAAATGAAAAAGTAGTCTGTGTCTTTATTCACTTTATTTTAGGACGCCCATGACGCTGTCCTGGAACGAATGAGGGAACAGGAACTCAGCAGGATCGCTCTGGTGATCCAGAGGGTCATGATGGGACACAAAGACAGGTGCAGTTTCCAAGAAGAAGAATAAAGTCACATAGAGATTATGAACTCAGAAGTGAATGATGTCATTGGTACCATACATTGTGTTTGTTTACATTATCTGAACAGGTCTGTGTATAAATATGCTACAGATGTAATTTTATTGATATACGTGCTGCCAGATCAAGTAGGGTGTTGTAGAAAAAGACATAAAGAGTGTCAATGATTAATTAAGGAGTATGCTTTACTTTTCTTCTTTTTGTAGAAAGTCTTTTCTGAGGAAGCGGAAGGCAGCTGTACTGTTGCAAAGGAACTGGAGAGCTTACAGACAGGAGAAAATACAAAGAAAGGTCTGATGCTTAATAAACTTTTACAGAACACAGAGTGTGCAGCTGACATAATGCTCTGTCCTTGATGTTATGCTATACAAGGGAAACTTTTCTCATTTCCAGTGACCATGTCCTTTGTGTGCACTCTTGCACCAACCAGGTCCAGAAAGGCTTTGAACGGCTTGCATCAAAGATCCGTGGCAGGAAGCTCCGGTTACATTACCTAAGACAGCAAGCAGCAGCACTCACCATACAAAGCCAGGCATGTACTGTAGATACTGTAAATTAGCTTACAGTGTTGCTTTATTCATATTTCACTGTCACAGGTTGAAAGGTAAGTTAGTTAACTATATGTTTACTATACATACAGATGCATCTCAAAACAATTTAATGTCATGGAAAAATTCATTTTCTTCTGTAATTTATTTCACAAAGTGAAACTTTCATATATTTAAGATTCATTACACTTAAAGTGAAATATTTCTAGCATTTCTATAGCTTATAGCTTATAGCTCATGGAAATCAACACTTCAGTTATGAAGAATTTATGATACAGAAATGTCGACCTGTGAAGAACTCAAATCAGCTTATTAACTCAATGAACTTTTTCACGATATTCAAAGAAGGCATGTAAAAGGCATGTGTTAAGTTTAATAAAAACATTTGCAGGGTTTTTTTTTAGAAATGGAAATCAATTTCAATAGTATTTTTACGTGTTGAAAGTATTCTAAATTGCACAGTATGTATTAAGTATATTCATGTGATTTAATAAAATGATTAATAATCTATGATTAACTGTAGGTACGAGGGTACCGGGCGAGGAAGGACTGGACACAGAAGAGAGAGGCAGTCATTCTGCTACAGGCTCACACCAGGGGACTGCTGGCCAGAAGAATAGCTGAAAAGATGAGGGATGATGTAAGATCTCAAAGTCTTAGAAGTGGTAATAAAAAAATAAATGTATTGTATCGTATTGTATTCTGACACCTTTTCACCCCCTCTTTCCTATCCTCTCTCCACCCAACCCCATAACAGGCCTCCCTTTTACTCCTGGAGCAACAGAACCAAGAGCGAATTGCCTCTGAGCTTCAGCAACGTCTGAAGAAGTTGTCACTGCAATCTGATGAGGAGCCTGAGCCAGTCGTTGAACAGGATACAAAGGAGTACACATACGATCTCCAGCCCACACCTCCAGTGGAAGACGATGAACAGGAAGCATCAGAATCAGATGAATTTGAGGTTTGGCTGACATCTGCTAATGTTACATTGATAGGTGGCTTGCATTTTACCAGATATTATTAACTGACCAACTGAACCTCTGATATTAATTCTATTTTGACTGTTAGATGAAGAGGAGAAGCATGCCAGAGCCAGTGGAGGAAACATCTGTTGAGATTTCAGAACCTGAAATCATCGCTCCATCCTCAATCTCAACAACCCCTACCCCATCACTGGAAGAGGACGATGACGAGTTTGATGACGGCACGGACGATTTTTCATTCTACAAGTTCAGCATCCTTCACTTCCAGGGCAACGCTACCCACGAGCACATCACCCAGAGACTCAGGCAGCCGCTTCTGCCCCACGATGACGAGGGCGACGCACTGGTGAGAGGGCAGAGAGGAAGCAGAAACTGCTTTCTTTCAGTCAGAGATTTCCATCTTTTGCCAGCGCTCATTCCTAGGTTCTCCTCTCATTTCCCTCCAGGCATGCCTGACTGTTTTTTGGATTATACTGCGTTTCATGGAGGACATGCCAGAACCAAAATCTGTGGACACGATGTCTCAAGAGGCCAGCACCATCTCGCGTCATATGCCTCAACGGCAGGGCAGGAGGCTGAGCCACCTGGTGGGACTAGATCAGGTAATATGGTCACGTTGTTACATGTCAAGAGTAAGGATAACGGTACACTTTGCTGCCACTCGTGATTCATGGTGGTTGGAAATAGATGCTATAATAAATAATGAGGGCTTATCGAACATTTGAATTATATATGATAAAATATACTGGCCCAGCTGTATAACAAACAGCTTATTTTCTGCTTCTGTCTAACATAGAAGGTCAGCTAGAATGTCAAACCTTCGTCGTTGGTCTCACCTTTAATTGTCACGTCTTTTCTGAATAGAAAATACTGAGGAAGAACAAGAAAAAGCTTGGAGGCGGAAACAGAAAAGCTTCTGCTATTCCTGAGGAGGTCAGCACTAATGTTGCGACAATATCCATCATTCAATCCTTATTCCTGTGTTGATTCATTAGGTGTGCTAACTGCTCTTTTTGCTGTCATCTTTACCAGCCAGAGGACATGACAGAGGAACAGGACATTTTGATTGGAGAGGGTCCTACACTGGATCGGCCACTCTCATCCCAGGAAAAACTACATATCATCATCGGATATGCTCTATCGAGACGAGACATAAGGTAAAAAAAGATATTTGTTCACATGATAGTGGGATAAACAAATATGTAATGTCTGTATACAGTGAAGATTGTGCAGCTTTGTATCATCAGAATTATATTATTCCAGTGTTTGTCTGTCAGTGTTTTTTTTCCTGCATTAATATTTTAAACACCTTGTGAGCTCCTGAAAGATCTTGTTGCACATTGTTTAGTTCTTCCTATACTGTATCTGTCTTGTTTAACATTATCATCCCTGTTTTTTCCTACCTGTGCAGGGATGAGATATACTGCCAGATCTGTAAGCAGCTGGTGAACAATAAGAACAGGAACTGCCGTATGCGAGGCTGGACCCTTCTTTCCCTCTGTCTTGGGATCTTCCCCCCAACAGACCTCTTCATGAAGGTCAGTCTGCAGCAAGTCATTCAGTAATGCTGCAGCTTGCAATCAAGAGACTCGTTTTCCTGTTTATTGCATTGTGTAATTAAACCTCTGTTAATTACCAGTCTGTCACTGTATTGCTTCTGCTTTTATCACAAATATTTTTTTTAAAATAAACACAGTTACTTCTAGTAGTTCACGCCCACCCACTGTTTTGGTATGATCAAAGTAGTAGAATAACTAAACTAAATAAAAACACTCCGGATAAACATAAAATGTAAAAAAGTGAGTTAAATTACAAACAACCTCTGAATACTGAATCTAATTATTCTAATTATTTTAATAAAAAAAAATAGATGGAAGTCTGTGAATACAGAGGGAATCTTTTCCCCAATCTGAAATGTTAAACTTTGCTATCTATAACTTTACAATATCCAAATACAAAACAGACTAAAGTAATGTTCAGTAGTTGGCTGCATGCTCCTGATTGCTATCAGGAATACAGTCACAGTAAGTGGCTTTTATAACTTGGGCTATGTCAGCATTTTAAATAAATCACGTCAGTTACCAGTTCTTGTGTTGTTATAGCTGAGATACCTGAAACAGTGTTGATTCCAAGGAACCCACAACGCAGTCTGCACTCATTTTATTAAATTTTTATTTTATTTTTCTGTTCATACATGAGATAATTGTGCTGTGTCCATTTCTTCTTATTTGGCAATATATTTTGTTAACCCTGTTCTATTCTACTCCACAGTATTTGGAGAGTTTTGTCCGCAGAGGGCCGAGTGGTTATGGAGTATATTGTACTGAGCGGTTGTGTCGTATAATAGCCAATGGAGAAAGAAAAGAGTTGCCCTGTTGGATAGAGCTACAGGTAGGTCTTGTTGTTATGTTAATGTTTTTTGCCCCTGGTGGTTTCTTCATCGCCGGTTTATTGTTGGAAGCTAAATATTTTCATGAGCAGCACACCTCGGCTGCCGGCTATTAAATTCCAAATTTTTGGATTGTTTTCTTGATTTCAATGCAGTCTCATCTTCCTTCTCCCTACTGACAGGCTGCCAAGTCCATGGAGCCCATAGACGTGTCTGTGACTCTAATGGATGAACGTACTGTCAGTGTACATCTGGACTCAGCCTCCACCTCTGCTGAAGTCTGTCGGGCTGTGGCTGACAAGATCGATCTTCAAGACACATATGGATTCTCCCTGTACATCAGTCTCTTTGAAAAGGTGAGCTGAACTTCCTTGTCTCTTGTCTCCTCATATCCTTTCAGAGCTTCCCTACCTCTATATGAATACAGAAGTGTACATGCTTTAGTTATCCCATATACTGTGAATCCAGTTTCTGAGTGTTGTTGCTAAATTCCAGTAGAAAAGATTGTATAGAGCCGCACTCAACTCAAAGCCTGTTGGTCTTTCGTCTCCAGATGTGGTCTCTGGGCAGCTGTGGGAAACATGTGTTGGATGCAGTGTCTCAGTGTGAGCAGGAGATGAGGAGGCAGGGCAAGCAGGAGAAGGACGCCCCCTGGAGGCTCTCCATCCGCAAGGAACTGTTCACACCCTGGCATGACTGCACACTAGATCCGATCAGCACGGACCTAATCTACAGACAGGTCATCAAGGAAGTCAAGTCGGGAGAGTACACCAGTGAGAAGGTGGGACTTGGGAGTAAAAAGACTGTAATAAGTACACCACATACTCATCATACCTTCTTTCCTAATGTGTAGCTAAAAGAGAAATGTGACAGAAACCAACGTTTGTCTAGGCATGGGGTGTATTTTATTTAAATATTGCAAAAGCATTAAACTGATACTCCTTAGTGTTTCACCATCCTTTCATATGATAATGTTGAAGTTATTTAACAGTCTTTTTCTAACTGCCTCTTGGTGTGATGTCACACTAGGAAAAAATAATGATTTTGAGGTTAGCGTCCCATTAGGTATGGTCTTGTTTCTGGTTGACTATGGTTGGTTAAGGCCAGCAAACCTTTCTGCAAATCTGAGTTGCGGCTCATAAGCATTTTGAAAAATAAACCTGCTTTAATCAATATTTTTCACATTAACAATGAGTCAAATGACTATGTGTAATGTGAGTGTGAGTTGCTTGTAGTGACCAAACTCTGCAGTTCCTCTAAACTCTACAGACCGTTCTTGCACCTTTCAGCTCATTGTTTCTGTTTTATGTCCCACAACTTCACTGTTTTGGTTCACTCTCTCTGACTGCACTGACCCACTTTACGCTACCTTTCCAGCACCAAACTTCAGACAGCCAAAGTTAGCAACTTGCTTGTGAACATAGTGGAGCATTTAGCAGCAAAAGAGCCAAATATTTCTCAGGAGCATGGGAGAGAGCACATCAGAGCTAAAAATAGAGTGAATATTAGACTATTGTCAGGTGGCCTGAAACACACTTCCAAATGCTAATGTTGCTCCCCATCTGCTAGATGTGTAAATAAGCAACTGTTAAGTGTTGTGTTTGTAGCTTGTTTCCACTGTTGCCAAGCAGCTTCAAAATCACTTAATGCAGGTTTAATGAAAAAAGCAAGAATAGAAAATATTGTCCTTATTCTGGACTGTTACATTCACCCTGTCCCCACTATTAACATGTAGCCTATTAGACAGCAACAGTCTGGGATCCACTGTGACTTCCTAATGGTAGACATCAATGTTTTGCTCAAGACCTCTCCTATTGCAGCACATTAAATGATACCAATGTCCGAAATCATAAGCAACAAAAAACTGTAAACCAATCTGTGGAAACCGTAGCCAATAAAAATGTATTGCATCTCTCAGGAGGATGAATATGTCCAGCTGGCAGCAAAGCACTATTACATCGAGTTTGGCACGGTGTACAACAAAGACAACGTCCAGAAGGTGGTTGAGGATTGCATCGCCACTCCACTTATTGAGAACAAATCTATGACAAAGTGGATCCAACTCATCAGCGCAGCTCACTTACAGGTAAAGCGCATGCAGTCAAACAAAAGGAGCATCTGTAACATGACTAACAAACAAACTGGATTTGTGCAGCGTTCTAAATTATAAATGCATTTATAGTTTTATTTATTTTCGGTTTTATTTCTATATCACTTGGGCACAGTAAAGATGAGTCACCTCAGGATAATTCTTACATCCTGGTCATATAGGGTCCTTATGTCAACGGGAAGCAGGGAACAGAAAGCGTAAAAGGAGAGCTGGTCGACGGCGCCCGAGAGAAATGGCCCCTTTACTTCTCCAAGTTTTATGAAGTTACAATGTTGTCAGGTTAGTCAGCTTACATTTTATACACAGTATTCAACATTGAATGTATGTTTTTTTTCCCCCCGAAAGGTCTATGTATATTTCCATTTGTCTTGTCTGTAAAGGGGTGATAAACAACATATCCCTTGTGCTGCTGGACTAATATGAAGTTAATGAAATGTATGTTATGTGAAATGTATATGTGGTGCCACACACTACTATATTCCTGTAAATCAATCATTCATTTGAGAAATGGCAGACCACTTATCCTTGCTTCTGAAACATTTGCATACCCATACCTGTCCACAGGACCTCCTTTGCCCAAAAGCAGGTTTGTTGTGGCTGTAAACTGGAATAGCATCCTCTTCGTGGATGGAAGAGACAAGAAACTCCTTGAGCTTCCTTACCTAGAACTAAAGGAAGTACGCATGATCAGGTATGGATAACTATAATAATTTTTATTTTTAATTTACTCCCTTGCAAAATTTTAATTTGAGTTTTGATAAGTTTCAAACAAATAAAACCATGTTTATAACCTCTCTAGTGACAACCTTTTCAGTGGTCAGACAGTGAGTTTGGCCACAGTTGGAGGAGAGTTTGTGCTGAAGTCTGGGGAAGCTGCGGACATGGCGTCACTTATAGAGAAAAACCTGGAAGGACTGAGACAGCGCTCAGTGTATGCACTGGCTCAGCATGATAACAGTAAACCAGGTAAGGGTCCACAGCATGTACAGTGTAAGATAGTAGGCTCAAAGACACTTACACATACATGCACACAAACAAATGACTTGTCACATATTGTGCCTCTGTGTCTCTCTCGCTCTTTCTACAGATGACCCCATGTTCCTGGTTTGTAAACGAGGGGACCTGCTGGTGGTAGAGAAAGATGAACAGTCTTCTCCTGATAAGAACTGGTTCAGAGCAACCAACCAGCGGACCAGTAGCAGCGGTGCGGTTTATAAAGATGCTGTGCAGTTTCTGCCAACTCTCAACAGGCCCACAGAAGAAATGCTGGTAGAGTTACCTTTATTTGTCATTCCTTTTAATTATTTGCTCAAGAGGGTCACATATATGACGTATCATTTGTCAGATCTATAAATGCAGTGGTGGATCCATGAGCATGATGGTTCACATGAGCCCCCCTTGTGGTGTAACTAACTAAATGCTTCTGCCCCATCAGGAACTGCTCAGTCCAGGCCAGAAAAGACTTTCAACAACACAAAACGCCCCGCATAGAGATGAAACAGTGGCTCCTGTCTCTTTAAAAGAGTTTGCGCTTGAGAACTTCAGGTAATAATATCATGAGTCACTTTATAATTTGGCACTTTTCAAGTATTGAATATGCATCTGCAGTAACCGTAAGTGTGTTATTTGGTTGCGCGGTGGGCACAGCAGTGATGCTGAGCATATTTAAATATATTTAGACATCATACTGTACTTACATGGCTTTAAGTTATTAAATGAGTGGCAGTTTATTTTTAATAAGTGGGATTATTAAATTTTTGAGCCCTCACTGTGTTTCCTCCGTGCCACAGGCCTGTAGGTAAAGATGTCGGTCGACACGGTGCATCCAAAGCGGTCAGCAGGGAGAAGCTGTGGGCTTGTTCCAGAGAACCCCTCAAACAGCCGCTGATGAAGAGCCTGGCTCGCAACTCTGAACTCAGCAACCTGGCCTGCAACGCCTACACTGATATCCTTGAGACTCATGCGTCCCTGTTGCAGATGAGGGCAATTTTGGACACAGATCCACTCACATCCCTGTTTTAATAACAGCTGTAAAATTAGAGAATGGTGAGATGCTTTACTGTTAAAACCCTCAAATTGTGAACCTGGTTCAGGGGATCTTCCAAATTATACCCTGCTGTTTTTTTTCTCCTATAGGACGTTTTTCCTGTTTCACTAATGCAACGTGTAAATTAATGTGGATCAAACTGCTTTAAAGGAAAATATCAGAGAAGAATGTTATTTTTACACATGATATTGTTGATTCCACACAATCAACTCTCTGTAATCTGTACCTTTTTAGAGGAAAGAGCGCCTGTGTAATACTGACCATAGTCTAGTTTCCTTAACCTCATCCAACCTATCCTGAAGTACATGGGCGACTACCCCATCAAACAAGCTCGCAGTCCTATAGAGCTGACAGACCAGATCTTTGGTCCAGCCACCCAGCATGAAGCTCTGCAGGACGAGATCTACTGCCAGATTATGAGACAGATGACCAACAACAACAACAGGTGCTCCCTCAGTGTGTAATTCTGTATTTTTTTTTTAAATCACACAAAATCAAGACTCAACATATTCAACCCTCTGTGCACCCCCACCCCTCAGGTTGAGTATGGACCTTGGGTGGCAGCTGATGTGGCTGTGTACAGGCTTGTTCACGCCCAGTCACAATTTGTTGACACACACTAGGCGCTTCCTGGAGTCGCGCCCCAGAGATGTGCTGGCTGCTGGCTGCCTGAAGAGGCTGCAAGGGATGCTCAGGTCAGGTTACTAGTATTTAGAGGAAAAATGCAGAATGCTCGCTGTGTTAGTCATAATAAGGAATGTAAAACAAAACTCTGCTTTCACCATAATATAGAATAGGAGTGAGCTGTGGTCTGTGTATATTTGTGAATGCACAATAGATTTATCTGAGTGCTTTGTACCCTCAGTAAGGAGCCCAGGAAGTTTCCTCCCCATATGGTAGAAGTGGACGCCATCCAACAGAACAGCACCCAGATCTTTCATAAAGTCCACTTCCCAAATGACACTGACGATGTAAGACACAACGTTCTCCTCTTAAACACTTAGATGAGGTGTCAGTTTGTGTGCAGACTCTCAGCAGTGTTCATTTGACTGGCACTATTTTTCATCTTATTATCATATTATATTTTTTCAACATGAGATTCCAAAATGACTTCCAAATTAAAGTTAATATCGTTACACAGTGCATTTAGATTTCTTCGTGAGTTGCTGTCCTTGCTGTTTTGCAGATATTTGAGGTGACATCGACAACCACAATCAGAGACCTGTGCCGCAGCATTGCCTCTCAGCTCAAACTGACCTCAGCTGACGGATATGGCTTGTACCTGAAAACACCAAACAAGGTAGGGCTGGGTGATTTGTTTGTTGATTCATATTTTTATTATCATTAATTGCATTGTAATGTGACAGAAAAGGTAAAGATGCTATGAGATATATTGCTTTTTATGTAGATTCAGGGCACATTTTGGGGTTTAGTTTGCACTGACAATATGACTCATTATGATGAAAACTAAAAGCTGAGACAATGAGGTCATGTATTTTAATCTGTCCTACACTGGTGAACTTAAAATCTTCTTCTATCCAAGGCCATGCTCCTACCCTGTTTACCATACTGATGTTAACTCTGTTTTTAATTCTTAGGTCATGAGCATGGATGAGCAGAAATATTTCTTTGACAGTTTAAGGCAGACTTCAGACTCCCCTAAGAAAGCAAAGAAAGTTAAAGAAGGTAATGCATCATACTGACTCCTTCGGTTTTTATATGTCAGTGCTTCTCTGTATTTATAATTCAAATCTTGCTTCCTAGCCAACCAGGCCAATGTGCCCTACCTGGTGATCTGTAAGAGAAAGCTCTGGTTCAATGTGAGCCCGGGGAAAGACCTGGTTGCAGACCTTACTTTCCATTTCCCACAGGTATTCAACCAAACCCTCTCTTCTGCTGGCTTTTACTCTTATTCGACACGCAGGATTGTCATGATACATGAACTCCATTTTACCTGCATATAGGAGCTGCCAAAGTACCTACGGGGATACCACAATTGCACCAAAGAGGACATGACCAACCTGGGTGGGCTGCTCTTCAGAGCCGAAGTAGATTCTGACAGGTCGCAATTCGTCATGATTCCCAGAATGCTGAGGGAACTGGTTCCTGCTGACAAGATAAAAATCATGTCCCCTGAAGAATGGAAGAAGGTAAAGGAAGAGATGTGCAGAAGCACACATTTAGTGTCCAGTGTAATAGGTGCCCACTGAAAAAAAACTTTGTCTTCCACTTGCAGCACATTATCTCCTCCTACAACAAGCAGAGTGGCATCACGGTGCAAGAGGCCAAAATTGCCTTCCTCAGAGCCATTTCAAGTTGGCCAACCTTTGGTTGTACCTTCTTTGAAGTTAAAGTGAGTCATCAGGATGAAGTGACTGCAAAGTTGGCTGATAACAATTTGAGGAAACTGTTATGTCATATTGTGTTCTCATTTGCATTTGACTTTGCAGCAAACGTGTGAATCTAGCTACCCAAATACAGTTTTGATTGCCATCAGCAAGCAAGGTATCAGCTTAATAGACCCAAAGACAAAGGTATGCCCAATAATAATCATTATATATGTATTCTATGTATATAATGTATATTAATATATCATGGTGTGTGGTAATAGTAAGTATATAATTTCTGTTATTCAAGTCTAGTCTGTCATATTTCATCTCAGTTTGTGATACTTTTATGCTCTCTTATTTGGGGTTTATTTTCATTGGTAACAAACCATTACATGTGAATTAATCATACTGTGAACCTTTTAGGAGCTGCTGGTCATGCACCCGTTCAGGCGCATCACAGAGTACCACAGTAGTGGCAGCTACTTCCAGATGACCATCGGCACCCTGGTGAGGGGTAACAACTTTGTCTGTGAGACCTCTCAGGTGATTTGGCTGTCTTTCAAATTCAATTTTACAATGCCCAAATGTTACAGTACTCATTATTCCGTACATCAGTCTGTCCATTCGTGATGATGAACCCATTTCCCGTTTTCAGGCCAACACAATGGAGGACCTTCTGAGATCATACATCAGCATGTACGAGGAACAGAGGAGGGCCTTTCAACCAAGGAATCGCATGTTTCATGAGTCTGCAAGGGCAAAAGAATAGACTGAACTGCTGTGATTTACTAGATGCACTCTTGATCAATATCTTTCCCTGAATGTATTTGTATACTTTAAATGACAAATTGGTCCCTACAGATTATATTATATTATATAAAATATGACAGTGATATTTGAAATTAGAAGTATTATATTGTCATTTTTCCTTAATTGTGCCATTGTGAGAGTGAGAGTGTCTAGAACATGAATTGAGATTCACGTAAATGTAATGATATTAAACTTTAACTATCCAAGATGGAGTAATTTATCTTAAGATATTGCAGTGATTTAAAAATGATAATTCAGTATGTTGCAGTCACAGAGGAGTGAATACATTTCCCTGCTCCTTTATTATGTTGTCATTTAGCTACAGCAGATTAAGCCACTGTTTTGCCTTAATTTGATGTTTTCATATTTTTTAATGTATTGAATGACCTCTGATTTCATTAATACTGGGCTTTTTTATACATTTCAAGTTTCATCACTCTGAAAATGAAAATATCAGCGTTTTAATTCAAGAAAACAGAGTATTCGTTTTCTTTTCACCATTAGTCCCATATTGCCCTTTACATTGTAATCTTTTCTATCTTCATTTTTCTTCTTTTTTATGGCAGCACAATGCAGCCTCCTATTTTAGAGACATAAAATGCATGTTAACAAACTTTGTTGTTTAATGGGCTTACACACCATACACAACAAGTCAGAAAAACAATGGACAATTATGAAAAGACTATGGTCTAAAAGATGCCAAATTTGTGTTGAAGAAAAACAAACTCAAACTGATAAAATAGAGGATTCTACCTGGAAGAGAAATCCTGCATGACATTTTCAGTCATTAGTTATAAGAAAAATCTTCATCCAGCTCCACAACCCCTCCAGCAAACTGTTCAGGAAAACGGAGCAGCCAACAAAGAAATGAGACAGGTCTAAGTCATTTTCACACCAGATATCTGACACATTATCCTCGCTGTCAAAGACTAGAATCAAGCTGACTGGTCTGTGTGAGTATGAAATTATGAAGGTGTGTGGCGCTGCATAGAGGATAAACACTGCAGGTAAATACCACTCCATTGTGTTTTTCAATTTACTAAATACTGGTCCACCCTAAAGGCTGCACACCCAAACACAAGAAAACCAATCTACTGTATGATGTCCAATGCAGTGAGGAATGCCAACGATAGTCATTCTGACTTTGCCTCGGGTGGCTCCAACGACCATAACAACTGTCATTACAACATCCAGGAGCACTAACGAACTAGTGACGTCAATCTTCTTTGACAATGACCAACAGAGGTTAAATAGCTGATTTTCCCTACCATTCTGTCAGAACTGAAGAAGTCTCTTGGATGAGTGATGAAACATCTTCGAGTATCTTCAAGTCCAGTAGCGCCTTGATTTTAATCTCCTTTAGACAACTATGACCTGGATGACTGAGAACCTTCACAGACATCTTACACACTGCGTGTGTGTGTGTGACATTTTGACCCAAACACAGACTTTTTGTGAGCTGCTGTACAACTATATGTTTAGACTGGTTGCACTGTACAGAATGTGAGATGTGCTGCGGCTGTATGTGTTTCCCTTTTCCTCAACTGTCTAGTTCTGCCCAGGTGTGCAACTTCAGATTGCTGAGGTGCCCGCACCAGATTAGAGAGCCTTCAGTTGTGGGACTGCTGGTCTTGCTGCCTCTCAGTCTGGGGTGGACAGTAACGAAGTACATTTACTCAAGTAGCCTCCTTTTTTTGAGTATCTGTCCTTTACTTGAGTATTATTTTTTGGAAACTAATTATTTTTATTCCACTGCATTTGAAAGACAAATATTGTACTTCTGACTCCCCTACATTTCTATGAAGGTTCCCGAAACTCATTACTTTGAAGCATAGCTTTGAAGTCAGTGAATGAATTTTCTTTTCTCTTCTAAAATGCAACAGGTGATGTGTTCACAGGAGAGACCCCAATCAAAGTAAACCTCATGTCAGTCAAAACCAAAGTTCTTGCTGCATTGTTTGAACAGTCCAGTCTGAACTTGACCATGGTAACGATGGCTACGGCAGATAAAGACGAAGATTCCTCACCAGAGCACAGATGGTCATATTTATCCATGTTTTGAAATGAAGAAAGATTCATATAATTTTAAATGTTGTTATGTTGCTGTTGTCCAACCTGAGAAAGCATATTGAGGTATGTAAACATTTGTTTAAGTCACATTTTCAGCAAAGCTGTCCATGCTTAGTTGCAGTGTTTATGCCATGGTTGGTCACATTACCTTTTTATGGATTTATGGATGGCCCTCTACTGTGTGAATCCACTGCCAAAATGCTGCGTTAATGCTACTGTCAAATAAACTATCGGTACTATCGGTAACTTACAGATGGGTATTAAACTTTAAATTATATAATTATAAACTTTAAATTATTAAAGAACGTAGTATTGGTACATTATCAGTATTCTTTTTTACATTTTGGTGTAAACATTATCAGGTTCTTAGAAATGCATTTTGAATACTCAGGTATTTTTAAATGCATGTACTCCAGTACTTTAATTTAAAAAAATTTTTTACTTCACTTGTATTGGATTCATATTTGACCAGGAGGAGTATTGTATGCTGATAACTCACCCGGCCAGGACATGTATGAAGAACGGCACGCCTGAAGATAGGCAAGTGGAGTTGCAGAGGGCCAATGATTCTGTGAAACAATATAAACCAGAATCTGGGACTATAGTGAGGTGTGTATGCTATACCCCCACATGCTGACCAGACTGGCTCTTCTGTGCAAGATCTGCACAGAGAGTTTGGGCAGTGTTGAAGAGCTCCAACACCAGTGATGATGCTGGTTCCAGAGACCCAAAATGGCAAGAGTAAATTCATCCCCTCGCATGCATCAGTTCTATCGGTAATCTTTGACTGTGAACAAACTACCTTCAGCTCATTTTCTCGGCCTGTGTTTTTCAGTGAGACAGCCCAATACCAACTGTAAGGGTCAACATTCAGAACATGGGACGCTACCAAAAGTTCACAGCTGATGCTGCAATGCTGAATGGGTTCAATGACTTCTTGATACTCTGCAAGTCCCAAACTGCCAGCAGAAAGGGAGATTCTAGGCAGCACAGAGTGTACTCTGCTCTTAATACTTAATATCTATATTAGTACAACACACTCATTAACACACAGAAACTGCAGCTATGTGTCTTTTTACTTAGCTCTTTTAGATTATTTAGGTGCATGTAGAAAAAAAGAACTGAACTGAACCTTATATATAGTGTGTGACTAGCCTACAGGCCTCTGCTTTTCTTCTCATTGCATCATCATTTCACACTTCTTTTCATCTTTTATCACAGGTAGACATGTCTCCAGAAAGGCGAGGTTAAACCATAGACTGTGAAAAAGAAGTGGACATAGCCACAGTGACGTCACCCATTGTTTTTCAGACTACTGTTTTCAAGCCTCGAGTTTGGAATTTTGGCCTTTGCCATCTAGGTTTTTTGGAACCAGACGTCACCATATTTGGATGAGTGAGGGAAGCTAATTAGCCTGGTTAGTGAAGTGCATCCATCATTCTTGTTAACTGTGATATTAATTGGGATGCTAATTTTGGCTAGGGAAATACAGGCTTAAAACAAAATGTACTTACTGGGGAAGAATGAACAGCCACCTCCTTAGAGTGTGTAAAATGTTACAATTAACTTTCATGACCTGAAAACACACTGTGAAAGCCTCGAAGTTCTTAGACAACACACCCAACACAAACAGCACCCGAAAAACAGGTACACGGCTGGTTAAATGTACATAGTGCAGTGGATACAATTCATTCACCTCTATCCTGATTGACATGTAGCTATGGTAAGCGACTTGTCAGTCACAAGGGTAGTCACACCCTAAAGCATACTCTGCTTTATTGTCTATTTTCCCCTAAATGGGACCATAATTTACAAAATGAACATCATGCTGTTTCAAAGAAGACTTAAAACTAGCAGTTGAGAAAACAAAGTCATTAGGAAAATATTTACTGAGGTAATAAATCAAGTTAGAAGTAGGGTAATTTTGTCATTAGGTCCAATGCAATCTGACTTCTCTGTGCAACCCGTGAAGTCGCCCCTGCTGGCCATCAGAAACAATGCATGTTTAAGGCACTTCCTGCATCGGCTTCACTTTTCCGACCCGGAGGTTGCCTCTAGGGTACATGAAGTGGGAATGAGGTCAGTATGGACTTTCTAGTACAGAGAACAGAAACACAGGACTTATTTTCAAATTGCTACGTTTACCCTTGAGTATGTGGCAGCAGTAAGTAATCTAACAGGCTGACATGGCTCAAAACGATGTTTGTCAGTGTTTTATTTAAATGTTCTCTCTTGACAGCAAAATGTTGAAACCGTGCAAATTCTGTTCAGAAGGTGGCAAAGGTGAAGGTGGCATCGCTAAGTAGCGTTGGACTGCTGGTCATCCTGCCCAGAGGACAAAATGCTCTTTTCATTTCTCTAATTTGTGCCTCCTCCGTCCTCCTGCCTGTGACCCAGAAATCAATCACAGCGTGACATCAGTGCCTCACTTCCTAAAATGATTCTTGAGGAGAGAGAAGGAGCTATGAGCAAGGATGCACCCCAGTGTATACTTTGTGGAAATCTTTTTGGCACCTGTGACATATAAAAGAGGTGTGACACAGCTGGAATATACAAGCCATGGCAGGAGCAGGACATTACAGTGTCTTTGTATTCTTGTGTTGCAACAAGATCAAATTCTGCCCTTAACCATTTGTGTAGCGCTGTTCTTTACGTCATTTCGCCTTGGTATTGCGTTTTTATCATTGAATATTGGCTAAGCCCAATTCAACTGCAATAATTGTGACATGTTCAAACAGCTGCTTATGCCAAATTATTATTTTAACAAGAACATTCTTTTCATTCGGCACTAATGGCTGGATTGTCATGTTGTCATTAAATCAATCATGTAGAGTCTTGTGACAACAGTTAGTGTCTTAAGAAAAAAGAGGAAACAGTAACAACTGCATGTAAATCTCTGAATTAAATAGATTATATTAAAGGGCATAACAATGTCCTAATTTTTGAGGACAATGAGGTGGAGTGACAGGCAGGCCTTCCACATCTGAGGATATCCGGCACTGTCCTGCAAAATGGCATAATACACAACTTGCTGTGTGTGTGTGAGCAATAAGGTGGACACACTAGTGGGGTCTGGTCACCGCTTCCCATGCTGCTTTGGTCTGGCAGCTCTGGTCTAAAACTCCAAAATAAATACTCTGGTAAATGTGATTGGACTCTACTTCAGCAGACAGCAAACAATAGGTGAAGAGTAAATTCCCTGCCTCCAAGAATATTTTTAATTTGAAAAGTGTAAGCATTCAACACTTGCTCATTGGCCATAATTCTTACTGTAAGACTTAAGGCACTCAAATACAGGCATGTTGTCAATAAGAAAAAATAAAAACAAATCAGTAATGCTTCGTAACACTCCTGTTTTTCCTGATCTGCTGCTTGTGGTCCTGCACTGGGCAGACACAACAGACTGACTAAAATGCACACACATGCATATTGTAGCAGGGTGGTCTTTTAAGGGAGGACATTGTTACATCTAAAAATCATCCTTCCACCACACGTAGGTAGGCTATTAGTGGCTAAATGTAATGTAATGTTTGTGGAATTAGTAAAGCGTAAAAAGGTTATACCAGTTGTGTTCAGCTCATTAAACACTTTTGTAAAGAGTTCAGCGAGGGCATAGGTCTTTATTTCTGTTAAGATGTTGACTAGGATGCTCAGGTGGTTTATGTGTCTTATATTTTACAATATTGTGGATGTTTTGTGAATAAATTACAAATCGCCAAGCAAATTTGGCATACTGTGAAAGCTGAATGGACAAATAATGACAGAATACAAGTGGTAGCGTATAACTATTGTAACATGCTGTGTTTGCTGAATAAAGTGCAACAAAACATTAGATCCTTGTCAGTTTGTGTGTTTGTTTTTTTAATGAAGCACTTTATTCACTGTGATTACCATGAAGAACATTTCAAAGTTAGTGAATTTTAAGGGAATACTTTTATATAAAAAATAAAGGACTAATTATTTCAACAAAATATGTTTTTAACTAGCTATTCCTGCCTTCTATGTGCCATCAATAGTGAAAATATTTATTGGCCTAGAGGCTTATCTCTTTTAAAGACCTTTAAGTGTACATTACAAGTAGACACATCAGGGGTAAGACCATATTAACAAAAGAAAGAAAGACAAAATAGAGCACTTTGTTTCAAAATGTAAAGACACAATCTAACGTTACTAACGCCAATGGAACCAAAAGCGATAACTGAATTTCAGGAATTTCATTATGCAGGATATAGACTAGTTGAAAACTATGTCAAAGTATGAGTTAAGGAATCGCAGACTGATATACTTTGGTTTCTTATTTTACAGTTAATGTTACTAATTGTCTAATGTCCATAGAATAAAAATAGTTTCAGTTAACATTTTGAGATCCATAAAATCATGTTTTAATGCGTTATGTATATGTATGTCTTAGTATATTAATTGTTCTTGAAATATGCTAATTGCCCTTTTCCTTATAAAAACAAATATTGTTACGCCGCTTTCGCTCATTCATACTGAACAAAATATTGTGGCATAATCCCACAACCGTGTTTGCTTTCACATTGTGATTTGGCTCTCCAGGTTAGACTGTTTAAAAAAAAGACTGTGTCTTGTAACACAACAGCGTTGAAACGCCACACCTGTTCCATGGCTTTTCACACAGACATCATTCTGGTTCTGTTACTACCAACTCTGTATCAGTTGATCAAATCTGACCCCCCTTTCCGGCTCTGGAATATACTGGAATATAAGTCAGTGTGAAAGCGTCTATATGATAACATCATTATGACAACAACCTTAATAAGATATGCATGGACACTCTTGACACTAATCACCTTCCATACTAGTTGGCCAATGCACGGACCAGCAGCACAAACTCAGGATCATAATATGATTTCACTCAGCACAGCTGAGGGCCCTCTTGAGGAGACGTCTTTCTCCTCAAGAGGGCACCAGTTCTTCCTCTAGGCAAACTACTCAAAGACTTTGGTAAAGAAGTCATGTAACTGCTGAATCAGCTGTCTTTCGAAAGACAGCATGGCCAATGCGTTGAGTTACGGCAAAGAACAAAAAGAAAGAAAGATGTAGAAAGGCACAGGATGGTCTCCCTTGAAGCCAGAGGTGCAGCCGTGCTTATCTGCTCAAACGCGGCAGTGTCTGTGGCTATTCAATCCCCGGCTCCTCAAGGCTGCATGTCGAAGTGTCCTTTGGCAAGATACTGAATGGTAGTTGGCAGTAATATTACAGCGTCCATTGTGATGACTTTCGCCGGCCGAGAAGGCTAACTTCCGGTTTAGCCCTCCGCTAATGTGAATGGGGGTAAAATTGTATATTTGCGGCTGGTGTTGCCTTTTCAAACATTTTCGACCGAAGGGATCACATTCTGTGAAACGAGTCATTTCACTCGGGTTGTGACGGTCAAATATATTGATCCACCGTGTTACAGACGCTGTTTTGGCCGAAGTTACTTCAAAGCACGGGGCACTTCCTGTTGGCTTGGAGGCATTGCAAAGCTACCCAGCCGACCAATCACAGTTGTTACGGCCACCAATTTTTTTAGGGGGGCCGTGGTCCCGCCTGACCCACCCCCGACAGCGCCACTGGCTATAGCTTCTTGAGGTGTGGGAAGAAGCTCAAGCTGAGGCCAGAAAATTGTTGAACTAGATTAAGTGCTGTCTTAAAAGGGAATTCATTATACTGTATAATGTTATACTAATTAAAATCCCTATCACTAGACAACTGCTACAGTAACTTGGTTATAAATTGTTCGGTTACAAACAATAATTTAACAGGCCTAACCTTTGGGAAAATGTCAGTCCTAGCAATCCTAATAACTGATGTGTCCAAAATCCTTGGGAGGAAGTGTAAGGTAATTAAAACCAAACATCTTCCATTGAGTAATGCAATTAAATTATACTCAGTTATTAATAGCTGATTTATTCAAACAAAAGTGAGTAAAATATAATTAATACATTTGTTGAATTCAGCTCAACATTATTCCAAACTGCACCTATTATGACAGTATAGGCCTAAAGGTTACTGTTATTTATTTACTAAATATTAATTAACCCCAATCTCAGTGTTTACAGTATAAAGAGAACTTGCTGACTGAGCTGCATTAACTGAGGGAGATTTGGCTAAATTTTAGGTTTCTTTCTTTCTTTTTATGTCCACACATTAGCCTCTATTATGCATATAAAGTAAATTTAGAGAAACAATAAATGTTCATAGTAATTAATCTGTGTGAAAAGGTTGCAATTGCCATTAAATCATGAACTGAGCTACAATCTAATGAATTTCACTGTAGTTTGTATGAATCAGATTCTTCATAGCAAATCAAGGTGCAACGAAAAGATATGTGGATGACTAACTGGAGCATCCTCAGTGTGTATTCTACCCATGGCTTATATCTGAGTGTACATTGGTCTGGCAGTTGAAAAATCTACTCCTGCCAATTCCCTAATCAGCATAGCATTTTCTGTTTTACTCCATAATGGCCTTAATTTTCTAATGTAATCACCTAATAACTTAATTCATGTATTTTTTTAACTTTTTACCTTCATATTGTCATGCTTTATCACACTACTTTGGTAGTCTATATCTATACATACTGTCCTTTTACAGTAAATGAGAAAATCAATTATTATTTGATTATCACCTAGGCCTAAATCTTATTAATCAGAATACTTTCTTGATCCCAGAGGGGAAATTTTGTTACAGATACTTGCTTGTACATTGGGGGCATAAAGGAATAGAAATAATAGTAGAAGTTGGTAAGATTAGAATATAAAAAGCTTAAAAATTGAAGAATATAATAAATGTGGATATGTACAGTATTATACAGTTCTCATTCATCCATATAGGCCTACCCTTCACAATTGGCATATGAGGGAATAGGTGCTATTATAGATCTGTACAGCCTATAGCATGCATAAATGTTAAGAAAAGCAAAATGTTCACCTTTAAAATCTAGAACTGCTGACTTAAGTGCACCGTATCAAAAATTACACCTGCAGAATATAGTTGAAAGAATTCAAACGGAAAACAGTTTATGTATTTCATCTCTGAGACTTGGAGAGATGGAGTGCCCTTAGATTAATGCTAATATAATATTTAACATTACAAAAAGCCATTTTCAGACAGTTATGAAATATAATACCTTGTGTAAATGTATAGCTACTTTTTACCTCTTTACTTTCTTTGTATTTTCAGACTTATTATTATTCCTAGGGGCATTCTTGTGGTAGGCCACAGTTGTGTGTCGCCTATACACAAACTGGAGACGCTCCCAGTTTTCCATCAGACATTTGATGCTCCTGGAATGTCGCGACTGCTGCTTGAATATCAGTCACCCGTCACCCTTTTCCTCACAACACAACTCCAATTTCATACCTGAAATGACATCACAAACTCTGTGTGTGTGCTGTAGTGTGTAAAGTGTGTAGTAGTGTGTAGAAGTTTAATATAGTAGACTGCTTATACAACCCTCCCCATTGCCTGTCAGGACTATTGCTCTGTTACCATGGATACCATGTGACCAAAAAAATCAGGTTACCATGGGCAGGTGCATATGAGGTGCAGTATGATCGTTTGTGTCTTCGTCTGTTTCCTGATGCAATCTGACTGCAAGGGGAGCAGGGGTTCGACAAACAAACAACCCTTTTACTACTATTACTTTGAAGGTGTATACAGTGAAATTACATTAGAATTTACTTCTCAAATATTAGAGGTGTTATACATCTTTTCTGTCAGGACAGACACACATTTGCTGACTCTGATCTCACAGTTTTGGTAACATTATTTTCATGCAACAATTAGAAAGGAATGTAGGAAAAAAATGTAGGCCAAACAGTTGAATGTTAAAGATCCCGTGTGTGTGTGTGTGTGTGTGTGTGTGTGTGTGTGTGTGTGTGTGTGTGTGTGCATGCTGCCCTACAAGAAGGCAAAGGCATTTTGATGCACTGCACCAAATTTGGAACAAAAAAGACCTTATAGCCCAGACCACATCACTATCCTCCCACCTGCACCCCCTCCCCGCTCCCCCCCACAACTTGTATTTCAAGACTGAAAAAACACCACAGGTCCATATAAACACACACACACAACACAAACTGTAAACTACTGTACATGCATACTGTACATAATATATAAATTGTACATGTATACTATGCATAATATATACTATATGTATATATGTAGGCCTGTGCTTATATATGTACGTGTGAATATGTGTGCATACATATGTGTAAGTTATATGTATAGGCTTCTGTATAGACACATATATACTTATGTGTGTATACATATTCATGTAGTGGTGCATGTGCGCACGCGCGCGCATGTTTGCATATGTGTGTTTTGTCTTTTCCGTCGTTCTCCTCAAGCAGACAAGAACTTTCGGCCATTTTTTTCGGGGTGTTTGTTGTTTTCACCCAAACAAGAGGCTGTTCTCAGGTCGACACTGAGTTCTGCCTTCCAGCCAACCTAAGGCTAGATAGGAGGAGGGTAAAATGATCCCAGATCAGTGTCTGTTTCGGTGTCACGCTCATGCCATCCCCCATCGCGCTGCTAGGTGCGCGCCAGCCTCGCGATAGCCTCGCCTACTAGAATCAGAGCTCCTCTCGCGAAGTGGATGCTGACAGGCGCGCGGTGCGGTCATCATGCAAAGGTTACATTGGATCCGTTTCAGCGAGTGTCTAAGGAAGCCGCTCCTCCGCAGGACCCTTACGGGTCACAAAATGCGAGACGTCTAGGAACACAAATCCGCTGTAACTCACGTTTACTGGCCTGTTTGGTTACAGCAGGTGTCAAACGATGGACGCAAGTTTGGGATTTCCGCGAACGACAGTGTGTACGCTGGCTCCTCTCGGCGGTAAAGTGGCTTCATGAGTGTCCAAAGTAACAGTGGAAGTGGTGGTGGAAGTTTGGAGGCGACGCCATCTTGGTCGCAGCTCTCCTCGTCCCCAACGTTTTCTCAACAACATATAACGGCGACCGCAAAGAGCAAGGAAGGTATATTAGCTCGCCAAGTGCACGACCGACTCTTATTCTCCTTTAAGTGTGTCCTTTGCAGGAAAAGTGGATTATTTTGGCCGTGTCGAGCTAACGTTTGTTGAAGTAAAAATGGATGTCAAGTTCACTGATGCCGTGAATTGGAAGCCAAACGTCAGCTGTCAGTTCAGTTGATGGCCAGTCTAAGTAGCAGCAAGCTATCATGTTTGCACAAAGGCAGCGCTAGCTTGTTGTTTTGTTTGTATGACTGTCAGCTTACATGGTTTCTAGCTACTCGTAGCTGTGCGATAACAGTGTTTTGTAGCAGTTTGTAACATTCGCCAGCTATCAACAGCATCTAGTTGGATATTAAAACAACGTAGCTATGCATGCATCCATTAATGCATTGCAGTGCATGCCCCTACTGCTATAAACTTGAGATTAGGCCCTGCATTTTACCTTTCTGTCCAGTTCGGATTCATCTGTGTTTGCATATTGTTTTTGACATGTTGTCGAGACTTTATTTACTCCGATATTGCTGAGTTGCTGGATGTGACAAAACAGTGATCATAAGTGGGAGCAATTTGTTATAATCGTCCAGCTAAGTAACGTTATAACGTTAGTAGTTATAGGACATTATAGGACATGAAAATTAAGGCTGTGATAATAAGACGGTAAGAACGAAAAGCTGTTTGCAATTACAGTACCGAGGATATCGTTTAAGAATTAATTTTCAACCCAAGACTCTTAACACTAATGTACTATGATATAAAATAAAGCTATAAAATAAAGCTCTAACTATATATATAAATTAGGCTAAATCGATCTCTCCCTGTCCTTAGATAACCTCACACAGGCCTTGTAGTGTGGTCCCTGTTTCACTGCTCAAGGGTTTCATAATGTCCATTATGCCTTTTAGGGCTTGCCCCTGTGCCAGGAGCTGTGTAAAGATGACAGCCAGGAAATGTCCAATAAGGAAACAAACACTTGCAGCAGTAGTCAGCAGGGAGCAGAGGACCTGTTTGTGTGTGTGTGTGTGTGTGTGTGTGTGTGTGTGTGTGTGTGTTTCTCCCTGGAAACTGGTAGTCATAGAGCAAGGCCCAGTCAGGCACCTATATGTTTAGCCTACTGCTTGTGGGTGTGTGAGTCATTTTATGAACAATGTGGCTCAGATTTACAGAGGTAAGGTTTACCACTTGGACATCTGCAAATCTGGCTATATGTACTGACAACATTTAAATGTAAAACTAAGGTTTTGCAAAGCCTGAATGGCCTGCAAAACCAAAAGCTGTGGCCTGTTTCACCAGCACAATACACGCGTGTAGCATTTGAATTAGCCACATAACTTCTGAAAGACCCACATCTATTCCTCAGCGACTGTGACTTCTTTTCCAAGTGTGACACAGAAAAGATGTGGCTTTCTTTGGCATAAAACTTTAAATGTCCTTGTCTCAGCTGGTATTGTGCTCTATCTGCAAGGCATCCAATGTATTGAGATCCCTAAATATCACCGACTAGTGCCACTGTGCAATGAGGCCATTGTGACAGTGTAACTAATGAGGTAATAGAAGGGCTAAGTTAAGTTTGTGTTGACATACTAGGAGACTCCGCCCGGCCTAGTCTCTTCTCCCTCCTGACTTCCGAGTGGTAGAATGACCTTCCTGTTTAAGTTAGGAATGCAGCGTCACTCATCTACATTATCTTCCATTATAGCATGAAAGTGGATCTTTAAAAGAGCTACCCACTGCCCAGTTGAATCAAATCCATTTTTCTATTTTTATCCTCAAATCACTCTTAATTTTCTCTAATCCTCCCCACAGATACCGTCCTCTGCTCCTTCTCTTAGTGCTCATTGTAATTCCTCTCTAGGAATTAAGGAAATCATTTTGTCACAGAAAAATGTCCAGCTCTCTCGGCTCTGCTTCCGTGTACTTGTCACCATTGTTTGCTAGTAATGACAATAATGTAAGCTTCTCACCTTTCTCTTGTTGATGCCCTCATGTCAGGCCCCATGGAGGAGCTGCACAGCCTGGACCCCAGGAGACAGGAGCTGCTGGAGGCCAGGTTCACAGGAGCTGTCAGTGGCAACACAGTAGGCAGCACTGGGAGCACCAGCGGAGGGGCTAAGGTTACTACAACACACAAAAACACTAATTCCTTATTTTTCAGATACGCCACACACAATTTGTGTTCACAAGACAATACTTTTTTTAACTGCTTAAGTCCTGCATTGTGTGGATGTCAATAACAAGTTCACTCCAGTGACTAACTAATCAGAAAGTACTATCTCAGCAACAAGAGCTTTTTGGCTGCAGGAAATAAAAACCAGGTTCCCATAGTGGAAAAGCAGGTTAAATGTTCTGTTTTCCTAAAAAGGATGCAGGGTTCCTGGCAATGTACATGTGATGGAAAAGAGCCAAGTGACACGCCTAATGAAAACTGAAGATCTGGATTCCTATCAGAGGCCTGCCCTCCAGGCTTTGTTTCACTTTTTATACACATTTCATAGGGTTACTGGACTTGAACGGCAGCACACACCTGTGGAGACTGTGTGTGTTTGTTAACTTATTTGTTTCAATTCTCACTGTTTGTAGGGTCTGGCCAATGAGTCCTCTAACCACAGCTATGGCAGTCTGGGTTCCTCTAGTGACAAGGAGTCAGAGGTAAACAGAACACACACACATAAACATTTTTGCAGTGGGCATGGATGACAGTTAATTATTTTGAGAAGACAGAACAAAAGCTGAAACAAAAGATTACACATTCTATTACACAGATACCAACATTGAAGCCTGGTTAGATACAGTTGCATGTTGTCAGTACTCAGGGTTTTTTTTTTTTGTTTGGCCCACTCGTCTTTCTGTCACTCCCACTACCTCCACCTCTCCTTCTCTTCCTCTTCCTAGAACTCTGATTTGAAAAGAGGGAGCTCCCCTGCCTACTCAGTATGTACTCTTTCTTCCCGCTGCTGAACACCACCACTCGAACTAGCTTTGTTAGGTAAAACGCAGGGGATTTAAACTTTTTTTTCCTCTCTCTCTTATTTCATATCGATTCACAGACCCCGGAGAAGAAGCACTCTGAATCGTCAAGAGGGAGGAAAAGAAAAGCTGACACCTATTCAGAGAGTAGTCAAGGTATGACTGACACCTGCAAGCAGTATAATGTAGGCATCTATGTGTTATTGATAGCTTGCATTAAAAATCTAATTTCTATGCAGGGAAGACCTCCACACGTGGGCCCAAGATCAGCGACTACTTTGATGTGAGCATTAGAGCAACTTCTGTCATTATAATATTATTAATATGTTAAGATTGATCAGTTTGGACCAGATTTTTAAGTTCACCCTTTCTCTGCAAAGTTCCAGGGTGGAAATGGTTCCAGTCCAGTCAGAGGCCTTCCATCAGCACGGCGCTCTCCACAGAACTCGCACTCTGCCCCGGGCTTAATCGTGAGTATTTCACAAAGACTAGAATGCCTGAACACACGGTTTTCTGATGAGTTATTTGCACATGAGGTGAATGTGGGTCTCTGTGTTACAAGGTTTAACAATACCTCTTTGTTTGTAGATCCGGCAGAATAGCTCCTCTCCTACGGGTCTGTGTTTTGGGGAACACAACCCCAAAGCATCCTCCAGCAAGTTTGTCCAGGTAATATGACGCACACATGAAACACTCACTTGATCTTATACATTGTGCATTTATTAATACACCTCTGACCGTACCTCTCTGTCTGGCTCTCTTAGACGGAGTTAACAGGCCTGAAACTTGCTGCTCTGGAGAGCAACAAGAGTCTGGACCTGGAAAAAAAAGAGGGGCGAATAGATGACCTGCTCAGGGTGAGTTCAGTTTCCATAACCTGAGTTTTGATGAAGAGCATGTAAGAGGACAACAGTTTAATGTACTGTAGGTTATCATGTCAGGTTTGTATTATGTTTATAACTATACAACAAATTGAATTTAGCTCTTGCTGTCTTTTCCTTAACAGGCTAACTGTGACCTGCGGAGACAGATAGACGAACAGCAAAAACTCCTGGAGAAATACAAGGAGAGGCTCAATAAGTGCATCACCATGAGCAAGAAGCTGCTTATAGAGAAGGTGTCTGTCTTTGTATGAGTGCACTCTTTTTGTCTATTCACTATACATTTGATTTAAAGAACGGCTACATAAAATGGTTTTTGATCACATGTGGGCAGAAAGAAACACAAACTGACAGAGACTCAGCCTACTGTATATAAGCCTAACAGAGAGACTTATTATCTTATCATGTTCTTACAGCCACCATATAGAAGATCTGAAATGTACTGCTTGCAAAGATAGCAAAAAAGTACCTACATTCAACAGAAATAGAGCAACATTTTTCACATAATAAGTCCAGTTTTCTCTCCTGTTTTTAGCTCTGTTTTGATCCACAACTCCTGAGGGGAAAAATTCTGTCTTTTTGGGTCGGTAGATGTTTGAATCTCTTAACCGGCCACCGTTTTTTTTTTTTTAATTATTATTTATTTTCTTGTTGCCACCATTTTGGGCATAGAGCTGCACAGTGGTGAGGGTATTTGGTGCTCAAGCAACCCTTTCACAATATACTGTGAATATTTGATTCAGCAATATTAAAATATTCCTAAATGGAGCTTAAATATGTCCAGAGAGTTCAGTTTTTCTCATTTTAAAAATAAAGCTATGTACCACACCTTTATCCTGGGTGGAGATGTGACAGAATATTTTGTGTGTCTCTCCTCTCTTCTGTTGCTATCGACACACCTTCAGCAACACTGCTCATTATTTCTCATGTCTGCCTCTTTTTGTGAACAGAGCACCCAGGAGAAGCAGTCGTGTCGGGAGAAGAGCATGCAGGACCGTCTCCGTCTCGGTCACTTCACCACTGTCAGACATGGAGCGTCCTACACAGAACAGTGGACCGACGGATACGCATTCCAGAACCTGATCAAGTAAGACACTGCAAACGCATGCATAGTTTTCCATTCAGTTTAATTTAGAAGTTTAGGTTTTGCATTTTAAACAGAAGGGTCAGAAATAAAGTGGCACAAGAGGTTTTTGTGTGCATGCTTCATTTCACAGCCAGGAGCAAAAACATTGCCAAAGGCTGTTTATTGTCTGCTAAAGCATTTTCTTCACATGACCCATTTCCTACACCTCTGCATCCTCTTCTCTGTGCAGGCAGCAGGAGGGCATCAACCAGCAGAGGGAGGACATAGAGCGACAGAGGAAGCTGCTGGCCAAGAGGAAGCCTCCAAACCCTGCATCGCCCTCCGTCTCGGTGGCCTCCACCTCTGAACCCAAGCAGCGCAAAACCAAGGTGGTCAACGGCAACGACTCTGACCCCTTCCTCAAGCCCTCCCTGCCCCAGCTGTGAGTACCCTGCAATATACACATACTGTCAGTGTAAAAGTGGAGGATACTGGACCACAAAGAATTAGTGGGATGATTGCCCTCTGTTTTATATTGTTTTGACTGTAGAACTTTTTTTGAGATTCTTGAGCTTCTGACTTTTCCATATTTTGGCAGACTGACACTTGCTGAGTACCATGAGCAGGAAGAGATCTTCAAGCTTCGCCTTGGGCATCTGAAGAAGGTCTATAGCAACACACTAAACCAATCAGTCAGTCAATAAGAACATGTTGTGACTATACAATATTTTTATCCAGTGAAATAACCAGAATGTACACAGAAGCACTTGAAATGCATTTAGAACAATGCTTAGATGATCATGCATTCAGTATTAAATGGCAGCTACAGTCCAAAATTGCTTGATGGGTTTTAAAATGTACAATTCTCCATCTCATATGGTGTTTTAATGCAGGAAGAAGCTGAGATCCAAGCAGAGCTGGAGCGGCTGGAGAGAGTGAGGAACCTCCATATCAGAGAGCTGAAGAGGATAAACAACGAGGACAGCTCAGCGTAAGTCCATTCTACACATAGGACATTAACCTGTTAAGTATGTCATCTTAGCAAAGTACTTTACCGGACCTGCCCGGTCGATTTTTTTTTTTGCTGTTCTAGCTATTTTCCGTTCAAAAACAACGGCCCTTTGTGTCAACAGACCGTCTGGCGGGCCGCCATCTTGGTGAGGTCGGCTTAGCCAATAAGTTTCGTTTCTGTGGTCAGATTGAAGTACAGAAGAAGAGTTTGCTTTTGCAGAGGCGGTCTTTATCGACCTCTGCTGGCGACCCGTAGCAGCTACACAGACATGTAGGATATCAATCGATTCGTCTCTTCAATACAAAGAGAAAGAGCCCACTTACTGTAGGATGTTCTGTTCTCAAGCTGTGGCCTGTAAAGCATGGGAGTGCTTTTGGTCATAGATATTGACTGTTTTTATCAATATTTCAATGTTTTGGAAGCTTTGTTATTTGGAATGTGGTTGTATGAAGAGAAATAATGTTTTGAAGATAACTCCCAATAAAAGTGAACATATAAACAGTAAATATGTCCAAAACATGGACATTCGCCTGGTATATTTTTGAAAGATTGTGAAGAAACTGTTGTATATCAGTTTCTTTTCATCAAATTTACAGTTACAGTTGTATTCCAGGTTACCATCTTATGATGGGTTTTGATCGTTTATTGGATTAAAATATAGCCTTTTTTTTACCAGGAGAGGATGAAAATATCATATTTTTTCTGTATTGCATCTCCATGTAGTCTGTAATTGTAAAATAAATATGTTAATGTACAATGGATTTATGATATAATGTGGTTAAAAGGTGGCACGAGCCGGGTACAAGCAATGAGCTTAAAAAAAATGTCTGTGTGCCTTCTCACACAGGTTTAAAGACCATCCAACCCTGAATGAGAGGTACCTGCTGCTGCACTTGCTGGGCAGAGGCGGCTTCAGTGAAGTCTATAAGGTAATGTCTGTATGGTTGGACTAGCTTTTTCCCCTATCCCCTCTGTATGTAAAGTCTGTAAAAAGACGTGTGTGTGTGTGTGTGTGTTTTCTTATCACACACAGGCTTTTGACCTGTTTGAGCAGCGCTACGCAGCTGTTAAAATCCACCAGCTCAACAAGAACTGGAGAGAGGAGAAGAAGGAGAACTACCACAAGTAGGTCTCATATACACACACACAAATGCACACAAGTTCAGAGACGCAAAGACAAAATGTTTCTCTCGCAACACACACACTATGTTGACATTTATTTCCTTCCAGGCATGCATGCAGGGAGTACCGGATACACAAGCAGCTGGACCATCCCAGAATAGTCAAACTGTATGACTATTTTTCGCTGGATACTGACACGTGAGTCACCTCTGACCTCTGCCAGCTGCACCCCTGCTGGGTTGACATATCCTCAGGTTGTTGATCACACAGCACTGTGAGCTTATAACAACACGGTGCACATCAGTAAGATTCAGACCTCCATAAAGGCCCTACCCAGCAAATATTCAAATAATGAGTGGTTTGTATTTTGCCTGAAGGCTCTACGTCAGTGGGTGCTACAAGTAAGAGCAAACATCATGCAGGTGTTATGAGATTGCGAAAGAATAAATAGTAAAAACAGTTCACAGAAAAATGTATGATTCAGTATCAACATGCCCTGACAATAAACCTATATCTTTGGGTGTTAACTAAGCATGTGGCGTGGTCACCCAAAAGAGAGTTAAAGAAAACTGGTAGCCAGGGTTACTTACCCAGGCTGACAATGCTGTATATTTGTCCAGACAACCAAATGAAACCCTTTCTGTGTTGAATACAAAGGTTGAGTGTTGACCCAGCTCACATTGTACCATGTTAGCAAAGCTTTGCTTTGAGAAGTGATAGGGGTGATTCAGAGGGCTGCAGTGTGATGATAAAATGATTGCTGGTGCAAAGGGCTGCACGATTATGGACAAAATGATAATCACGATTATATTGATCTATACTGAGATCATGATTATTTATCACGATTATTCATTGATTTTAGGGACAACGTATTTTTATTGCACTTGCAAATTGAAATAAACCGACAACTGTTCAAATGTTCAAATCCATGATGTGCTGCATTTCTGCATGTACAAATCTTTGCATCGAAATAAGCCTGGTCCTTAAAGTGCATCATCTCCTAGAAGCAAAATATAAATAACATTTTACCTGGGAAGTCCACTGATTCCAGCTACTGCTGCGCCACGGTTTTGTCCCATCCTCTGCGCAGTGTTAACTTCCAATGGAAGCGTCTCAGACACATTTCAGGAGCTGAGCACATTGTTGGCTTGTTGTTATATTGCTTTTTGTGCTTCTACCTATGGTTTCTACTCTGCTTACCAGCAATGGCTCTCTGCGATCCGGTTTTGTTCGGTTGTCCGCATAGCTGCATATCCCACAGGAAGCATTTCAGAATCGTAGGGTTTTTGCCTGCCTGATTTTGCTGACATGTTGACATTTAGTTGATTTGGTAATCAGTGCTTGATTTTTGTGCTGCTTCTATGATTAAGTAGGCTATGTAGATACATGGTTCTTTTTTGTCTGTTTTAACTGTGTTGATTTATGATCAGGACAGGTTGCACAGAGTGTTTTATTTTGAAAATTGACAGCGGACACATGCAGACTTTGCTGTCCACTGTGGACTGTAGCAGCAGGAGGGTGCGCAGACAGCCAAATCGCCCCCTTGGCTTTAAGTTTAGGAAGCGCTTCATTTGATATGCAGCAGTTTCCACGAGAGGAGCATGCATTTTAAACGGCGATATCGCCATCGATCATGTTCATGTAATTGTGGGAAGCTAAAATCATAATCTTGATCAATATTCGATTCATTGTGCAGCCATACTGGTGAATCTTTTTTTTCCTGCACAAAATTTATGGATAATTACCAAGCATTTCATTTGCACATTAAAATTCAAAAGAAACATCTCCTCATTAGATTAACAGAACTAGTTTGCATCCCTAATTTGCCTTACTAACATCAGCTCCTCCACACTCACCAGGGTCCGTTCTTTAACAACCAGTTTCCAGTCTCCTCTGAAAACTGACATATAATTTGTGTACACAATGTACAGTATGTTTAGGGGACAGAGTTGTACACTAGTTTAGTCTATGCACGTACCTGAAGTTCTTAGCAAAATATAGCAAGTGTTACTTAGCTGCCAAAAATGTACTATACAGGGGAGATGTTTGCTAGTACTAACCGCCTCCACTTTTAACAGTTGGGGAAACAACAGGCACACTGTAACCTACTCTGTACATTTACTGCCAGACTGACAACTTACTGCTAATCTTTTCCTCTGTTCACTTTTACCTTTACTTTTGCCTCTCGCTCATTCACTCCCCCACACATTCGCTGCACACGCACATTATGCACTGCCCTATTCCTTAAAAGACTTAACTTACGCTGCTCTTATAGCAGCACCGGTCGTGTAGATGTCCTTTGAAGAATGAGGACAGGAAGCTAGCCAAGCGATGAGTGTTACCATGCTAGCATAGTGTGCAAGTGAAAATCATTAGTTGCGCAAGTAAAACTTCTCCCCTTTGCCTTCAGTCTTTCCAGCTTCCTTTCTAATGAGGGGTCAATAAATGAATGACAGTACTGTTACATTCTTGATATAAGAGTAAGCACAAATAAATTACCTTGATTTGTTCACCGTCAGTTGTTGAACTTCATCTTTTTCTCCTGTATGTAACCATGTGTGTCCCCTGCTCGCCCAGGTTCTGTACCGTTCTGGAGTTCTGTGAAGGCAACGACCTGGACTTCTACCTGAAGCAAAACAAGCTGATGTCAGAGAAGGAGGCCCGCTCCATTGTCATGCAGATTGTCAGCGCCTTGCGCTACCTCAATGAAATCAAACCCCCCATCATCCACTATGACCTCAAACCTGGTGGGTCACATCTTCATACATGGAATTAAATGTAGATAACTGATGAAAACAAGTATACTGCTTTGTTTGCAGTGCTTTTGACTTCTAAGAAGAAGCTAGAGTCAGTTATGGTCCTTTCACTCTTCAAATCTTAACTGATTTCAAAAACGTGGGATACCGTAGACATAACAGATTTAACAGATTTTTATATTTAAATCGTAAGAACTAAATATCAAACATGATTGATATTCTTGATTTGAAATCAGGGAGACTCCCATCTAGTCCTTAACCTTAAGATTATATCTGTAAACCACACTACAGGATGATTTGGGCAGATAATCTATTCAACTTCAAATCGGGAACACCCCTGCACTTGTCGGGAGGGGCAAATCGGACCCAGAATCTGCCCAATTATCCCCTAGTGTGGGGCGAACATTAAGTGTTTTCCTTCTCAACATGGGGTGAAAAATGGGTTTGGCTGGGCGGTGCAGATGGTGATACTGCTGTAGTTGAAACCAATCCTTCCAAGATCAGGTTCACACACTCTGTACTCAAGTCTCACTGTCTGTGTGGTGTGCAGGTAACATCTTATTGGTGGATGGTACTGCGTGCGGAGAAATCAAAATCACAGACTTCGGCCTGTCTAAGATAATGGATGATGATAACTATGGCGTGGATGGGATGGACCTCACATCACAGGGAGCAGGCACCTACTGGTAACACACACCTACCCCTCTCAGACTGACATTGTAACGTGGGTTACACCTCTTTATTGTCAAGGAATTACCTTTAATTCCTACCACTTGAAGCAGTGTAACTGAACTGAACTCTCAGTTACATGTTTGTTATTGTGTGTGTGTGTGTGTGTGTGTGTGTGTGTTTCTCAGGTACCTTCCTCCAGAGTGTTTTGTGGTGGGGAAGGAGCCACCTAAAATCTCCAACAAGGTGGACGTCTGGTCTGTGGGAGTGATCTTCTTCCAGTGCCTCTACGGACGCAAGGTACAACACTAAACACCACCTTTCGTTGTACAAATTTTGAACAATGCAAAGGACCTCGGAGAAGATCATGTACTCCTCCGGTATATCGTTCCACGTGGATTCATTGTCAACATTGGGCCACTCAGGTCAATTCTAAGAGGCAGTGCTTTGGGGAAAATAGATTTGGACGTCGGAGAAGTCTCTTTAATTAATTTTTCACATTCCAGTTACTATAGTTGAAGCAATGTGAAGACATTGGATTGGACATGAGTTTCTATGTGTTCTTGTCATTCCAGCCGTTTGGTCACAACCAATCACAGCAGGATATTCTCCAGGAAAACACCATCCTCAAAGCCACAGAGGTCCAATTCCCTACTAAACCACAGGCTAGCACAGAAGCCAAGGTAACACACGCACATGTCATTGACATAGTGTAGCCTTAACCGTCACAACTACACGCCTAACCTTTAAAGTGCAATTTATACTTATGCGTCAAATCGACGGCGTAGGCTACGGGGCTATGCAGAGGCTACACTGTCGCACCTCCTCAAAAATGTAACTACACGTCTAGTCGACGTGGACCATAAGCTCTGTGATTGGTTGGCTGGGTAGCCTCGCAATGCCTCCAAGCCGACCGGAAGTACCCCGCGCTTTGAAGTAACATTTACTAGTGGCCAAAACGGCGGCTGTAACACAGTGAATCAATATATTTGACTGACGCAACCCGAGCGAAATGACTCGTTTCGCTATCAGAATGTGATCCATTCAGTCGGTAACATTTGAAAAGGCTACACCAGCCGCACGTTTACAATTTTATCCCCATTTACGTTAGCGGAGCGCTAAACCGGAAGTTATCCTGCTCGGCTGGCAAAAGTCAACACAGTGGACGCTGTAGCGCTACTGCCGACTAGCGTTTGGGGTTGTAATTGCAGATTGATGCACGCACGCACACACAAATACAGTACACATTCACACATGGGTCTAGTCTATTTTGTATGTAATGTGTATTGTCTTATCTTTTGTGTTGTGTCTGGAGCTGCTATAACAAGTGAATTTCCCGAGAGTAGGATCAATAAAGTCCTATCTTATAATATGTTCTACTCTGCTCTGCAGGCATTTATCCGGCGCTGTCTGGCCTACCGCAAGGAGGACAGGTTCGACGTTCACCAGCTGTGCTCGGACTCCTACCTCCTCCCTCACATGAGACGCTCAAACTCCTCCGGCTCCCTGCAGCCCTCCGGCTCATCTCTCCCTACCTACTGACTGGCTCTCTCACATGACTGACTGGACCCTCTGGCCAATCTCACGGCAGGATTGTCAGAAAGGAAGGACAGTGGATGTGGATCGGGTTTTTTTTGTTTTTTTTTTTTTTTTACTTGAGCTGTTCCCAAATGGATACATTAGCAACAGAGCAGAATTAAATGGAAAACGTGAGATGGAAAAGTGTGAAGTGGAAGGGGGACACTCCCTATGCATGTGTTGTACAGAGTTGTGCTTGAACTCAAATGTTTGAGATGGGGGGGGGGGGTAAAGAACAAAACTGGAAAATAGAAGGAAAGTGGAAAGGGAGAGGGAGGAGAATTACAAGAGTCTTTGTGTTGTTTGGAGAAGAAAAGAAAATGATGAAGCTAGTAGATCTCTTTATGGACTTTATGGAATCCCTTAGGAGACATTTCCACAGCTATAGGGGCTCCTAGATGCCCGGTCCAAGGCCACCTGTTTTAGTTCTACACCATAATACACCTTACAAGATGGCTTAGAATTTACTCAACTTAAAACCGCTGTTATAGATGTTCTCCTGCTGCTTATTTGAGGGTGGCGTTGACTAGTTGGGGAACAGAAGAAAAGGGTGAACAGGTGTGCGTTGCAGAGAAGGTATCTGTACATTAAAGATGGACTACCTGTTCAAGTCAACTCTGCAATCCATTGTTATAAGGCACAAAACGATGGTTACATCTCATTGAACTGACCCTTGTAGTCCCCTCTGCACACGACAAGGGTTAACGTAAAAGTAATATTTGATGGGACTCTACTAAAAAAAAAAAAAGCGCCAGATTAAATTTCTGGGGTCGATTTGCACTTCCGGTCCAGATCTGGTCCTGATCTGGACTCACACATTTGGCATGAAGTACTACAGCGAGGGCTAGTTCTGGACTCAGCAGCCAAGTCCTCGGGTTCACACTTTTTGTTTCATCGCAAAGCGATTCAGTTCTACTGCTGAGTTTACAGGAAGTGGATCTGTGAATCTGTCTTAATCCATTTTCGTTGTTCAGATGAGAGTCACCGTGTTTCAAACAGTAGAGTATTACAGCACCACGTTGTCATAGATGTCCTCATCAAGCTGCCTGAAGTTGGACTGAACTGAGGGGGGCTGGATCAGCTGTTACTGTACTGCAAAAGACTAAGACAGAATTTAGTGTACATTTCACCTGCAGGAGACCTTACCCACTAGCCAATACATAATAATGAGGCTTATCCTTGCTTCCCAGTGTCTCACTTTGCTCAGTTTCTTTGAGTTTCCCTTCTGAAAGCTGTTCTCAGTTTGCTGCTATAAATGTTGCTTTTAGTTTGTAACGTGTGAATGGTTTTCGCCTTGCATATGTGCATACTTGAACTGTGTTAAGAGGAACACTCTCCAGAGCCCCTTTTCTGAAACGGACACCCGCTGTGCTGTTTGGGGAGGGGGGGATGCAACACGTTCCTCTGCCACCAACATCAATGTCCACACGGGTTTTTGTTTACTTTCATGTAAAAGTCCAACAGACATTATATGGAGCAAAGTCCCAGTATACTGTGTAGTTAGGGATGGCCTGTTCATGCCATTAGAAGTGGGCGCGCTCCAGGTTGGCTGTGCTGCAGCATGATGTACTGCAGCTAGAAATCAAGTGGATATATCCAAATGTTGTCGTCCTGTAAATAAAACACTTACCTGTACGTTGTTGTGGCATTTTAAAACCCTCTCAAATGCAGGCAACCTGGACTCTGCCCCAAGCACGCCCGTGACAGGAAAGAGAAATATTCCTGGGCGAGAATTCAGATGAAAGACAAGCTGAAGCAGTTAAAGAGCAAGTTGTGGGTTTCTATGCGCTCTCTCGCCTGCTGTAAAAAGAATTACTTTTCTACTTGTGAGCCATTAGATGAACAAAAGAACCCGAACACAGATGTAATTTCAGTAACATGACGGACCAATTAAACTGCGGGAAATATCTGCTCACGGCGTGCTGCTCCCAAATGAAAGTCTGTGCCCACTTCGATACATTATAATCTTATCTATCGGGTGCAGTAAGGCATTAAACTAACATGTCTCCCTCCTGTCTAGTTTTATTTCTCCTCTCTCTTCTACTTGACAAAGGAAAATGGGTGCTAGCACCAAGTGCGTAAACCACATGATTAATGACAGCCATGTGTAGACAGATGTGAGTTCTGCCATTAGTAGTGTCAGATCCATAGACTATATAAAAAGGTCGGATCACATTAGCGGTGGGGAGTGCAGCGCTAAGCTGTGTCATTCATATGCAATAAAAATTTCCTTAAAAGTCTTAATTCCTGCGGTGAGACCTACATTTCCTCAGGATGGTTATACAACATCACTAGAAGTGTTTTGTAACAAGATGGAGTAGAGGTGATGAAACGTCCGTGTTAATGAGCAGTAATGTTCCTTAATAGGAAGTCTAGCAGTTTGTCACAATATTTAGCAGCATTACAGAGCTGGATTTGCGGAAAATGTTATTTAAACTATTTCAACTATAATTCTTGGCCATCGTTCATTCAGCAGGCATTTTTTTTTTTGTTGAGTTGCTGATTCGATAATCTAATGGCATAGGCATACTCGCAACATCTATAACATCGACTGATTTTCCCCACCTGAATTGTTCTTTTTTTTTGAAGTGCATTTGTATTTTCCAGCTGTTTCATATGGCTGACCCATTTTTACTGCCATTTTTCGTAAAACCTGCGATTTCAATTTGTGCTTTTGGTCATTACCCCTACTTATTTTGATTTATAAGTTTTACGCGTGTAATTTGGAGGTGGTCGGTGTGACCTGCACCTGCCATTTTCACCGGTCTGTGTTGGGGACGGATGCTCGAGCATGTGAATGACCCTTTTGGCTTTCCTTAGAGCCAAGCTTTATTGCGCTGCGGTACTCCTATTCCATTCCCAGCTTTATGTTCTTGTGTAAGAGACTGTAAAAGAGTAGCAACAACACTGCAGACCATAGAAAGACACACAGGCATCATGTAAAATTCATTTGGCTTTATTGCTCGCTCTGTGCACAGTGTGGATGTTTTCAGAAAGTGACACCGTGTGGCTGTACTGCATCACTGCCTATCAATTTGCTTCAGCCCTGCCAGGGGGAGACCTATATATTTAATAACCCCGCACTCATGTTGTACTCCTGCCAACTGATCCCCAGCAGCAAGCACATACACTCCATTCAGTAGCTCATAACTGTCAAACCTCTGTCCCCTCTGGCAAGACCTTCCGGCTGTTAATCTCTGTGTGGTAGAGACAGGTACTGTAGTTATGGATATACATGGAGACATACAGGGACAGAATAATAATTTCAAAAATACAAAGGTGGTGCAAAATAATGCATATTCATTCATTGGGTGAACATACTCCTACAGGAATTTCAACAAAAATTAATACATGTCAATCAAATGAATCTATTTGTCAGGGGGTCTATTAACTAATAAAAAGTTTACACATGCTGGGCTGGATGATAAGACCAAAAAACTATGATGACTTCATATTTACCTTTATTTATGGTTTAATACAGCAGCGTGTAATATTTCTTCCCTCTTGTAGGCCCAATCTGCTATCTTTGTCCCGACCCCTGGGCTGGACTGTGAGCTGACTGGTTGTCTGAAATTCTACTTAGATGTCATTAGTTGTAACTATTGCAGTTTATATATAAAGGAGAATTGTGATGTAGGTAGTAATCAAGTAATTTCAATTTATCATCCAGCCCCATTAACATACACTGTTTAGATATATAAAAAAAACAAACAAAAAAAAACAAAAAAAAAAAACACAAACACTATGTGAAAGAGGATTGCCAGATCAGAAAGGGGGGGGGGGTGGTCCTAAGATAGTACTTTGCCTTGTAACTGCAGAAGTGCGAAGACAAACTACAAAGCGAAGAGTAGACCTCGCCCTCCACATACAGCAGCTTAGGCAAGCTCCATGACAATCAGGTAATAAAGACATGTTGGTAAAGTCAGTCTACATCCGTCCTCCATTCTTCATATCCATTCATCCTTCATCGCTCCACACAAGTTTCTTTACCAATAAACTGAGCATGCACACCTGTGTCTGAACTAATGCAGCTGTCTGCCTGTCCCTCTTGGCCAAATAAATAGAAAAACACAGAGAAAGACAGACGGGGTAAGAGAGAAACCAGGTGTGTGTTTTGGTTTGATTGCAAGCGGGATCTTTCTTCCCAGGTTAAGACAACGTTAGTGTCGTTTCCGTGGGTTGCGGCGATTCCGTAGCGTTCGTAGAGGCGGCTTCCGTGTGGGCTGTGAGATCGACTGCGGCCTCTGTCGCTGGTGCTGCTGCCGTGACTGTGACTGAGGCTGCAGGAGTGGTGGTGGTGGAAATGGGCAGGACGGGGGCCACTGCCTGAGGGAGGAGAGGAGGCAGCTGGGAGGGCAGCATGGTCGGTAGAGGGGGTAAGGGGGCCAGACCTGGGAGGTTGAGGGGCGGGAAAGAGGCCAGCGGTGGGCATGCTGGAGAGAGGAGGAAAAAGAATGAACAACAAGAGATGTGTTGATGCCATTTTTAGGATTTATATTTAAAATGAACCTCACAACCACATCTCAAACTGAAAGCAATAGTATGACATCTTGGGGAATACGCTTTCTCGCTGAGAAAAAGATGGATGGATACCTCTCTCATATCTGTCCGGTGAAAACACGGCTACAGCCAGCAGCCGCTTAGCATAAAGTCTGGAAACAGTCTGACTATTTTTTAGCTAGGAGTGGTAACTTCAAATACTTCAGGAAGTCACTGCTCTTGGATATAACCACTCAATCTCTATAAACATATCAGCATATGAATGCAGAATCTGTAGGCAAGGGACAGGATTTTGGTATCGATATTAGCAGTCTCCATCACAATCACACTCATTAGCAACAGTGTACATTTACACATAGTCAAACAATGTCTACTTGTTTCACTGGTTGCATATGTTTACCACTGTGACCAGTTCAACCAAAGACTGACTTTTCCCCTTGTTTTAGTGTTCTGTTTTTACTTACTTTCTGATCCTGTTAATAATCTCTAGATCTAATTTGTGACCCCTTGTGGGGTCCTGCCCAGCACCTTTGGGAGCCAGTTGTATAGAGTATGAATATTTAGAGTGTGAAACTGGTACATAAAGTAAGATTGTTTATTTACCTGAGGTTCCTAATGGCGGTGGTAAGGTTCTGGTGCCTGCTAGTGACATGGCACTGAGGTCTGGAAGCGGCAGGTTGAGGTTGGGCAAGTTAGGGAGTGGAGGTAAGCCACCTGGGAGTGGCATCAGACCTACAACCACATACATACACAATGTCATTTGAGGGTGTGCTATCATTATTCATTTTTTTCCCCTAACGATCAGTGCCTTAATTACAATAAACTCATGCCACTTTACAGCAGTGAAGTGTGTGTACTGTGTGAACAAACTAAGACTGGATATTGGTTGATGCAGACCTCTCTTCTTTCCTAACCACCATATAAAGGAGCTGCCATGAATGGGCTTTTCCCAGTGCTTGGTGTTGAAAGCTCACTGACTCAGCAGATCGAGGGTGTGTGTTTTGAATGTGAATGTTTGAGAAATCACCCACCTGGTAGCGTGGTGGCGGGGTTGAAGCTAGTTGAGGCAGGATTCAGTGGAGTGAGGGGGCTGAGGGTGGGGCTGGTGGAGGAGGGGAGCAGAGGCACTGTGGGCAAACCTGAAGGGAAGGGTGACACAAGCACACCAGATAAAAACATATGGAGCAAATACACAATGTTTGAGAGAGCATGACACCGTTTTTCCAAATCACAAATATCACATATGAGCTTAAAGTGGTCATTTTATGCTTTATAGTGTTAAATATCTTTTTTGTGCATGTAATAGGTTTGCAAATTCCACACCAAAGGGATTACCATCTCCCACTCCTGAACTGCTTGAAAACAGCCCGAAAGTAGTCCAGGATTTACTTCCATTACCTATCTGCGTCCCTCAAACACTGGTGAAGAAACGCACTGAGCTGCAGCACACGCAGTGACAAGATGTCTGCCCGCTGCCTCCCCTTCTGAAGCGGCTTAGATTTGGATCACATTAACTTGCTTGTCAGGACCCGTCCTACTCTGCTTCTGATTGGCTACTAGTCCTTACCTAGGTAATGCACATGGGCAACTCCCAAAAAAGATCAAATAGAAGTGAGATGCTTCCTTCGACACACAGGGGGAAAAGAGGTGCAGCAGCATTGTTTGACAAAAATATGGTATTTTTGGAAAATTAAACCATGTAAACCTGTTCTGGTCCAACCTCTAAATAAAATTAGGAACCTGAAAATGAGCATAATGTAACCATTTCAATGTGCTGGACTAAAGGCCAATTTATACATCAGCATCAAATCTACGCCATAGGTACACCGCACCCTCACCAAAAATGTAACTACAGGTTGCGGCAACACAGACCGCAAGAACTGTGATTGATCGGCTTGGTATCATTGCATTTCCTCCAAGCCCCAAGAAAATGCTTTCAAGCCAATTCTACCAGTGGCCAAACCAGACACTTTCCATACATTGAGAGAAAAGTGACTGAAAAAGGTTAAATACACAACCCCTGCAAAATGACATGTTCCACTATCAGAATTTGATCCATTTGTTGTTACGATAACATCTGGAAGGTCTAGAAGAGCTGCATGATCATCATTTCACCCCCATTCAAGTTAGCCGAGGACTAAAAAGGAAGTCCAGACAATCAAACATAGAAACTCCACCGCCAACTAGTGTTTTGGGAGTGTAATTGCAGAGCAACACAGACACCAACGCACAAGTATAAATGGCGTGGCTACGTGTGTAGTGTACGGCGAAAACTTGACGCATAACTAAACTCGTCTCAGGTGGATGTGTGTGAAAGAATACCTGTCTGCAGCTCGCTGGGCATGGTGGGCGGGGCTGTGCTGATTGACAGGCCTGACAGTGAATCTTCAAGGCCAGAGGAGACAACAGGTGCAGTAGGAGTAGGGGTCACTGCTGAAAGCTGAACCTGAAGGTGTTGAGAGAGAACATGAAGGAGTTAGAGAAAAAGATGCTGCTGTCCAACACATATGTTCACATTCAATTGCAATTAACTGTAAAACCTTGTTCTCTGTCCCTCTGCCTGCTTGGTTGCATTCATAATGAAACACTTTGCACCGATAGCTTTCAGGGATACACAGTGAACACTGAGTGTAACAGTAGGTAAAATTTTAGGGCAATACACAATGTAATTACATAAGGACTGATTCCAGTTGTGATTTCTTAGTAATCACATTCAAATTCAAGAGTTCATTTCATACATCTCCAATCTGAACTGGAGTAAATGGTATGATCAAATCTGTGTCCTGACCTCCGTGAAGCCATCCTTCAGCGGACTGACGGGCTCGCTGGGAGAGTTCCCAGGGAAGCTGATCTTCTTCCCTTCCTCAAAAGGCTTGGTGGGAATCCTGTGGAGGTATCCATAGCCAATCCCACATCCAAGGCTGGAAAAGGGAGGGAAAAAAAAGTAAGGAATCCAACTAACAAACCTGATGATTTTCATTAAAACACATCTGAGATTAGCCTGTTTTTCAGTTATTCACATAGGCCTGGTGGTGTACATTGTTGTACATACTGATTTCTCCCAACCGGGTTAGCAAATCAGAGCTTTGTGGGCACGATTAAAAATGGGCTGAAACTCATTATAAAGCTCTGTAATGCCGCAGCTACAGATAATTCTTTTATGGTTCATCACTATGAGCGACCCCCTTTCACATTGTACAATGTTTTTACATTGCAATTTTATTATTATAAATATAATTATAGGCTTTCAAATCAGCATATTTAGTCAATCGTCATGAAAAAAGGTAACCTCCTCGTCCAAAAACAGAAAATGTCAATTCTGTCTGATTATCTGGCCAACTTCAGACGTAATAAAGTGAAAACCATTCTGTTTATTTATTTTGAAAGTAAAACGTGTTAAATAAAGTCTGTTACCTGCCCTCTCCTCCCCAGGCACTGTTAGGTGTGATGATCACCTCTCTGCAGTTATCGGTGTCTGTGTTGTACACGTACAGCTTCAGGCCTTTCCCCTCATGGCTCTCTATCAGAGAGAAAAGGTCCTCTGACTGCAGAGAGAAAGTCACAGAGAGGCAGACAGAAACCAGGAGACACACAATCATTATCATTATCAGGTGGAGAATGTGCAGGAGTGACAGTTTCAAGGACCTGAAGCGCTGATAAACTACCTCATTCATAACAGTATCAGCTCCAATGATGTAGTCAGTGTGCGGCCGCAAACCAGCGAGGGCTGCTGGGGAATTAGGCTCCACTTCCTGTTAAAGAGAATTAATGAGAATAATAACCAAACAAAGTACCGCTGGACTACATAAAAACACAAAACGCAGGCTTTACTTACCAGCACATGCCAGACATTCTCATTGGCTCCCTCAAAGCTGCAGAAACGGATTGAGACACCAAGCAAGCCCTGCCCCCCCCACACGTTGCTGGGGGTGACTGTCGACTCCCGCAACTCCAGGGTCTTTGAGGAGTAAACCAGCATCTTAACTGGTTTCTCCACGCTGGCTTTCAGCAAGTCTTTCAAGGTGTCGTTGTCCTTGTTCTGCAGAGAAGGGGAGGGGCAGCCATTAAACATGCAGCCCCAGCTCACTTGCATTAGGCCCGGCTAGATACATTTGCTGACTTTTCTTACCAGTCTAGTGTTGTTGATGGAGACGATAAAGTCAAAGAAAGGCTCCAGTCCTGCACGGTGTCCAGGGGAGTTCTCCTGGACCTGGGTACAAATTGAGAGACAACTTGATTTCATTGAATGGCTTGTAAATAAAGAGCATCAGAGATGATCTGTATGTACAGCATGAACATGATAGACCTGAGCTGACCAACACACAAGAGAGCAGGGCCTGCTGTGGTTTTAGAATGAGAAAGTTTAGGGAAACAAACGTGTCAGAATGCGATTTGGTTACGATTCATACCAAGTATCACTGTAGTAACTTCAACACTGTACATGCACCCAAAGCGAAGTTGATTTTTTCCCCCCGGCTGGTTCAGGATGGACCCCCCTATGGTCTACAACTGTACTGTTGACAACTGCTCAGCTTGTTACTAGAGCTGCCTTAGTCAAATGTTTGCAAAACAAGGGGTAAGGTATATTGTGTCACATACATGCAGTGGGCAGCCACTGTGTCACTGAGAGAACCCTAACATGTTTTTTGATTGTGGGGGAAAGCCACGCAGACTACACAGAGATTACATGCGTACTCCACACAGAAAGGCCGGGACGAGCGGGGTTCGAACACAGGACCTTCTTGCTGTGAGGCCATAGAGGCCACTGGGCCACCATGCCGCCAAGAAGCACTGTTCACAGGGACGTGTCCGATAATGGATACAAACCCAGCCTGGCAGCTGTCATTCAGCGCAGCTACGTAGGTCTATCTAGCTAGTGTTTAGCTTCTATGTGGGATATTTAACCAGTTAACATGCAGGTATAAATAAATAAAAACATAACGAAAAAGCTGTATGTGGCTGTAATACAACTCGAAAGCACATAACACTTTTCTGGCACGGTTACTGTTAGTGTTTTCTAGACGGAGGCCCCAGCAGTCTCCCCGGCCTCTCGTCAACACACAGAGCAGAAGATCCTCCGCCGAGGACCAGATGCTAAGCTAACAGCTAACAGCAGCCTACAGAGGCGTAAAACTCACTCGGAGGACGTGGTAGCCCTCGGAGCCTCCTCCCGGTATCTCCACACTCTGCGATCCTCCCATGGTTTCACTCCTTTAAGGTTTTGGGGTTTAATGGCAGCTTGTTATCCAGCAGAGGGGAGACACCTGAACACTTTCCACACACCGGGTACACGTAGCCAAATGATTAGCTGAGTGATGCGCATGCGCCGTTACGTGGCAGGAAATGACGCCTCCTCAAAATTTGCAATTCAATTTTTAAATTCATATTGTGTTTGTTGTTGCACACATCAATAATGCGATAACGCTGCAAAGCACTCCCAATATTCATCTGTTTTGTATTAAATTTCAATATCTCTCCGACTCTGTCTCTAAATAATTGTCAAACAAAACACCTCTCTAATAATTGGCAAATTACCCAGTAAAAAAAGACCATTAAATTGTAGGATACATATTAATTTATATCTCCCTCATTCAATGTGTTTTCTGCTCCTTTTGTTTTGTTGTTTTGTATTTTCATATTATTTGTCCTGTATTGTTCTTGTGGGCCCTGTTAATCTGAATGTGTTCCATTAAAAGGCATAAAAAAGTCATTACACAAAACGCTAAAACCAACACCTCTCAAAATACAAGGATTGTATTTACTATTCATTTCAGACAAGTTGTAAATACTTTTATAATGTAACAATCTTTTATGGACACTGCAGTTCTCCTATCAACCTTCACCCCATTTAATCTATCATGAACCACTTCAATTTTTAAATTTATATCACCAATGAAAGTTTAAACTAATCTTCTGCCACATTACAGGAACAGACAAACCTGCAAACTGTCAGTCACTTGTACTTTATTTAATTAAGCCGCTTTCATTAGTCCATGCAATTGTGTGCCAGAGCTTTGTTGAAGTTTGCCTTTATTCTTAGAAGAAATCTGTCCTCGTTTAACACAGACTGCTCTAATTTAGCTCTCTTAAAAACTTCATTGTAGCAATTCCCATGCTCTGTTGGTTCAGTAGCATTAACACTGCATCAGAAAAACCTACAATTTAAAACTCACTTTCCTTTCTTTTACCCTAATCCTCATTCACCTTTATGTAAACTCTGTTCCAATTGTTGTTGGAACTATCGCACTATATCTCTCCATGTAGTTCACTGTATAGTGTGATATTGTGTAAATTACTGTTGCACTGTATTGTTGAAGAAAATCTAGTCCCATGCATAGGTGTCATTTACACTGGGGTCACTGGGGACCTGTCCCAATCACTTTTTGAAATGGCTGATTTTGTCCCCATCATGTTGTTTGTCCCCAAATGTTCTGAAAATAGTGTTTAATGCTCAAAATCGTCTGGAGGAGGACCCACAGACCCTCCAATCATATTTTTCAGCATTGAATATTTCTTCAAAATAGTGTTAAAACATTTTGTTGTCTTGTACTTATGACCCCAATATTATTCATCGTCATGTATCGTGGGCTACTATATCGTCACACCCCTAATAACTCATGATGAGCCCAGCACTTTGCAAAACAAAGTGACTCCCTTGGTCCCATGTCAGCTCATCTCATACTCTCAACTACATGGCCCACATATGTACAGTGCATACATGCTAACGTTTATACAAAATAGATAAACATAACGATAGTTATTAAACAATGTGCATTCAATGTTAAATGTAAAATTAAAAATGAGTTTGAAATATAAGTATTCTGAACCTTAAATGTGTCTGAAGGGTCAGGTTAACAGGCTTTCCTGGGATAACGTCTGGCAGGTTTATTTATCTAAAATGTTCAGTAGGTGCACCCACTCTCTTGGTGTATTACGAGAAACAAATGAGACCATGAGAGAAACTAGTGTGTTATTAGCACACATTTTACTCAAAATTACAACACCACATTCCACAAAGACCTTTCACTTCCTGTCCCAGAGATTACCTTGTTTCTTGTCTCATACTCTCTGAAGAATAAACATGTTGGCTGTTTTTTCTTCCATAACCGTTTCACTTTCATCTACTACTCCATGGTGAAACCTTTACCTTTATTTCTAGCAGGATGATGTTCTGTCTTTTTTTGTGCTATCTCTTCTTCTGTATGTGTTTTCATGATTATCAAAATGTTTATAGATTTGAAAACCCCTTATGTGGCACATCTTAATTATTATTTTTATTTGTAGCAGCCTTGTAGTATGCCTAGTAGTAGTAGTATTAGCAGTAGTTGTAGTAGTGGTAGTTGTAATTATTGCTTTGGATGATTGTGCAAACAGACAGTAACCACCAGGGGGCATTGCTAGTACATCATATCCTCCTTGCTGATCTCGATGATGCCGATCTTAAGTCTCACTCCACTACCATCCTTCTGTTTGGTATGTTTTAGGCTCTCCACCTAAAGGTTATGAAACACTGTAACCAATGCATCTGCTTCTCTTAGAAATGATTTGCTTAGTGAGGCTGAATCACATTATATGTATAGGTGAGAGACTGAGGGTGAAATTAGGTAAAAGAGAGAAATGTGAGAGGAGCAAATGTGAGGGAAGAAAAGAGTAAATGAGTAAGGAAGAAGAGGGGAAAGGGATGAGAGAGGAGAAATGGAGAGGAGGGTTTCAAGCTGGAAAACAGCCAATCTGACACACAGCTGGGGGCCAAACAAAGCCTTCTCCAGGATGATTAGGCAGGGAGGCAATAATGTACGTGTGTGTGTGTGTGTGTGTGTGTGTGTGTGTGTGTGTGTGTGTGTGTGTGTGTGTGTGTGTCTGTGTGTAGCTACTGATACAGACAGTTAAGAGGCAGAGTGGGATTATAGACAAAAATAAAATGTCTGTCTTTCTGAAGAGTGCATTTTGTGGAGCCACAGAGGAAAATGGTTGTGTGGTGTGTGTGTGTGTGTGTGTGTGTGTGTGTGTGTGTGCATGTGTGTTTAAATAAGTTAGACTAATGTTTCCCTTTAATAGACTTTATTAAATATCTTTTTGGAGATGGTATGATTCTGTTGAAGTGCCTACTGAAAACCTCCCGGGAAACATTGCCTTACAGCTGGCTTAATCAAAAAACAAAACAAAAAACAGACTGGCCACATAAAGTCAACAGATAACCTTAAATAGGATTTATGCAATTGTGCCATTCACGTATGGTCCCTAGATACCATAAAATACTTTGTTAACGTAAGTCTTATATAATACTGCCATAGTACACATCCATTTACAATGGAAGAAAGAAAGGTGAACATTGTGCAAAGACACAAACAGGAACTCTTTTAACAAGATATTCCATTGAGCTCCCATAACACTGAGAATACAGGTAATATGTATTACAATTAATATATTATATTACAGTAAATGCATTAGGATTAAGACAGATACAACAACCCTTCCTTCTCATTCTCTAGAGGAGAGTACATTCTCACATACTTGTGCTTCTCTCAAATAAAAGACTGGCGCGACAGCCAGAGGATTATATAGACATCATTCTTAATCTCATCAGAGGGCCAGTCAGTCATCTCAAAACATTCAGTCAAAAAGACTCACAATCACGGAAAGAAACACCATAGAAATTGCATCGCAGTCGAGGGTCAATAGGTAACATTTTACAAACACCTACAATCTATAAGAAGTTGAATAAGCAGGACAATGGATTGCTCTGTTCCCGATTCTCTTTCTTTGGCTGACAAATCACTATAAATAAACTTCTTACAAATGTATTACCGTGTAATACACATAAAGATACATTTACAATAAAATACCTGAATCTGCAAACAGTGGAAATGAAATAAATATTTTTTTTCTTATTTAATTAAATATTCATATTTTAACAATATTATAAACACATATGGGTATCGCATGAAACAAACAACGAGCCAGCGTTTTACATGTTTAAAGTTGTCACAGACTTGACATAGCTGTAGACATTTTAAATCTTAATCTTAAACCTCTACGAGCAAAAATATGGCAGACTGTAGATCAGTTGCTAAGGGTTATCTAACACCCCTCAGCTTAACACACTTGGTACCTACGGTGTGCACATAAGGTAATAATAAGCTTATTTTTAACATAGTGCTAGCCTAAAATACATGACAGGATACACTCATTGTGCCACATGCACACCTGCACACACACTGCTGCAAGGGCTTGGACATCGGTTTAGGACAAATAGGTCAGTGCACTGAGATTAAATATAATGTACAGCTGAAAGCACCAATGATTCAATTTTGTGTAGCAAATGTATGATACAGCAAAATAATGTTATGATAGTTTGTTATATTTTGATCTGTGCTTTTCTCCCTTTCTGTGGTTGACCACACACAGACACACGCGCGCGCACACACACACACACACACACACACACACACACACACACACACAGACATTAAAAGACAAACTACATTGGATGAGAAACTAGCTTACACGCACACACATTACAAGATTCCACAGTACACACATACATTAGTTTAGCAGATGTTTGTTGTACCTGGAGCCTTCAGATACTTAGTACTTACATATTTTGTCTAGAGGAGGAACTATGTGGGACGAGCAAGTAAGAAAGTCTCTCATTATGAGTTTCTCTTCCGTTAGAGAAACAGTCAAAATGCTTCAGGCTAAGATAGACCGGATAGAAAGAACCTAAAATACGTCCTATCACTATTCAGTCTGCAGCACTGTGAATGTTTCACCTCGTAGCATTTGTCTTGGAAATACACCGAGGCAGTGATGGCTGAGAGGTCTACAGGTCTTGAGCCATCCTCTCAATCTCATCAATGAGGAAGTCGATGTCAGACTGGGTGACCGCAGGGTTGGAGACGACCATACGGAAGAAGTTGACTTTATTCCCTTGAGGCTGGTAGCCCACCATGGTTGTCCCTGACTCCATCATCATGGCCTTGATCTTTGGCGCCACCTGGTGGAGTCAAAAAATTACAACGTACAACTGCATTACTGAAATAAAAAGTGTACATGAAAATATTGCTCTTTGGTTGTATGAATAAAAAGAAAGGGTAAACATGAAAGCTGAAGGTGATGAAATATCTGGACGTGATTCTTTTTCTACAGTTTCTTTTAATGTCTATTTAACAGAGACAATGGAGGATACAGTAATTGCACCATTTAAAGATTAAACCTCATTTCTATCTGTGCACAGGCCACCTGTGATGCGCAGGTTGACAAAGTAAAAAATAACATAGTCATTGACAGGTGTCTTACCCTGTGGAGTTTTTCTCGCCGCTCATCACCATCGGGCATGCCTCTCATGCTGGGTGGAATATACCAGAAGCAAACATTGGTGTGCTGGGGCTGTCGACAGGAATAAACACAGTTAATACGCACACACTTCTTTACACCACTCAAAAATGAAGAAACATGGAGTTAGAGGAAAGAGAGTAAGACAGCAATTAACATATTTATTTCTTGGTTAAACCCCCAAAATGGTTCCTGTCATGTCAGTATATGTTATTAATATATTGAATATTGAATTTTCCCCAGTGATTGAAAATAACATTGATAGAACAAAAAGAGACGCTCACCACTCCATCAAACACCATCTCATATCCCTCCCTGTTCTTGATCTTGTTGTACAGGTACTGAGACAGTTCCAAGCACTTGTCAATGTGCTGCTCAAACCCTATGGTACCCTGGAGGGAAAGAAAGTCAGTCAGTCAATAAACATTTAACAACAAAAAGAAGAGTATAAAGCTATAGCATCTGCTATAATAACACAATTCCTATTGGCTTGAAGACATTTGTGTATGTTGGTAAAAGAACAATTTACAAGTTATCAGGTATTTCTGTATGCGTCTTTCTTCCTTCATCTCACCTTGGCCTTCCACATGAGCCAGAACTTAAAGATGTCGACGTGTCGGCCACACTGGATTGCTTTGTCCCCTGTGTCGTAGGTGACGTCGTACTGTTTGTCTGGTTGGAACAGGTAGCCAGCACACATGGAATTGCAGCCTGCCAGGATTCCCTACAGACGCACACAGAGTACATACACTGTTGACCCTTTTTTCCACAACTGTAATGCCCATAGCAGGCTAGGACTATGTGGAACTTGGATCTACTACTAGTGATATGAAAGGTTACATTCATATGAACTTGTAATGTATAGCGGGTATTGTGCTCATTCTTAAAAAGAACGGCCTGTCATAACAATAATCCAGGAACAATGCACATTATTTAAATAAAACCTTCAAAATACAGTGTTTAAAAGGGTTTAAAATCTTCCTGAAATGTTGAGGTGTGTGTGTTTACTGTACCTTCTCTCTGACCAGGATTGCAGAGCACTGCAGAGGCACACCCATCATCTTGTGAGGGTTCCATGTGACAGAGTTGGCCCTGCCAAGTTTAATATATGTATAAATTTACTAAAGTAGTCTTAATGAAGATTTGCTTTAAATAGCAATACAGAGCAACCCATCATTTCACATGTACCTACCTCTCAACTCCATTAAGCTTATGGCGATGCTTCCTGGACATCAGTAGTCCACCACCCCACGCTCCCTGAGGAGACAGCACTTTTACTGAGGGGTACGCAAGCAAGGACATAGTACTCTTTCTACCAATATCAAAATAGTGCAGCATCCACTCCGATGTCAGATACTCACATCAACATGGAGCCACAAGTTGTACTTCTCGCAGATGTCAGCAATCTCATTGATGGGATCAAATGCACCGTAGACAGTCGACCCAGCCGTGGCATTCACAAACAATGGCACATAACCCTGCAGAATCGACACACAAGATCAAGTAAAAGAGCAAGAACAAATAAAGACATTAAATGAAAGGTAAAGGAGCAATGACACTGACCTTCTGTTTAGCATCAATAATCTTGGCCTCCAGATCTGCAGGAATGACTCTCCCCCTGAAAGAGCATCATATTAGCATCAAATACATGTCATACAAGAATCATCTCCTCTCTTCATGACATTGTTCACAAACAGTATTTTACGCTTTTACTGTTGTGGCTTTACATTTCTAAGATGAATTCCCCACCTCTCATCTGTGCTCAGCAGGATCACATTCTCAGTACCAAAGCCAAGAGCAGCTCCAGCCTTCTTTATGGAGTAGTGGCTCTGTAGGGACATTAGGTATATAATTCATATATCATTGAAATAATAGCTAAGTTTCCAGGAGAGTGAAGATGTTGTGATTTTTGCTAATTGAGCTTTGGCTTGTTTTCTGTCATGTTCTCAACTGTGCAATTCTTTACAGACAAAAGCAGATGCGATGAAATCAAAAGGAATCCATTAAACTAGCCATTGCCTTGATTCAAATAGACCTACTGATTATTACCGGACTTCTTCAATGGCCTCAATCTACAGCCGATGAAGCATAGCGCCTACTTTATTAGAATACCTAAAATGGACAGTGTGTGTATGTGTGTGTGTTCATGGTCACATACGTGTTCAGATGTGAAGAGGACAAGACGTGGAGCAGCAGACATGCCCTTGGTCTTGACCTCGGGGAAGTACTTGTAACGTGCGATCATCACGCTGTACATGTTGGAAATAGCGCCCCCTGTTGAGGAGAGACAGACACATTAACACCTTGCAAACCCGCATTAACACAACAACTGCAGTGCATGCTGGTAACAACAATATTATTACAGAAATTAAAATAGCAACTCATTAGACTTTCTGCTTATAGTTTTACCATCCAACACAAAATAACACACCCTCATCGTGTATATGGAAACTGTTATTTAAAGACTAACCCGGTGAAAAAATTCCGTCTCCCTCTCCATTGGGCCAACCAATCATCTCTCTCATTTTCTTCAGAGTCAGCTGCTCCATCAACACAAACACTGGAGCAATCTCATAGGTGAACCTGTCAATCATATCACAGAATGTATGAATATATCACGTCATTCAACATCACCGTAACGGCTGAGTCATTAACAACTACTCTGTGAGCAAGAGGAATAAAAGAGGATTCTTATGCACGCAGACACTTGCAGATTAGAAAGCCCAAATACAGACACACCAACACACACAAGCATTGGTTTTTCATTAGCTTCACTATAATTCCATCCACATAGCACAAACTGGGGTTGTGCTGATAGAGCTAATTAAAAAGTGTCTGATAGGATTCGGGAAGCAAACATTCATATTCAAATTCTTTCTAAAATCACTCAGTAGTTTCATTAAAGCCCACAAAGCTCTGATGGCTATCTGTCAATCCTGCCAATCTTAGTGAGTCTGAATGGGGCTGATTTGATGGCTGAGAGGACATGAACGTGTATTTTTAGCACATGTGTGCATGAGAAAGAAAGGCAGGCATGCAGAGAGAGTGTGTGTGTTTTAAAGAGATAACAGCCTCTGTGGACCCCAAAATTCAGATATAGAGGAAGACACCGTAATTTTTAATTGTCATTATTTCATTAAAAGAAAGAAAAAGAGAGAGAGAAGATTAAAAGACAAAAACAATATTTACAGGGAGATGAGAGGGAATAAAAACGATAGATATGTGTCTGTGTGGCTGGTAGCTCATTGAACAACAAAAGAGCAAAACTCCTGGAGAAGCTAAAGTAGATTACATGTGTCACAGAAAACCAACTCCCACAGTGAGGCCTGAGCTTTTGCTCTCTTCACTAACTGACGGGCCATCTCACCGCCTCCCACACACACCCTTAGGACTGATCCCTGTTTACCTTTACTTTTAATGAGGCCAGTTATACAACACTCCTCCACTCCCATCAACACCAGTACCATCTAAAACGACAATAACATTATCTCGTCTCTTTTGTCTTCACAAGTAGGTCTCTACACGAGGACTGAAACATTTTGGAAGCTTGGGTACAGAGGAGGAGAAATAAAGGCTGAGGGGAGACGAGAGCTGTTGGGAAACAATGCACTGAATGAAACTGTGACAGAGGACAACAAAGGAAGAGGAGGGGATGATATGGAGGCAGAGCAAGGAAAGCATACCGAAAAGAAATAGGACAACAAGGCGAAAGGCAGTGGCTGAAAATAGGAGACGAGAAAAGCTGTGGTTGAGGATGGATAGAAAATGAATTAAAAAAGGATGAAGAAATAGAGAAGAGAAAGACATTTGTGTGTGTAAACATCCCTGCTGAGGGGTTCGCCCACGGGATGGATTTGATTGGAACATTAGTTTCTGGTCAATACACCAGATCAGATTGTGACAGCTGGGTTTTGACTATGAATGGCGAAAACAAAGGATAAAATCAGAAAGAAGCCTCTCGGAGATCTAATTTCAGGAATATGGTGTTCTTTGATAGACTGGAATTATAGTTCATATAAGGAACACAAAAATGCCTAATATCTTGGATGTATCACTTTAATTTCTTCTTCAAATGAATCTCAACCGTAGCAGAAAAGGGACAAAACCAGTGCACCTTTTTCAAAGTCCCTTTTTTCTCTGTGAGTCATTTCACGCTGCAATGACAATAATGGTGATCATTATCACAATCAGAGCCAATCATTGGTCTTTTCAGGGTGAAAATTACCCCTCAGTCACCTGCCTTTCTCCAGGGACAGCCCCTAAATGCCCTTATTATCATCATCAAGGGCACTCAATGTGTGTGAGTCTGTGTTTGAATGTGTGTGTGCGTGTCTCTATGTGACTAACCCTGTGACCCCCAAACACACTCTGCTCTCTCAAACCCTCAAAGGAGCACTGAGTCAGTCGGTATCCACAGGGACAATAGAGGCGGAATGAGCACTCCGCAGGGAGCTGCAGCAGCCAGTTGCCACAGTGTGACTGGGTTTTCTGTGCAGCCGGAGGACATTGTGTGTCAGTGTGGGGCCCAGCTGGCCTATCTGCTAAGACCAGCTCACAATGAGCCTGCAGTCAATGGACTGGAAACCCTAGCTGCTGTATCTGGGACAGCCAGAGCTGGTGTGTGTGTGTGTCATTATGAAAGAGTGCGCGAGTGTGTGAATTCAATGGCCCTGTCTCTTTGGGCATTCTTCCAACCGGGAGATGAGATGGGAAAGTTTTTCCTAAGAGGGGGAAAGGGGGTAGTTTCCTAAGCTAATGTTTTGAGAAATTGGATAAACTAAGTGTCTCAATGTTCCTTTCGTTTTGGTTACATTGATCTTTTCTTTAGCAGCCAGTCTAGGGGAAAATGTAGAGGCCACAATATTAAGAGAATATTGAATGCTCAATTTGTGTATGTGAGTGGTGTATACTGTCCTCAGTCCACCACTTATATCTTGGTTGGTGTTTTTGCACTGTGAAGGTCATGCTGTCTTTGTAGCTAGTATATCTCACTTTGTACCATGAACTCCAAGTGTCTCAACATTGTATCACCAAGTTTTAGATATTTGTTGTACTAATTTATTGATATTTAAGGAACTGATTCTGCTTTAAAATCTCTTTTTAAATGCTGTTAGAATTCTGTCAGTTTTCTTGCCTTCTGTCTGGAGCTCAGTAATTGTCAGGGCATATGTAGTTTTTGTTGATTTTTCTCTTTCATACATAAGGGTAGACCTGAAACAATAAGTCGGTCGATCGACTAATTGTTGATTTTTTTTCAAGCAAAATTGCCAAACGATCTCTAACTCCAGCTTTTAAATTCTGAGAATTTGCTGCTTTTCTTCATTTTACGTAATAGCAAATCGAATATTTTTAGGTTTTGGACTGTTGGTCAGACAAAACAGGACATTTAATCATGTCATCGTAGGCTTTTGGGAAAGTGTACTGTAGACATTTTGTTTGTGTCTTTGACATTTTAGAGACCAAATGACGAATCAATTTAAGCTGTGGTAGGCATCTTGGAGAAATCAGTAAGAGACAGCTAGGCAGCCGAAACAGTCGCCCCGCAGAAACCAGAAACAGAAACAGAAGAAGTATCACTCAAGGACAATTTTCACTCTGAAATCTAGTTGCGGTCAGTGGAAACGTGAGTCAGAGTTGGAGAGAGGAGTTTGTTGTGTTGGAGTAACTTTCGGAAAGAAAGTCTTGCTAACAGTTCCTCTATGCTACACATCTCCTCTCCGCTACAATATGTTGCAGCCACTGTAGCCGTTGACGACTGAAGCCACCTACTGCACGTATTTCAAAAGTTTTTGTACTTGCATTTTTAAACCCCAAAATATGTGAAAATAGGGCCAAGGTATGAAAATACAGAAATTATCCTTTATGACACAGATACTGGATTTTTTTTGTGTGTTAGAGCATTTAATGTATTGATTGTTGGATATAAAGAGAATTCCAACAAATATAACAAAAAGATGCTTCTGAAATGAAATGCCCAGCTTGAACTGAGACATTAACCGGCAGATTAAATGATCATTAGATCAGATGAAAATAATCATTAGTTGCAGCCCTCTATAAGAGTGCTGTACATTTTCACATGTTCTTCTCTGGGCATCCCTTTAAGGCAGTCTTAATACTGTAAATATTGCTATGAATAAGCATCAAATATTTTAAATATTTTGTAGATTGTCTCATTTTTGAGGAGTTCATGTTTATTCCAGTGAGGAAATCAACTGACAGATTTATTCATTTCTCCACTGAGAATAAATTAAAAGAGCTGTAAATATTCAGCTGGCAAGATGTGCATTGCTTTGTGTGTAACAATGAGCGTGTGTCTGTTATTCAATATTCTGATATTGTACAGCAGTATTACGACAATGTTCCTTCTTCTTTTCCAGTGATCATAACACAAGGTTACAGCTTATTTGCAGCCTGTGTGTGTGAGAGAGTTTGTGTGTGTGTAGCTGTGTTCAGAGTGTGCAATGTTGATGTGGTTCGTGCCCTCTTTCAGACTGGGCCACCATGTAACTGTGACCTGAGATCAATATACAATCTAACCACCCCTGGGGCTAGGCTGCCTCGGATATACAGTACAGCACAGTGGCAACCTGCCATCTGTCAATACACAATCTCAACAGGACAAACCAAACACTTTATATAACGGTGACCAATTGTGGCGTGAGCTGAGGGGAACACCATGAGCACCTTCACCATGACTTTATATGATAATGACTCTGGGTTATTACCAGTAGCCTACAAACAAGAAATCTCTGTTGTCCTGTCCTAACATTTAGAGGTCTTTCCCCTGTATGGATAAGAATTGTGTTTGGGCACATACTGTATGACTCACATGTTGGTGTTAGCAGTGGAGGTGAGCCACTCTCCAGCCAAGCCGATGATGTCCAGGCCAGAAGACAACTGGTTGAAGAATCGCGGGTGACCTGAACATAAAAATATATACATAATGACATTCCTATTAACATGGCTTTAATGCCTCTATGAGGGAATCATGTTTTATTTAAAGAGAAAGCAATAAGAAAGACAGCCACTGATATGTTTGCCTTGTCCTGGGTACATAAAAAACCTTTATGAAGGTATATAATGACTATGGATTTCATTTTATATTCTCCTGGTCAGCCATGAAACCTAAGGGATCTGACATTGCACTGTTCATTGTACCATAATTACATTGGTAACAAGGCTATGTGACAGCCATTTAGACTCTAAGGTGCTTGAACACACAGTCCCCGTCAACAGGCCGGGAGCCTAAATGCAGTCACGGATACAAGCACCTTGTGAAGGCAGTGCTGCGTGGCTCACATAATAAATATGTCTGTCATATTAAGTTACTTATGAATAAAAATATCAAATATATGGAAAATAAATATAATTTTGTGTGTATGTTAAATAAGCTGACTGTGCTGCTTAACAGCGAGAGGAAAGAAAGATCAGATTTACATTCCAGCACCGCGGACAGCTCCTCCAGTCGCACATCACACAATTCAGCCTCAAACATGTTCTGAGAGGCACTAAAAAGCACCATGCCACTGAAAAGAAAAGTGGTGCTGAGGCATGGACACAGTACACCCTGTGTGATATATAAAACCCGAGGGACAGTTTGAGGGTGGTCATTTTTAACAGCTTGAAACAGCCCGTGTTAGGATGCCCTCAGGCGACACTTGGTTTAATAACTCGAGGGGAAAGAAAAGGGGGATGTCAACTGAATTACCAGGGGGACAATAAAGAAGGCAGTCATCATAACAGGCTGTATACTGTCTGGCCAGCAACTTCTTCTCTAATGGTTTGTGTTGAATTCAGTACAATAGTCAGTATTAACTTACATGAAAGTTATTAAATGGACGCATGTTTCTGAGAATATATATCATCATATTATAGGAATATCATCTGAGATACCATCAAAGATACTTTTATTAACTTGAACTCTCATAGAATGTTTTGTATAATATTGTAAATAACGATATGTGTGTCTGCAGGGCCTTTTCACATTTTAACAGTGTCTTTTTGCTAAATCACATACACCACCATATGAATTATTCAAAATCCCCAAGCTTTGAAATCATATTCCCAACTCATACTAGGTGACCCCCCTTTTATCTTAGATACAGCTATAGTTTAACCTTGAAGGTGTCCTACCTGTCCGGACGCCATATTTCAGCGTGTCCCTGCAGTCCACCAGGATCTGCTCCAGGGATTCAGGCTGGTCGGACAGCTCCAGGTTGAAGCCCTCCATGCCCTCAAGGAGCTGGTGAGGGTGGTGGAAGTCCAGCACCTTGGTGGAGCGGTCGAAAGTCTTCTTGACGTAGTTGGTGAGGATGTCGACCATCTCCAACAAAAACTGTATGGTAGGCTCCTCTCCATTTTTGGCTGGCAGCAGGTCTAAGAGGTGAGGAGTGACAGTGGAAACTTAGCCTGGGTCTTTTGCCGATGCTGTGGCTGTAACTTAGCCTTTAGAAAGTCCAAATCTGACTTTGTATTTCTTAAAATGTTTCTGTTGGTGACGTATGTCTAATAATGAATTATTCTGGTCGAATAAAGTAACGTTTAGTAGGCTAATATAGGGTAATACTAGGCTAGCCTACTGTCATTAGTAACTCCTCCATTTATTGCCATACATTTTGGCTTCCTGGCTTTAAACTGAGAAATGCATCGTTCTTAACAGGAAATAGCAACATTAGGTTCGTTTTCTATATTGTCCAAATATATTATTAGGTTATGCCTCTAACTTTGGTCGTTGTCCAAAGTCGATTTTTGAGTTATTATCACAGTGTAAGTAGGCCAACAACATTGTGGCTTCTAAGAGATAACATAAGAAAATGCATAGGCTTATTCAACAGATAAGAAACTGAAGATTTGCACAAAGGCGCAAACGGTCATTTAATTTGAATTAATGAGCGTGCGCTCGTAAATTGTTCCAGAAATGAACAATCTTTTACGTTGATGTGTCTGGCTGGAATAGTGTAGTTCTCACCTCTGGCGAACAGGTTGGAGAAGTCGGTCTCGGTGAGGCGGTAGCGCGCGTCCCTGTCACTGTTGTCGCACGACAGCAGGTTCTTCTGGCCCGCGAGCCTCCCCTTCTCGTCGAGACTGTTGTTCTTCTGCAGGAACCCTAGGGTGTTACACGGTGGAGGGCAGGAGTTATCACCAAACATCTCCATTCCACAAAAAAAACTAAATTATGGGCCAAAAAAATACAAGAAAGAGAAATTAATCTCAAAATTCCGGCGTTATTTAGTCAAATATATATGAATATGAAAGTGGCAGCGTTTGATAACTAGGGCCTCTCTTTGTCAGTCAGCTCCTAATGCTTAATTCTTTAATCGGAAATGCGGAGGCCAAACTTATATAGGCCTAGGCCATGTAGGTAAGGAAGAGGGACCACCAGTTTAAATCTGTGTGTGTGTGTGTGTGTGTGTGTGTGAGCGCGTGCGCGTGTGGGTGCCCTCCCCACCCTGTGACATCACCACCACACCCCAGTCAGGATGTCCCCAGTCCACAGACTGATCGGCTCAGTGGGCAGCCCGTGGCGATGACTCAGCCAATAACTACACATCCTGGGGTTAATGCAGGAAGGTTGCACAGAGCCCTAAACCAGTCTGCCCCTGCAAAGCATATGGCCTATGTTTTGAACTCCATGATTGATCAGATTTCTGCAGGCTATAGGCCCTCTTTATCTGTAGGAAAGTGTGGGAAAGTGTGGTAAAGTGTGGGCCTAATTGTGCGCAAAGCACATGGAAATATTGTCTCATATTTTTCAATGGAAAGTCTATAATGCATTGCTCATTAAATACCCAATGACATATTCAAAATCAATGTGCGAGACCATCTATACTACCATAGCCTCCATTTAGAACTATCCCCACTCAATTTCCATTCCAGCCCATTAAAATGTAATTTAGACCAATCAAAATCCACTGGTCAATTTCTCATTCTCAGAAATGGCAACTTCAAACGTATTCGATCTTTTTGGTCTTAACTAATTTCTGCAATAGCAAACAGGCCAATAATATTCGGTTTCAATGGACCATATCTATGACATTCATATACCTTTGCATAGCTGCAAGAAAAACACATCATCCATACGTTTTAATTTTTGATTCACTGAAAGAAACAAATTCCTTTAAAGGATGGAGAAATAAACTCGCCTTCCCTGCAACGTCACACCCGCTATTCTCCACTGTAATATAGACTGTGTGAGATTGAAAGCAGATCAAAGAACAGATGTAGAAAAAAAACTGGATTTTTTGTTTTAGAAGAAATATTTGAATGGGAAATGAAAATACTAATTTATTTGCATGTTATGATAAGGACCATTCTGGGCTATATAGCATATATTCACAGGCCTGTCTCGTGGATGTTTCTCTTGGTGGTGAAATGGGAAAGACATGGGGGTTTCATGGGCGGTCACGAGTGGTGATCCTGGGCTCTCATCATCAGACCTACAGGCTAATGTCCACTGACCTTTAGAAGATGGAAACACATAGTGACAGTCGTGGATGGCCCTGCTCTAACAGCCTTTATAATGGCCTATTTCAGGCCTCGCTTTTATTTATTAGAAAAATAAGAGAGAATAAAAGCCACCCTATGGTTAAAATGTTAAAGAAATAGAGGCAAGAAATGCATATCACAAGAGGCCTATTATGGAGACATGTTAACATACATCCCTAAATACGTCCTTCCCAAATGGCATATTTTCTAATATGTCAAAAATGTGACTATAAAAATATTGCATGTTGAAAGAAGTGGAGCATTTTATGTGCCCTGGAAACTTACCACAAATCTTCATCCCCAGCTTCCGTGTGCATCCGTGCATCCACGCATATTCGTAGGCTAAAACAGAATGAACGTTTGAGTTTCTGAAGAGGCAGGCCGCCGAGACAACGTGGATGAGCGGGTGATGGATATAAAGCTGGTGGAGCACAGTGAGCACAGTGGAAGCGGGATGCGGACGGCTCTTGGCCAGGTGTGTGATTCTGAACACTCAGGTTCTTTTTGGTATTTTATTGTGGGCTCTTTAAAGCACTGAGTCATTTGTTTCTGATTAGTGTGGCTCAATGAGGCCTTAGTTTAGTGAGAATGTATTTTATACTTTTTATTTACCACAGCGCCCACTGATCTTAAAGGGGATGGGTCCCTTTATGATCCGATTTCCGATTTAAGTTCAATCAATATTCACCGACAGTGGTCCACACGGCAGATCCACGCCGGCTCACACACCCAGCCAAGGGGCGGACTGGAATTAACGCCCGTGAAATGAGTTCACGGAGGACGGAAGAAATTAATTGAGTGAAACACAGTATGTGACTGGAGCGAGCTGGTAATGTCTGTGGCCGGGAAGACTATAGCCGGCGTGATGCAGAAACGCATAGTATAGTGCGTCAAACACATACACACATCATGCACACACACACACACACACACACACACACACACACACACACACACACACACACACACACACACACCCACAGACCGGAGCGTGGACATGCGTGAGCAGAGATGGAGCAGAAGCCAGAGGGAATAAAATGGAGAGCGCACGGCAGCAGAGCCACAGCGAGGCGGCGGATACACCTGATGGAAAACTTTCAAAACAAAAACAAGTATTTAAATTTACTGAAGCAATTTCATTCTGAGAGAAACTAGAGAACAGCTCGAGGTACTGAGGCCAAGGCATACAACCAGGCAGACACGCGCGCGCATACACAACACCAACACATACACACATAGGCTACATTGCAAGCCGCCAGGCGTGAGATGGAGCGTGGCAGAGAGATAATGGCAACATCCAGCAGCAGTATACCAGCAAGTCAGACAAAACAAACATCTTCTTTTAATGGGCTTTTCTCGGTACAAACCCACATTTGAAATATGTCTGAGATTTTTATAGAAATGTTTACTGACACCCAAGGGCCACAAATACAATTTTCAAAAATATGTTATTCGATAGAAAGAGAAAATACTAACGTGAAATCTGCACTGGCCCCTAGGAACTGAATCTTATTTCCTCTTACATTGGACTGAAGACAAAAACCTGTAATTATTTCCCCGCGTTGCACTGCACATGGCCGCTCAAGTGTACTATAATGGGGTCGATTTTGTGCATGCAACAAAGGCTTAAATGATGAATTAACCCATAGGTTAATGTATCCCTAAATAGGTCCAGCCACTTCTTAAAATTACCAGCAACATTTCAACATTTCAAGAGCAACTAATCTATGCAGCCTTGAGGCCCTAATGCATCCAACGAGATTAGATGAATTATGACAGAAATAAATCATCATATTTTTTGCGAAATTTGTCGAAATCATAAAATATACTATTGAAACCAAGAGAATGAAGACGTTGTTGCAATAAAACAGGGGTCCAAATTCAAATCAGGAATATATTTTCGATCAGTAAATGCATAGGCCTATTCATTCAGAAATGTAATCACTAAATGCTTTTCGATCATTATAAATACCAATGCCTTAATTGCAAATTATTTCAGCGCCAGGTCCACCGCTGGTCCGCCAGGCAGCGACAGGCAGCTGTGATGGCTCTGTTTTTAACCGAGTGATTAACGACGGAGCCCACACAGCAAATGACCCGGGCGAGACTCGCTTTTATCAGACAGAGAAGGAGGGGAGAGAGAGACAGAGGGGCAGACAGATCCAGAGGGAGAGAGAGAGAGAGAGAGAGAGAGAGAGGTGCGTGGGATGAAGTGTTTTTAAACCTTCGTGTTGGCAATGAACCACTGCATAAGTGTCTTTGAGCAAGGCACCGAGTCGCGTCAGATCCAGGGGGCTGATTCTGTAAGCACAGCCTGAACGCTCCGGAGATGGACAGCCTTAACTAAAATTTACCCTCGGCGATCGATACTGGATCACGGTGCTGTTAACAGAGAGAGATGTGTGAGGACGTACTTGTGGATGGAGGTCTTAAATTGGCGGAGTTGGGGTCCTGGTCGCCGTCGGTGGTTCTCGGTTCAGACGTGGCCATCAGTCCTCTGTTAACTGATCTCCAGAATAATTCAACTGCAAACCAAACGGTCCACGGTTAGGAGAGACCAGGTCTGCTTATCCAATTCAGGCCTGATACATACATGCACACATAAATATATATATTGAATAACTAAAATTGATTTAATGGGTAGGCCAAGGTTTGATCAGAAAGTGGTGTGAACAAAGCCGCGCAATTTGGAAATTTGGAGAGAATTTCGCACGACACATAAGCAATACGACATTATATATTCCCAGGTCCAGTCCAATGTCCAGAATACGGAGCCAATATTAAAGATAAAATTCAAAAAGTTGTTATCAGGGACCTGGACCAATAGGAAACAGATAATGGCTCGTTGGAGGAAAATGATCATTAGATGTCTTGGGCAGAGAGGCATCAGACCATTAAAATCTATGAGCTTTATGTCTGTGATCATCACTGCACTCACAACACGCTGATATTTCTAAGGACTAAAAACAAGAAGATTAAAAAAAAAAAAAAAGGATTAATTCAGGCCGCCGTGTAAGGAGGCATATCAGAAAAGAAATGGTTATTATTGGTGAAATAACACCTAATCTACACAGACTGATTTATTAAAGATGCAACTATTATGTCCACATAAATAGCCTACGTAATTCACCTATTGACTTAGCAATCGACATTTCAATTAAGTTGCGCTTTGAACAAGCATATCCCACACCATCATCACTCAGTGTCATCATGGCATGAGAGACAGACTGAACTACTAATGAATTCCTTCTGTCACTAATCTGAGACTGATACCTTTCAAACGGTACAGCGAATTACAGCATATTTTTAATAGTAGCCTAATTTAATATTCTCCAAAATAACCCGACGTTATGATCTGTGAATATGTCTATGAAGGAATATGAAACCTATCAATACAGCCTATCAAGGGCGCCGCTGAAATGAAAGGCGTCTTACCGGCTCACGGGCGCACAGGTTGTCGTGTCCAAACTATAACTAGATGTTACAATTGCCACTCAAAGGCGCGACAAGGAACAGTCCAGTGGCGGCGATGGCTGAATATCAACAGAGCGAACTAATACAATCCCATCCAGCGGCGCGCAAGTGACCCTTTCTCCCTCAAGAATATTTTTTATTCGTTATTTATATCTCAGGCTCCGGCTGCCCATTGGTCTCTTCACTCAGGCATGAGTCACAGCCTTGCCTCCTTCTGACGACTAATGAAGCTTCCCTGAGTGCTACTGACAGCCACAATCCACTTTAAGAAGCCTAAAAAGCAAAAGGAAAAACACCAGTGACGTATGCCCGCTCTGCTGTGTGTCTGTGTGTGCATGTGTGGGTCTCCAGGTGTGGGTGGGTGTCACGGGATGGAGGATGGAGACTTGAATGTGAAATGTGGGTTACATAGAAATTGACCTTGAGAGGAAAAAACACAGTTAATTTATGGGTTTTAGTGACAACAGATATACATTCAGAATATTTAGTACATCTAATTTTCAATGGACCAATGAGAGCTCTATGAGATGATCTATCGGGTTATTTAACCTAGAATAACGACAATTCTTATTTCAAGCACCAAATGATGGAGAGAGCAGCATGTGCTGTGATCCATACTTCCATATTAGTACTTACTGTAACACCCACCTTCGTGGGATGAGAACACTGCATGCATCATAATTTTTGACCGGCATCCTTTTTATAACCTTGACCTGGACAATAACACAGAGACATCAAAGTGAATCCAGCCTGGCGGGGATGACTTAGTGTCCTCACTGTCATCCTCATGGAGACTGAATGGGCAGAGGCCAGCCATTATGTTCATTCAATCACTGCAAATCATACAGCTTTTATCAGATGGATACTTACTCCTTTCACAAGTCATGCGTGGAGACAACTCATGAAGATAAGCCATGTGATAATAACTCGAAATATACTGGCTGATGGCATTCCACTAGGATGGGTTAGCTGTGTGTGTGTGTAAGAGAGAGAGGCTGTGCAACATTTACAGTGGTGATACAGTGTGCACATAGAGCAGAATATCACAGTAAAACATGCTTGATTGTCAGCTCAAAAATGCATCCTCAAAAAAAGCTCTTCTCTGGTGCTGTTTGAACTACCCAACTCACAGCTAACTCATTATTTCTTGTATTAAAACTGTGTTTTATAAAACTTTGTAATAAATAAATGTTCCTATGATGGCCTGCCTAGTTGCACCAACAGAACAAGTCTGAACCTGTTTTGCTGGCAGTACACTTTCTTTGTTGGGGTCAGTTTAGCCTAATTTGTGACCATCTGTGCTCAGGTTTCCATCCACATTAGCACATATTAACCAAATTCCTAGAAAAATTTCTAAAGTAAATGTGATTTAATGCTGGTTTCCATCTACTATTATGCAAGAGTTGGTTCATTGAGATGAACAGCTCATGGCGCTAAATCTCCACTCAGGTGCAATTAAACCTTTGCAGAAGAAGAGGGCCCAACAAGAATTAGCTCTGGTCAAACCTCAAATGGCGTGCATGATGGAAAAACAATGATGGAAACACAACATTTAAGTTTGTTTCATGTTTTAATCTGAGGAAGGTTACAGCCTCGTCATCACTCCACACAGATCTGCCCTCAGATGCTTTCATCTGTCGCCATTTTTCATCTCTTCAGTGCAGCGGAAGCTAGAGAGACAAAGAAGTCTTTATGTAGCCTACGCCATGATTTAATCGCTGTGCATTTTCATTGTCACATGATATTTTCTGTCAATACATCAACTTTGTCCACCTCCTCCAAGGAAAGTTTTTTTACATTTAAACTTTTCCTCTAACTTTACAAATAGGTAGATGGAAATGCAATAGAAATACTTATTAGTTGTTTTTTCACCTGTTATCCAACAACAATTTGCATATCTTCAAAGGTATTCCTATGATGTGTCTGTTTAAAACTCGTATTTCCACAGACAAAGATGTTCATGTCACTGTTTTTCAATGTAATTGAAATGAATTCATAACTCGTTCAAATGTGAATTGTGTTAATGCTACCTAATTATTCAAAGTAGATTTTGATACAAAACCCACACAGTAATGGTTTTGACAGTGCACATTCTTACTCACTGTCACTCCAGTATAACAACTATCTTTATCTCTACAAACTGCTTTTTGTTTTTCACGTTACAATATTTCATACTAAAATAAATCTTAAAAACATAGAAAAATGTAATTTTCTAATGAAAGCTTCTTCGGTTAGTATGATATTGTAGTTAAGATTATTAATTAAGTAAACAGCAACATATCTGGAAACATCAACAGCCTGTGGTTTTAATGGTGTCTGGACCTCTCCCTGCAGCAGACCTTTCTCACAGCAGACAGCACAGATATAGTTAAATAAATGACAGCTGCATTCTGATGAAGTGTCTCCGTAAGCCATGCCAATGAGCCTGCATGCACAACAGAGCTTAGAAATGGAAAACCTAAATGGCACGCAGCTGTTAATGTTGTGTAAGTTAGCTCCACCTGTGGTTTGTCTGTTTTGACAAGTAAAAATGTCTGCTATTGCTGCTCTCTCACAGAGGGCATTTTGACATGTCAAAATATCTGTTGTGAGAAAGGCCCATTTCCACATTTCTTGATCAGTCTGCCTTGAAATCATTGTCTGCAAATACAACAGGGTTTTTTAACTAGCAAACAGGAAGAATTAGCTGTATTTTGCACAGGCTTCGGACTTTTACTTTTATGCCAGTGGTTGCTAAACCCCTCGAATGGTGTCAGGAAAAATCTGAGGGGTCACCAAATTATTCAAGGGATAAGAAAGAAAAACTTGTTTATTTATATTGCACAAAATTATGCTTATTTTAGCCATGCTAGCAATGGCATTGTTAATCGGTCCACGTCTTGGGTCGAGATGGAAATATCTCAGCAACTATTAAATGGATTGCAGTGAAATGTGGTACAAATATCCATGGTACTTGTTGGGACGGGGGTGCCATCTTGTAAGAAACATTCTCTGTTTATCTGAGCCTCCCGGTTGCTGTGGTGGTTACCTGATTACCTTTTGTTTAGTTTGGCCAAAAAGTTGTTTAAATCTGTAAAATCTGATGGAGAAAGGAAAAGAAAAAGAAAAAAGATCCCAATGGCAGAAATTGAATGTCACTGCCAAGAAACAGTATTTAGACAGTGTGCCTCGGGAAAAAGAGGTTTGAGGTCCCCTGCTGGAGCTGCTGCCCCTGCGACCTGACCCCAGATAAGCGGTTGAAGACTGATGGATAATAACCATAAACAATGTAGATCCATATGACTTGGCAGAGACTGGATCATGATCCCAGACGCACTGCCTCCACTCACATACTGCATCAGATAAGGGACTAATCTCTGTATTGGTCTTGTGTGCGGCATTTGATGAGTGTTCCCCATATCTTATTACAGAAACTTGAACATTAAATTGCAATTAAATGTTCAAGTTTCTGAACTGCTTTAAACCTGTTTAAATCTCACTAATCAGAATACTCCCATTTTTGTACATGTCAATGCTCTCTTGTCCTCTCTGCAGAGCAGTTACCTATGGAGTTCCGCAAGGTTCCATCCTTGGACCTATTTTTTCCACCTTACATATGCTAGGTAATATCATCAAGAAACACAACATGAATTTTCATGGATGCAGATTTATGCAGATGATACTCATTTATACCTTTCAATCAGACCTGGCGAAACCAACCAGTTAGCTAGGCTTTAAATGTGCATCCATGATGTGAAAACCTGATTTCTTATAATTTATTGATGTTGGTCCCTGAAAAAACTGAGGCTATAGTATGTGGACCCAAACACATCCGAGACGCATTGTCTGAAGACATACTTTGCTTTAGATGCCCTGGCCTCCAGCTCCACCGTGATAAATGCTGCTCAAACAAATCTCTTAAGTCTCTCCAGCTAATACAAAATGCTGCCGCTCATATACTGACTAGAACTAGTTAGAGAGATCATATTAACCCTATTTCAGCTACTTTGCACTGGCTCCCTGGAAAATCTAGAATTAAATTTAAAATTCTTCTTCTTACATTCAAAGCCCCTAATTGTCAGGCACAATCCTATTCGAAAGAACTCATTATACCATACTGCTCCGCTAGAGCACTGTGCTCCCAAAATGCAGGGTTACTTGTAGTGCCTACTCAGGGGTTTTCAAAGTGTGTAAGATCTGCTCATCATGTGAGAGCTGTCACAACCCCCCCTGCCATGACTCCTGATAGTAATACCTGCCATGACTCCTGATAGTAATACCTGCTTTGGTGTGTTTTTGTTTTTTTGTTTTTGATTTTTATTCTTTTGGGCGAATGCGGCATGCTTGGTATGTTTTGGTTTTGTTTGTCTCTTTCTCAGGCAGATGATTTGATCATTCACATTAATAATTTGCTTGATAAAAAAGGCAGGTTTTTGTACTTGCAGTGGGCAGATATGTTTAGTATTTGGTTATGTTGAGTAAAATTGAATGGAGATGATTTTATATGTTAGTCCTACAATGTGTGCATAAAAAGAAGATCCTTTAGGTTTGCATGCAGGGTACTCGCTGTTACTCAACTCTAAGTCATTTGTTACATGATTTGTGATTGATGTTTCTGTCGTGCAACAGGTTTGCACTCCTAGCGCCTCGGTGAGGTTCCTCCACTGTTGAAGCATCTTCAGCCCACTATACATCGCAGACATGCACCTACGTTGTGGCCCTGCCTTTTAAAGTGGAAGCGACTATCTGGTGCAGGGAAATGAAACAAGCTTAAAAAAAACAAGCTGATGTTTCAGAGGATCTGGCTGAACAGAGTGAAAAGAGAAACAGCTAAAATAGTCATTTTGGTTTACTGCTCGGGCAGGCAGGATCACCTCCTCTAATATACACATTGTTTATGCTACTGGTATCAGGTCACCAGCAGTTTGTTTTTGTTGAATTCAACTGCAATAATTCTCTCCACTTCTGAGATGTGCAATGCATCTTGTTTCCTCCACATCCAACACATGGCGACCCTTTGTGAATGTCAGTATCTTCACTACAGCACACATCATTCCCACAGTCCTTTATGTCGAGACATCAGTCTGACAGCACTGTCACCTGGCAGTAGTTTGTCTAGAAAACCACCGTTCTCTGTTATACATTTGTCAGTAGTGCAGAAGAAATAACTTCTTGTGGAGTAATGCCAATGAGGTCTTTCAGTGTGACTGTTTGTAGTTTGCAAATGTTTGTGCCCTTGCCTGAGAATTGGATGGTCTTTCGATGAAAACTTCAAAGCAGTCCACAATGGAAGCAACACAATTTCAAAATGTCTTCTCAAACTGGCTCTGCATACTGACCCACAAAATCTCGCCATCTGGCTGATGCACCAGTGGAGACAAGTGTGAGTACAAAACATTCACTGTGTACTGAAATGCAGCACTATTAGTTGCTCAGTGCACACCAAATAAATGGCTGATGTGAGTCAGATTGAATCTCCGGCGCATGATGGTAAGAAGGAGCATCTGAAAAGGTGGCAACTTTATTCTTCCCTGAGGCAGAAATGGCACAACAAAACCTGCAAAGTGGCATAGCTAGGAAGTCCACTGTAATATTTTACCTATATAAATATTGTAATATTTACATGCTTTGTTTCATTGTGCCTAGATTTGAAGAGCACACATCCCTCTACATTCTGGTCCTCAGGGTTTTGTGTTGTGTCCATTTCTTGTTGTGCCACTTCCTTTGCTTCTTGTGCCATCTTCTTCACTTCCTGTTGTGCCACATACTCTTTTATTTTCTTGTACTTTTTCTGCACTTCCTGTTGAACCCTCTCCTCTAGTCCCTCTCCTGTCACTTTCACTTCATTGTGGCCCAAACACAAAGATGGCATCCATTCGGCGTGTGTGTTTTATGCTGATTTTTGCATATTTAGTCATGCGTATTTAATGTTACATACTTATATTTTACACTGAAATTGCCATTTTTCTAAAAAAAAAAATCACATTGGTTGGTGGTTATTCAGTGTTGTGTTGAAGCTCAATTGGCCAGGAGCTGAATGCTCAATTTGGGTTTATGCAAACCTCAGTGTTTTAATGGTCAATAGGTTCAGGATTTAGTTTATAATTGTGTCTCTTGATATAAAACAATCAGACTTTGAATGGATATGAATCTAGTAGATTTACCTTTTAACTAGTAAAGTGAATTCTGACATCTAAAACTTTACAATTTCTTATGCAGGTCCACAGATGATTTATTTTTATATCTGACCTTGTAGTCCAACGTTTATATGTTTCTATGAAACATCGGCATCAGTTTTATCCACAATGAATATTTTATTTATATCATGTGACATGAAAAAAATACATAATTGTCACAACATCTACAAAATGTTCAAAGACTGCTACAGTGCAAAGCAGCCTTGTGGACTGAAATAAACACAATATTCCAACAGTAACAATATGCTATTAGCAGAGCTCTCTGTTGATCGAACCTAACATTGCCTGTGTTGTATTGGTACAATAGATTTAGGGGCAAATGTGAGAAGGAGGACATGGCTTGTGTCTGTTCACTTGCTTTTCTTCTTCATCATCATCTGTTGGTGAAGAAGAGGAGAAGCTTGAGCTCTGAGATGACTCCTCATCACTCTCAGAATCATCATCGTCCTCCTCATCCTCCTCATCCTCCTCATCTTCTGGGTCATCTTCCTCAGTGCTCTGCTCTGCCTCTTGCTCTAATGGACAAAGGCACGACACAAACTCGTGGTGTGTTGTGGAATATGCAGCATTAAGGGTTTGTTTTTGCATAAAAAAGGGGGACTCTCACCCTCCAACAGCTTCTTCTGGATCAGTGGGAGAAACTCAGAGGCCTCAGGATTGCCTGGTTCATAAATGAGAACTAGAACGAGGAGGGAAGAGGCATCATTGGCTGACAACACCAGTGGCTGATTCATTGACTGACATGCGGTTGAGGGATGCAGGATACATACTCATCTGACACAGTTTGCTGGCCAGCTGAAAGTCCCTGTCCATCACAGCTCTGAGGAACTGAAACCATACAGTTTCACATGACTTTCTATTTCAATTTCTTTCAACTGAACACATCCAAGTTGAGTAAAAATATATATTTCACTGAAACAATGATTAAAATCATTTTTGATATCGGAAAGAAAACTACTGCAGTTTAGCCCATCGTCTTAACAGAGCATGAAGTGTGGAATCACTGATGGCATTCAGTCACTTTACCTCCATTATCAGCTCCACTGGTGCCCTAATGTCTTCATCCTCAACATCCTCTTCCTCAGTCTGTTCTTCCTCCCCATTCACCTCATGCGTGGGAAGAGGCTCAACTGCGGGGGGAGCAAGTGCCATTCCTCCTGGCAATCATTATCATCGTCATGATCATCATTATTGTCAACAAAACTCCCTCTCCAAGTTTCCCTTCTCTAAGTGTCTTTCTTTGCAATTTGAGTTTGTTCTACAACAACACACCTGTCACTGTTGTGTCTGGGGGCTGTGACTTTCTCAGCTCTTTCATTTTCAGCTCTTCATCAAGCGCTGCAGTCGACTGCCCTTGTTCTTCAACCCTGAAATCACATTTAAGATTTAAAACCATGTGTTGCAAACATTTAATTTGTCTTATCACCTACTAAGTGGATTCTAAAAACAGACCTTGGTGTTGATGAATGGATGATGGGTTCCTTTGGTGAGCACTCTACAGGAGAACCACAGACAAACACGACATTTAATTCAGTCAATATTCATTTTGACAGTTGTGTTTAATCATGCGTGAAGAGAACAAGCTGAAACTGTCCTTTGAAATCATTTTGTAAACAAAACACTGAACTTACTGTAACAGTCCGGAGACATGATGAGGACACATGACACTGAACATCTCAAGATTATAAAATAACATTATCCCAGACTCAGATACTTTGTCAGATGATCATCAATATACAGAATGAAGTTCACTTTCCAGCAGTTGCTTTGTGGTGAAGTGCTGTTGTTTACTTTTGGTGTAAGCAGCCTGTCTCTTCTAATTTTGTCACAGTTAGTGACTTTGTTTTGTGATTTACTACATTTCCAAGAATGACATATTTAACAAGAATGCACATACACATCTATCCATGTATTTGTGGATAGTAATCAACAGCAACTGCAATGAAAAAAGAGAAGTGACTTGCACTCCTTAACATGTCAACAAGGGGAAACATTGTGATCTCTGCCTGTTCAGAAACAGATTTCTCTCTGTTTATTTTTTCTAAACACTATTTGATTTAGTACTGATGAGATTAGTTTTCCCTCAATCTCAGAGAGTCCACCACCACATACCGTCTGTATTCAGCACATCCCCACGTGGAAACCCAGACCTTTGAGTTTGCTGGCAAGAAATCTTGAGAATAACAAAAAGTTCAAGTTCAGCAGTGACGCAAAATGTGTTTTTGTCGATCCAGTCTTGGCGTAATCTATCACAGATTACCAACCTGTAGAGAAGCAGGCAGTGCACGGGCAGGAGGAAGCCTGCTGGATGCAAGTAAATAAAAGAATAAAAATACTGGGCTGAGCGTGGTCTGTTATGACAGAAATGTATATTTGCTAAGGATAGACGTTTCTCACCGAGGTTTATCAGTGTCTCTCTTTTTCCCCACTTTGTCTAGGACATAATTAGAATATGAGCTTGCCGGAAGCACAAGGTGAAAACTTTGGTGAAATCTAATCTGGATGAGATGTTTTATACATTGCTGTCATGTCTCAACTGCTTCTTACCGCTGGGCTTGTGTGCATCAGCATGAGCAGAGGTGACTTCTACTGCCAACTACGTCCAGGTAGAGAGATCAAAATGATTTTAATATTCATTCAATGTTTATTGGGACACGTACAGTAGCAACAAACATTGAAAATGTGTGACCTACGGCATCATAACCAACAACTGCAAAAGAGGCAACACTGAATATTAACATGTAATTAATCCATAAAAACAGCATATAATGTTGATAGAAAAGTAGAGTTTTGTAATTAAACAGAACCGACTTTATTCCTTATTGTTTAGCCTACCTGTTTCTGTAAACCAGTGGAGGATTTCCCCAAACACTCTAACCTGGACATCAAAGTAAAGTTGGAAGTTAAATCAGGTCAGGCCTTGTTATTGTTATAGCTTGTGAATTAACCTAATTAGCATGGGTTAACATTTCAATACGTTTTTAAGGTTTATGTCTGGCAGTATAGTGACCTTGTTCAGTATTCCTTTTGATACTAAGGATAAAACCGTATTTTCCATAACTGTTTATGTATTTAAAGTTAGCGTTAAGTATTTATTTATTTAATAAGACGTGTTGTGCTGAAATAGCGTCATTAACCACCAGGGCAGCTAGTAACGTAGCTCAAATTAGTAAGAAGCTAACGTTGCATAATGAAGTGTAGGCACTGAGGCAAATTATGTTTTGTGAATTAACGTTAACCTTAACGCGACAACCACTGTAAGCAAGCTACTCCCTACTCACCTGCTCATGGAGGAAGATAAAGCGACCACAAATCCTGAAACGTCCCTGTAAAGCTGAATCCGGGTTTCTCGTTTTGTAGTTAAGTTAGCTGGCCAGCTAAGTTACTGTCACTTCGTTACCATAACAACGGAGCAACACCGAGTCAACGCTGCCTTCAAGTGTTGCCGGAATTTACGCAATTATAAAAAAAATTGCATGGCAGAGACAGATTAATTTTGTTCCATGACTTTTGGACTGTGGTTGAAGACCATGTCAGCTGATAAAAGCGGTGATGTTGTACTGTACGCAGTTGTTTTTCATTTTAAATAGGTTATGATGTGTTTCTGTTCATTGCATGGATTGTTCCATTTATATTTGTTATATTATATATTTATATAGCTCAGAAATAAGATATTTTAAAGGCTTCTTTAATAGGCCCCTCTATTAAAAGCCTAGCTGTTTCTGACCCTCCATGTCAGCCATAATTCATCCATTAAGTAGCTGTAACTACTACTACATTAGCTGCACATACATTGAAAGAACTGCCCTCAGTATTGAATCTGTGTCGATTTGCGTGTGTGTGAGGATAGAGGTATTGTGTGAGTTGTTAATAGGTTCAGGCCTCCTCAGGACTTGGCTGCATTGTTTCACGGTTGTCTTATAATCTCAGGACGATATAAACTGTCAGACTGACAGGCTGACGGCTCAGACTTTCCATAGAGACTAAATTAGCACATGACTGACAGGCTTGTTCATTTTCTGCTAGCACTGTTTAGAGAAAGGTGAGGTTAGTTTGGACCTACGCTCTCTCACACACATCAATTAGGCAGAGCAGTGAAGTTGCTCGGACTGAGCTCTCCCTAGGGACCCCTCTCATGCACGCCGACATGCCACTGAACCATATGTGTTTTTGGTTAGTGTGTACATGTGCATGCCTTTGTGTTGACAGTGTGTTGTTTTAATGAGGGTAAAAAGTGGAGAGGAGGCAATCAATCTTATCTAGAGTGAAGTTTGCCTTGTCACTGTAGGAGCAGAAGAAAACCAACAATGAAATAGACAAGAACAAGGACAACACCAACTTGTCTGTTTCTCACTGAATGTCATGGAATTCCTAATCTTTTAAATTAAACACATGCCAGTGACTGTTGAGTCTGAAACAATCTCATCATATCTCTGTTGTCTGTCTCCTCAGGTTGTCCCTCTATGGATAATTATTACTATGAAACCAAACTAATTAAAGCAGCTATGACTTTTGTCTCTTGTTCCTTCACAGTTTGTGGTAATAGAGACTTTCCATTTGCACTAGACATCTACTGTATTTTGGATAATTCACCTATGACTGTTACAAAATGTCTCAAAATATATTATCAGCATAACACTTGACCTTGTATAAAATATATCATATTTCTTGTGTAATTTTCTTGTGTAAACAGAAATATATTATCTTAAGAACAGGGATGCAAACATACATCCCGAAAGAGGCCATCCTACAGTTATGTGAAATATCTATGAGTGGCAGCAAGCCTGCTGCAATCTCGGCCATCACGTAATACTTCTTGAGAGGGATGTAGCATGCATCCCATGTGACGTCATGTTACCTAAATCAGAGCAGTGAAACCCAGCCAACCACTTTAAAATGCAGCATTTCTATTTAAAAACAAACAAGTTACTAATGTTCATCTTCTTAGGTATTAGCACTTAAAGCCTTTTGAGCTGAGATGATAGCTTCACTAGAGGTAATGACGGGGGAAGGCGCTTTTCACCTCTTTCTGGCCGTTGAAGAGAAGCCAAATGGGTTGCAGAGTAGGCTACATACTGAAGGATCTGCACATCTTAAATGAAACTGAATACCTTCAACAAATGCTTTGATGGAAGAAGGCTTTTTTAGGATTTAAAACTGTGTACAATAAAAGCACTTGTAGGGATGTTAACAGGCATGGCAGGAACAGAGAAGGCTGCATGAAGGAAGTGAAATAGGACCAAGTGAAGCCATACATTTTTATTTTTACTCTTTGCAAGTAAGTCACATGAAATGAGATGCAGAGTTCATGTAAAACTGAAGACTGCCTTCTAATCTAGGATAGTTTGGTCAAAGGCTGGGTAATGCAGGCTTTGAGGCACAGTGTGGGGGCAAAGGAACCTGAATTCCTGGAATTTAAATCAGGACATGGAGTCAGGTAGGTGTGCTGCGCAGAAAGTGAAATTGTACTCCACCTCAAGATATCTGAGGGCAACTGACAACTCCACGAAATTGTTGCAGCACAAAAATATGCCGTATTGCACAGCAATGATCAAAATCTTTGATCAGATCTATATCTTTCATCAAGACCAGCAATATCCAGTTGCTGAGAGGTCGAGCAATCTACATATGAATGATCTGCCTTGGGGAATAATTCTCATGGCAAAGTTAAGATGGCCTAATAGAGACAGCAACCAAAGGTTAGCAGAAATATACACTTTATTTCACCATTTGATCTCAAAAAGGTGCCACTGCGACGGATGGAGCTGCATGACCTTGAAGGGGTCTGTTACATCAGCTTTACCTAGCCATGTGCCTTTCCTGGCAAGCTTGATGAACTGAATTGCATTATAAACAGTTGCATAGCATAGGGATAACGGCGCAAGAGGTGTGAGGCTATTAATACTTGAAGCACTATCATCATGAGGGGCTAACAAGAGTTGAGTTGCTATGCGGGCAGGATTTATGTGGAATATGAATAAGGAAGAATTATCATGAGGCCCAACCATGTACCCCTTCTCAACCTCGTTAGCCAGTAACTTGTCCACTGTTTCTGGTTCTGTCAGAGCAGATTTAAGGTTATTACAAAGATGGGATTCTTTTGGAAGAAAACTTAAGCAGGCAAGAAAATCTTGTACAAAACCTGTAATTATATAATTAACAAAGCAAAAAACGATTTGGATGATCCTTCAAAGCATTGGCAAGCTCAGAGAAGTTGTCTCGCTGAGTAGATGACGTTGTGTAGAAGGGTTATTCACACAAGGACACACAGACCTTTGTTTCTCAGTTTTTTGAAAGAAGTGGAGAGACTGTCCAGGCCGAGATTGCTTCTGAGTCACAGTTTAATGAAACAAAAAAATGGGGGGGGGGTCTCCAGAGTGCACACTGTCCTACCAGGAGCTTTTTTGTTCAATGCTTGCAAAAGAACCTACATTTTGAGCCAGATATTTTTTCCATTTAGCACACAGACTGAGGCTGGGTTATTCTAACCCTGTAATTACTCATTACAAACTCACACTCTGCAGCAAGACATTGTTTAAAGCCGCAGAAATTAATTTTATATTCTAGTGGAGATCCCAGTTTCTAAAGACACACATTATGGTAGGCTGTATTTTGAGTAAATGTGTAAAACAAGATTGAGAGATGTCTAGAATATTTTCATTTTGACTGAACGCTGTAAACATATGGAGCCTTGGATTTGAATGTTTCCTTTTTTCAAGACATTAGATTTACTCATTTGACAGACGCCTTTATCCAAAACGACTTATATTTGAGTATCAACTTACGAGCATCAGTAAATTAAGAGATCTACGGGTAACAATTGATACTAGTAAGAGCAGCAATAATACCAGTAAGAGCTATAGACTCTAATGGCATCAATAGGATAGATACCTAGGGGAAGCAATGAGAGTTAGTGCAATCATGACAAGTGAGTTGGAAGGCGAGTTTTTAAGAAAAGCATAGGAAGTGCATGTAAGAGGTTAGGGGTTAGAGGTGTTATGAGAGAAATTGTTCTCAGAAGAGATGAGATTTCTTGAAGATAGAGAGGGACATCCCTGCTCTGATGACATGTGGCAGCTTGTTTTAACCATTGTGGTGTCACAAATGAGAACAGTAGTCATTCTGTATGCAAGCATTAGATTTGATTAGACTTGGATTTGATTCGGGAGGCCATGTGTAGGCATTGGAGCTCACTGAGTACTGGAGTGACATGAGTCTTTTGGGGGTGATCGAAAACCTACCATGCCGTTCTGGACTATTTGTAGGGGATTCATTTCACAAGCTGGAAGACCTGCTGGGAGGGTATTGCAAAAGTTGAGGCGAGAGATAACTATGGCCTGTTCCAGAGTTAGATATAGTGCCTAGTTTGTAGTAATGATAGTTAGACTGCTTGGATGGGATGACCAAGAGTTCAGTCTCAGAGAAATTTAGTTGAAATTTAGTTGAAGAAGAGAAAATTCCTGAAGCCAGAGAATTATATATCACTGGAGTGATAGCACTACGGTCAGAGATATGACATCGAGGAGATTGGTAGGAATCAGGTCCAGCGGGAATGTGGTAGGACGGCTGCAAGCCAGGAGTTTCGATGCCTCGCTCCCTGTGAGAGGAGTAAATGAGGAGAGTGAAGTGTACTTTGACCAGGGAAGACAGAGGAGGCGATGTAGTACGACTGCTACATGTTAGGCTTGCTCACAGAGCAGGAGCTGGCCGGGGAGAATGCAAAGCCAATGACCAGAGAAGACCAACTGTTTTTGAGTGGTTTAGAGAATTGGCTAGTCAAAGCCGCCACTTTGTCTGTCAAGAAGGAGGCAAAGATATCGGTAGGCAGGTTTGTGGCACGTGGAGGTCGGCAAAGGTCTTTGGTTTGGAAATAATTGCATTTTTAGATGTTATTAAAGCCCCTGGTTTTCAATCAATTAGTACTGTATGTCTCTGTAACATTACATATTCATGATAAATAAGCAACAATTAGTATTAAAGTTTTGGTGGGGGGGGGGTTACCAGTATTCATTATTTCTTGCTAAACTGATTGGTGCATGGAAATAAACCCTGCCCACTTCCAGCCAGTGAAAAGAGCACAGAGAAAACAAAAAATAAAGAAATGTCTCATATGAAATAACCAAAACCATTGTAACTTTGGCAGAAAAGCTTGTCTACATTTAGGACCCCATTGCTCACGGTGAGGAGCTATTCAAGAAAATAGGTTTTCAGGACCTTTTAGAGCCTGTTAAGATTGATGAATTAACTTCCTTCATCTGAACCATGTTTCCCATCCAACCAGTTGTATCAGATCTGATTTTACAGCAATTTAGCAAATGAGTCTCTTGAAGTCAAATGACAAACACCAAGGTGGAACATGAGCTGCTAAAGCTGCTCTGACACTGTCACCTTGTTTTTTAATGGAGACCCCCTCTAACTCCTCCTGCACAAGAACACACACACACACACACACACACACACAGCACCAGCTGCCCAACAGGCACACACAAGCACACCTACCATATAAGCTTGATGGGAAAATATATTCCACACAGACAACATGATTACAGAATCATTTCACACTTCAGTGATCCTCGGCACAATCTACTTGTGTGTGTGTGTGTGTGTGTGAAAGCTTCAGCAGGAACATCTGCTAGTGTGCACGCGGGTTGTATGTACTGTACGCGCCTTGAGAGACTCTGAAAAGGGACAAGGAGACAATGCAATCCTTCAGGACATCACAATGTGGAATATGAAGAGTGTTTCTGTGATGAAACGGCACTGCACATACTGTTCCCACTGTAGCATCATTAACAGGGATCAACATTAACAATATCATGCTGTCATCTGTGGTGCATGTATGAGGGGGGGCAGTCCCTATTTGCCATAAGTTTATATGGATATCTGGCACACTAATGCTCGTGTTACTGTGTCCTCGGGCACACGTGTTCATGAAGCATCTGTGCAGGTCTGTCAATGTGATGTGGCGTATGACGAACCATCCTCATGCCTCACAGCCTCTGGCAGGCTGAAGGCTAATAATAAATGCAAATTACAATCAGAGGAGCAGATCGGAGCTAGAGAGGATAATTGCTCCATTATGGCTGTGTGTGTTAGTGTGTAGATGGATGTGTGCATCTTGTAATCCGGGGTGGGGGTGGGGTGGGGGTGCCAGGTGCTGACGTCACACAAACAGACTACATAACAGGGCATCTGAGGTGTTACAAGTATTGATTTATTTGTTGGACAAAGTTTGCTCTTCCAGTACGAGGGCCAAGTAAGGCTAATTAAAGTGTGTGATGTAACTGCAATTCACACATGTATAATATCTAAATGACAAACCTGTGTGAATATTGTGTGAATTCAGTGTTATTTACAAAGAAAGCTTTTGTCTTTCTCATTGACATTCCATAATTTCCCAGTTCTTTTAATTTAATTTATATGGATATCCAGTAGCTTCATTAAAACAGAGGCTAGTAATATTCTTCTTGGGGTCCACACACAACACACACTAAAATACAATACTCTACAAGTAAGGCCTAATATAACTCTCATGGGTCTTTGTTTTCTGTTTCCTGTTTTATTTTGAAAGTTTTTTCTCTGTTGTGTCTTGTCCCACTTAATTTCCTGTCTGTGTCTTCCCATTAATTACCTAATGTGTCTCACCTGTGTTTAATCACCCTGCCTGCTTGTGTGTGTGTGTGTGTCTGTGTTAGAATTTGTTTTCTTCATTCTTCGTGGTCTGTGTCTTGTGCACCTACCTATGTTTTCACATGTTATGAGTTTTGGATTTATGTTTCACTCTGGATTTTTCCCTTTTTCTTTTGTTTGATGGATTTCTGATTTGAACTGCTTTATTGGATTATTGCTTTGGTTTGACACTGCCACATTGACACCTTTCGTAAGTTTATACTTTTTGTGTTTTTCCTTTAATAAATTGTATCCTCATGTTTCTGCGGTCCTAAAATTATTTCCCTGCCCTGGCACTCAGCACCATTACTGACAATAAAATTGTTAACTACATTTTATGTGACTGAAGGACATCTATAAATGAACCCAACTCCCTGTTACATAAATAATTAACAAAAACCAGCTCGACTTTTAGATGCAAAGATTTATATCACTTTGGTGTCTGTATGGGAAATAGTGACCCAAGAGCAGGATAGCTTAATGTATCATAAAGGCTCTATGCAGGGGGAAACAGCCTAGCTCTGTACAATAACAAAATCCAGCTACCACAACCTCTAACATTATCTAATTTTTTATTTTTATTTTACATGAACCAATGTGTAAAAACAAAACTTTGTGTGTTAATAAATGAGGCTTCTATGTGAGCTAGCTGAGGTGGATTTTGTTACTTATGAATAGAGCCAGGCCAGCTCTTATTCCCTGTTTTCATTCTTTGTGCTAAGCTAAGCTAACTGGCTGCTGGCAGTAGCTTAATACTTAATGATAATACCTAATTTTGTTTTGTTTCTATATAAAATTAAATGATGAGAAGGGAGAGTGTGCCAGGAGATGAGATACATGCAAAAGCAAAAATTTCTATGAGTGCATTTGTTCCTGGTTTTGGTAATATGAATTTACTAGGGGTATGACGAGACAGGATATTGGGTTCACGAGAATGAGACAAGATGAGATTTTAACACTATTTTTAAGAAATCTTTCATGACAAATTATATGAAACTGTTGAGCATTAAACACTTAATTTCCTGAATTCTGATGAGTTTGTTTGCCCCAATTTCTGCCTTTTCTGCATCAATTTATGGTGGAATGTTTTTATTTATGTAATGAGAAACACCTGGAAGGTGACAATTCACAATAGAAAATAATATAATGCAGGAAGGCCCTCAAGGATCCTGTATTGCTTTCAGATATGTTTTCTGCTGTAGATCAACTTTTCTCATGTAATATCACACCTGCTGAGTCAACACACATGCAGGCATGATTTAGTCGGGTAATTTGTGTCCATAATATCACTTACATTTGTCATGTGTTTGCTCTCAAATAGTTTCCAAACTGAAACTGCTCCTACTGCAGAATATCATATTCATGTTTATCATTTAATTTCCTCCATTTGATGCCCAGAAGATCGTCCTCAGCTCTCTGTCTTCTTTCCTTCATTCATTCACAGCGTTGGTATGCACGCACACGCACACACACACACACACACACACACAGTAGAAACACATGCTGGAGGGACACATCCGTTTATTGTATCAGTTCTATTAAATCACTCACTTGTTTCTGTCCTCGTAACACAAGCCAAGGGGTTTTACTGCTAATATTTATGTCATTACACATGCTTTGCTTTTTAATGAAATCTATTTAAGCGGATGGCTCCAGCCTCTGGGTGTGTGTGTGTGTCATCATCATAATCATCATCATCTTTGACTTTGTAAGCACTCACTCTTTCCATTTCTCTGCCACATGGCTCACTGATGGAGCTGGCCCATCTGTCTCTCTTTTAGCCCATTCATCATTCCCTCACTCATCAACTGTGTATTTCTTCATTTTCTTTCCTCACTCCATCTCTGTCTCTCCCTCACTCATCACCCATTTCAGGTTTTTTCTTCCATTCCACCTCTTCCGTTCCATCCATCTGCCTCCCACTTTTAAAGTATCCTTTTCCTCGCTTCATTTTCTGCCTCTGTCATTTCTGCCGGCCGTCCATCCATAGAGGGAGATCTTTCCCTGAAAGAGCCTACACAGGCTCACCTTATGAGGGTTGCCTGATTACCAGAATTTTTTTTTATGTCAAAAAAGTTCAGTCTTGCACTCAGAAAGTGGAACTGATCAGTTAATCTGTAATGCTGATTGTGCAAGAAGAGGCAGTCTGACATCCAGACCAAGATGCTCTGAGCTGGGAAATTCAACAGTAGTGCCTATGCTTTAAAAATGATCATAATAAAATTATATTAACCGTAAAAAAGACACACAGACACATATTCACACCATTTGAATGAGTGCGAGAGCCCCTTAAAAGTGGCAACATTTGGTTTAAGGGTATAAAGGTGTAGTGAAAAGATGATGCTCCATTAATCAGATCTAACAGAGATCCACAAGGATTTATACCTTAGGGGGATTTCTCAGAAAGAAGACTGAGAACTTGTGAAATTAAAAGTCCTTTCTTTCTCACACCTCTATACCAAAGCACCTCTATGTGTGTCTCACACACACACACACACACACACACACACACACACACACTGTTAAAAGCCTTTAAATCTTTTTGTACAGATAAGGATGTTTTATTTTTTTACTTTGATTTGATTCAATTGATGCTTATTTAATAAAAAATAACTTTAAGCTGCCTGAATAGTTGGGTTTTTTTGTTGGCTGATTAGTGGAATAAGCTGACACACAACACTGACATATTATCACCTTTATAAAGTTGTTATGGCAATTGTGTTAGCAACAGTTTCATATTTACATATTCAGCAGGTATGGAGCAACATTAGCATTCATTTGGAATCTGTTCTGGCCACTGAGGATCCAACATTCACTTGGCTTTGGTATCAGCCTAATTTACTCAGGAGCCTGTAGCTTGTAAGTGCTCCACTTTGTTTACCGGCTAGTTGCTAACTTGTGGGTTACCTGTACAGCGCCATGTGGCCATGTACAGGTAGCCCACAGTGTGTTTATCACAGCGTTTTTAATGAAAAAAAGCTGCCTGCTGTTGCTGGAAACACAGCTGATGGAAATCCAAAACAATGATCCAATAGAGGCTAAAACGGCTCTATGGAGCTTCTGATTCAGCTAGTTTTTCATCATGGGTGCATCACATGGTTATTTCATCAGTCGTTTCCATCAATTATGGATTATTGCAGCTTTAAAGGGAAAAACATTCATACCACCAATGCTTGAACGTGTTAACATTTGTCTTCAGAATGCCGTCACTCACCAGTTTCTGTAGTCTGACAGGTGAGGTGACTTGAGGAAGAACACCTTCTCCATCCTTTCTCTCCTCCTCCTCCTCCTCCATGTCTTTCACTCTAACTCTCTCCGTCCATAACGCAGTTGAGCGATGAGGTCATTTGAGTGACAGCCGCGGTGGCCATTCAAAACTGCTTGAAGGAGACAGAGAGGCCTGAGCAGTGGCAACAGCTCAGCTGCACCTACCCTGGCGCGTCATGCAGTGGGGTGGAGATTATAAAGATTTATTCCTCTGGCGCTCCAGTGGCTCTGGCATGATTATGATACCATAACACAAGGGGCCATAAAGAAAATGCTGTCAGCTAAATGAAGAGCAGAGCACTGAAATGTGCTCCCCATTATGTGATCAATCACACCTGTCAAGCTAGTAGCCGTCCATCAAGAAAGCTGTCACTGTCATCTGTTGCCCCTTTCTCCCTTGTCGCCGGCGTTCTTTCTCATTCGTATGCGTTCTGGTCATCTGTAAGTGTGTGAGTGTGTTTCTAGGTCATTTTGCCTCTTTTCCCAGGTGGCCACAAGTCTCCCACCTACAATACCTCATGTGAGCGCTGATAAGAGGTGAGGAATTACCAAACATGTTGGCCACATGCTGGCTGAGATCACACACACAGGGCCCCCCTCTAATATTTCATAGCGAGGAAGAAAGGGAAGCATACATCATTCTGACAGAGCCAGAATGGAGAGAGACATCCCTCTGTTATCTCCACACACACACGCACTGTCAGAGATTTATAGTACAAGGCTTTAATGGTGGCCCTACACACCTCTCTCCCTCTCTCTCTCTGTATACCTCTCTCCTCGCTCGCACAGACACAAACACACATCCATCCATCATTCAGTCTCTTCTTCCTCTGTTTTCCTCCTCTTCTCCATGGTTCCACTATCAGCTGTCCATCTCACATCTTCCTTTACTTTTCATTTCTCTCTTCCATCTCTCTTCCATTTTCCCTTTTCTTCCTCCCTTCTCCTCCTCCTCCTCCTCTCTCCGAAGGCAGCCCCCGGTTTCTCTCTTCCTTCACTCAGTTAATTGAAAGTACAGTAAAAATAAAGATGTCAAAGTCTGTTTCGGTTCAAAGAGAAAAATAAGGTTCCCATTATCCAGGGGGTGAAGAGGAGTCTAGATGCTGGCAGGTGAAGAAGAGGGAAAAATACTCACACTGGAATACTAATGTGTTTTTATAAATAGCTTACTGTTTCCAATAAACACCATGCTGACAGACATACATGTCTCTCTAACAGAGAGTGGTTAAACCTTAAACACAGACCATTTACCCATGTGATTTATAGAGCAACGCTTGCAGCCACTAGGCAATGCTGATCTCCTGTTTATCTCCTGTTAAAATGCTTGTTGTGTTGCTCATATCATGCACACATGTAATGTCTCTGGTTTGCAGGTCTCCCACAAGTTTAAATCTGAGATGCAATGTATGCAGGCACTTTACATTAAGGTACTACAATCAATGAAATCGATTCATAGAGGTAAAACACAAGAAAGGCAGAATAGGTAAGGTAGTTTAAAGGTCCATCTGCTATGATGATAGTTTACAGGAAAGCTGGCAAACCAAGTATGATGACAAAATTAGAGTAATAACTGTCTTGCTTGAACTGAAAACTTGATCTGGTCCACTCAAAGTGGTTGAAATACGAGAAATCTCCACGTCTTGTTAGTGTCTCTTTGCATTGTATTGTGTTTCTGTAAATAGTCAATAGTAACTAAGTTATTGCATATAAGATATTGCATATCAGATTTTTATTTGACCTGTTGATCAAATGACAATGTGTCATGAATCCACAGAGAATTATCACACAACTTTGCAGTTAACTTTCACTCTGATAAGCATTTTAGTGTTTTAGCAGCAGGCAACTTTTTTCAGCCAAAAAGCTCTGATTTGATTAGTTCTCTGCTCAAGTTTATGTTGGATGGAGCTATGCAGAGAATTGTGCCACCATCAGTTTACCTATATGATGACATAATAATAATAATAATAACAATAATCTTTGTTTAAACCGCACCATTCAAAACAAAGTTACAAAGTGCTCTACACATGAAAATCAAGTTCAAACATTTAAACAATTCTTTATGATTAAATAAAATTAGGCATATAAAAGTAGAGATGAATGAATGGAATGAATGTTATGCCCTAATAGGCTAAGAAAACAATGAGTGAAATAAAGAAATCAAAGAAATAAGACATGCTACAAATGGAAACTTGAAAGGTTTATACTGTCTCATCTTGACATACTCACACAGTCTTGAGAAGAGGCCTAATTAGCCAATGAGTGAAAACACCTGTGAACAATTGGTGTCTAGGGCCTTTAAAGGTGGAGAAATGCAACACCAACACAAATACCATCATATGAAGCAAACAACGACACAGAAAGTCATGTAACTACCATTAGTTAATTAGTTATTTTCAGTGCACACACAGAAAGGACAGCTAGCAGACAATAAGGAGATATTCGATATTTGCTTACCCTCCCTTTAAGTCAAACTTTGGGTGTGACACTTCACTTGTAAAGGAGATCCTTCGTCCACCATACCCATGATTTTTACACTGAAAAATATTGTGACAAATAAATTCCTGTAAATTCTTGAAAATGAATGACAATATCCCTAAATGCCAAATACAACTATTTATTAAATGTGTGTTTTAAGTGTGTGTGTGTGTGTATCGGTACATGTACATTATGATAATGATTAAGTCCATCGCCCAGTGCTGCATGCTGCTAAAATGACTGGAAGGGAACAATCATTTCCTCTTGACCTTCTTTCACAGGGTTTATGTAACAGGGAAGGAGGAGTGTGTGTGTATTGAAAATCAATGTGATCCCCAACATCTCCACATGGGAACAGTATCATCTGAACCCCACTGCTCTCTCTGTTTCTCTTCATACCTGTACACCCTTCATCAGTGATGGAGATGAGAGGTTATTGCAAGGTCACCGGAGACATCATCTCTCTCGCTCTCTCGCTCTCTCCCTTTCTCTCTTTTCTCTCGCTGTCTCCTTTCATTCGTCCACAAAAAAAGTCATAAAACATCAGTATAGATAGCTGCCCTCTGGGAGGACAACATCTTGATGCACTCTGCGTTTTAGAGGCTAATAACTGGTAATAATGATCCAGGTTGTGTGTGTCTCTTTGTCTGCTGTGTGTGTGTGTGTGTGTGTGTGTGTGTGTGTGTGTGTGTGTGTGTGTGTGTGTATGTGTGGGTGTGTGTGCATGAGTGTGTGAGTGCTGTCATATCTGATGTCAATTGACTGCAAAAATCATAATCAATCATCCATTTCTGCTTTTCATTTTTACCTGAACATTAGTTTTTTGTATGCAGGAGAGGTTCGCACTCTCCTACAATCAAACATACACATATTGGCACACATACACACACACAGGCGCACTCACGGCAAAACACTCTTTACACTCTCACGTACGCACACACTCTCGCCCTTCAATACAACCCTATAATTTGCCAGATGCAGCGAATCGCTGGTTACTATGGCAACTACAGCGAGGAGAGTTTTTCGTTTTTCTAAATTTTGGCAATAGGGCTGAACACAGACACACACACACACACACACACACACACACACACACACACACACACACACACACACACACACAAATACACACAGGCATCATGGGATCATTAGCTGAGGCGCTGAATGGAGGAATGAATCAAACCATCTCTGCATCTGCTGCCAATGGGTGTTGACTTTTGATTTTGATGTCAGTGGTGATTGGTCATGTGAAATCATCCCATTATGAAGTGGTGAAGGGTGATCATTTTCATGTGCAGGTGGACTGTTGTGATTTTGCTGAAAGGAAACACACACACAAACACACACACTTATACCATGGAGGGTATCACGATACACATATGGATGAGGAAAGCAGATTCTCTGGAAGAGCAGGCTGGTAAAAACAGAATGAGCTGAACTGACACTAACACTCTTAGACAAGCTCAGTGAGTCACTGTATACCAATACAACACACACACACACACACACACACACACACACAAACACACATTGATGCTCTAATACAGTCAGCGGATATGAATACAAACTGATTAACCAAAAGTTTATAATGAATTTTCTGAAATGCCACACTAAGATGTTTCACGCTGTAATTACTGCTGTGCCATTTAAAAGACACAACCTTTAAAATGCTAAATGAAACGCTGCTTTTTCAAAAATGAACCTCAAGTCATCAGCTACACCAAAAACGTGTTTGTGCTGAGCCAATAAAATCAAGGCAAGGGATTATCCTCACACACACACACACACACACACACAGTGCTGCATCTGGTTGGGGCTGATAAGAGGAATTTTCCTCCCCTCAGGGAATCAAGCCAAAGGAAAACACGAGGGAAGGTGATGTGGAGTGAGAGGTTGGTACGCGGGGGAGGAAGAGAAGGAGGGGACTGGTAGGCGGTTGGAAGTTAAAGCGTGTACGTGAGTGGCGTCCCCGTCATCACCTACAGTAACACTAGGTCAAACGTGTTGTTGTGTTTGAAACCCCATGAGTGTATCAGTCTGTGTGAGTAGACGTGTGCTTGTGTATTCCCCGGCTGCTTCGAGCCATCTGTATACTTTATGCTTCAGGGAAATGGCGGCTAATCAATAAACAGCATGTAGACACACACATACAATGTAGCACCCTACAGCTGGTCAGTTTATTGAGGAGCTACAAGTTATCTACAGTGACCTGAGTTAAAAAAAACAAATATTTTCCAAGTGGGTCTTGGTTTTAAAAAAAGGCCAGAATGGGGTCAAATCTAGAAAGATTTACAAAAATGTGTGTTGTGCTCAAGTGGAAACCAAAACAACATTTCATATAGCTTTGGATTTCACCTTGGGTGACTATTTTAAGGCTTTAGATGAGTCTTTAAACTAAACTATTCTATAATTTAAGACATTTCTTATTGTCTGCGGAAACACAACTGAAAAATTTAGGATGCTCTGAGGTCGTCCTTCATTTACCCTTCAGAAGCCATGTCAGGGACTCAAAGCTTATGCTGCCCATGCGTGTTTTTATCTGTATCATGTGTGGGTGTCTTACGTATGTCTACTGACTGCCGACCGGGCGATGTCAGCTGACAAAACCATTCCTTTCTGCCTCCCCTTTCACTTCCTGTCAAGCTATGCAAATTTGGATTTAAGCCCCGAGTGTGCTTTGCAGGGGTGTAAAGCTCTGGCCAATCAGAAGCAAAACTCTGTGACAGGAATTTACATAAATCTACATGGCTAATGTACTGTGCAAATTGAAGGAGTGACACTGTGACTTCATCTTTTCTCTGCAATAATATAATACAACAACTGACCTTAAACTAAAAAGCGTAATTGCCTGCTAAATCCATTCATTTGCCTTCCAGTCGGACAGAGTGGAAAACAAACTGCATTTGTTTGTGTAATTGCCCATGAGCAGAAAGAGATGAAGGGAGAAAGAGATGGAGAGAAAGTGTGTGTGAGAGGGAAACTAGTGAATAAACAGAGGAGATGGATGAGTCTATTAAAGCAGTGGCTAATCCAGGCTATTAGGGAGCAGAGTGAAAGAGTGTGGGAGAAGAGGATACATACATTGGGTTAATGGCTCTAAATACAGACCTAAACGGAGTAGAGGAGTGTTAGAGATTATTATAAACGTACCCAGGGGTGTCACTTGGAATTATGGGATTTCTGCACTGGAGATGGCTCTGAACCGTCCCCTTCGTTCCTCTTAATCGTAGTCTTCAATATATGGACTCATACGCAACTTCACACATTCATTAGTGATCAGTTATAACACACACACATAATTGAAAATGCCCTGATCACATGAGTTGGCTTTTGGATCATCTTGGTTTAGTCAGTGACGGAAAATACAATCAACTGTTCTTCATTGCCACATTTGCTGTATCGTATTTTTATTTTAGATACGTCGAGTCACTTTGAAACAGAACAACTGGCTTTGACTTCAATGAGAACACAAGAACAAAATCTGTCTCTGCGACATGCACACGAGTGATAAAACACAGATTTTCTCTCCTTTGCGTTGCCTTTAAAGCATTTCATTGCTTCTGTAAAAATGTCCACATTTTAATTCAAACAGTTTACAGAAAAATCTAAAATGTATGTATTACTAAATATATTTTATGTGTTATCTGCTATGTTCTTCTTCTGAGGCTTGAGCTTTTCATGTATCACTCCATAGACTATTTAGAAATGTCTCTGGTGCCTCTGGCCTTTTACTTGCATTTCGCTCATAGAAAATAAAATGTTGTCTTTGGTCAACTGTCATTTTTAGCTGTTTTCAACTATATTGTGTATTTCATCTATAAAAATGGAAATTTTAAAAGTTAAGTTAAGTTTTTCTTTCAAATTAAGTGAAGTAAAATATTTTTGCTTGTATTGCTGAGGATCTCTCGATCTCTCATCGAACATTTAATTCCTCAGAACTTCATCTGCAAAATTCAGCTGTAGTAAATTGCGGCTATTTTTGGTTCTTTCACAATCAGAATTATTGATCACATGCACTTGTCTGTAAGATTTTCTAGTGTCCACAGTCTTTGTAGCAGTTGTTGCCCAGTGATAACCTTAGAATAATAAACCTCTTTATGTTTGTTATGTCACGATGTGTGGTGAGGCAGGTAGGTGGACCCAAACGAAGGACACATCGTGCGGAGCAGGTATAATTCAAAAGTTTAATTAAACAAACAAAAGGCGAGCGCACTTACAAGCAGTGGCTGAGTCCCAAGAAGAATCCAAAAGGGAAAACACAAAATCCAAAAACACCACAAGCAAACAGATCACAAATAAACACCAACAAGGAACACAGACTGAAGCAAGGATAAAACAAAACTCAGAGCAGACATGGGCAAAACACAGAAGTACACAGACCAGGAGTAAACACTAAAGACATGAACTAAGGTACAGGACTAAGAACTAAAGACACAAACTAGGAACTAAGATACGAGACAAGACAGATATGAAGTAACTAGAAAATGCGGGGGGAATGAAATAATAAAGGCTAACCAGAGACTCAAGCCGAATGAACAAAATCATATTAATTAATGAAACTGGTAGAGAACATAAATGACACCTAACAAACAGATGGAACCCACACACAGAGAAACCAAAATCAAAACACAGAGAAGGCATGGCCAAAATAATATAACCCAGACCAGCTCAGGACAGGATCGTGACATGTTATCTTAATGTTCCCTTACCCAGAACATGTAAACTCAGCATGTTGTGACTCACAGTGCCTTTCTTGTGTGCACCTCAGCACATCTTTTAATTTCTTTCCACATTTCAAATCCAGTCCACAGAATCATACTGCTGACCTCACTGTCACAAGTCCACTCCTCTTTCCTCTTGGCAACAACAAAAACTCTTTGTTACAGGCAGATCAAGGAACAGTAAGTCAGCTGTTCTTACTAGTTATTAGTTGAGGGTTAAGGTCAACTTCAAAGTTGAGCTTCCATCTTTTCAACAGTTTCTCCAGTTTGAGAAATCTTAGAGAATTTTTTATCAGTTAGCAACCTTCCACCTTCAGCTCTTTGGCGGCCTTGATAGGGGAATCCTGCTGACAGGGCAGTAACCCTGAGGGCTGGTGCCTCGTGGACAACCAGGAAACTCAAACCAAAGTAATCACACACACACACACACACACACACACACTTGTATACTTCTGTAGGTGTTCAGGTGTTGTACTTTATATATGAAGAGCCACATATTAATGTAACCTCACAGAGGGGACATTAACAGGTGGCGTATCAGTGAATCATGGAGATTTGTGATGACGTCTTATGAGAATTCCTTGTATGGTGTGACTGTAAAAATGTAGGTCTGGAAAAACACTGTTATTTTTGCGTCATTCTAATGTCAGGGTTTTGTATAACTGAGGCTCACCTCTCACATCCAGTCTGGATGCAGATTGGAGGAGCGGGTAAGTCACAGCTCATGTCCAGCCAATCAGAATGCAGAATGTCACATTTATCGTCATAGTGATGAGTCCACACTCTCGGAGCTGGAGGGTGTGAGGAGCAGAGTGGGAGGGGGTATGGTAAACAACTAGGACACACACACACACACACACTAACCATAGTGGACAAGCCTTCGCTTCCCATTAAGTTCAGTGCTGCCCTGAGGACGGGGTAAAAATACTTCACCACAAAGAGTGGGACCAAAACATAACACGTGTGTGTGTGTGTTTGAGGCTGTGTTCATCAGTGTAGTCTCACCTTGCACAGATTATCCCCTGCAAATAATTATTTTCATTGAGGAAACATCATTACTTTAATGTTGATGGTTCCAATTTAATGCTGTAAAAAAGGCTTAGGCTATTAATTTCTGCAAGAAATTAAAAATATAACACAAAACCTGAGATAAAACTGTAACCAGAATGATCAGTATGATTGGTGGGAAGCCTTTGAAAGCACACTGGTTTAGTCATTTAATCCCTTACAGTATATCAACAATTATTGGGTGCAATTAGGATTTCCAACCATCTCTGAGCCTATTTCCCATATATGGAGTTAAGTGTGTGTATTTCCTGGAGGAAAACGGGAGAAAGAAACAAAAGGAGAGATGGTGGTTTCCTCTATCTAGGACATGTGTGGGTGTTTAAACCATTCAGCATGAAAAGATGAAAACTCGTGCCTTAACACTTGCCTTGACTTCTACAAGTGTCACACTATCGATGTATCATGTGCTTAAAGTAATAGCCTAGTTTGAAATTTTGTGAAATGAGAAGATTGATACTACGCTTTTGTTTGAGCGGTAAATATTATTTTATTCCCAGCAGCCAGTTAGCATAGCTTATGCAGATGGAAGCAGGGGGAAACAGCAAGCCTTAGCATGTTATATCTCATAGTTAGGTTAGTGAAACCGCAACTTGTCAGTACGTCATTGGACAGTCATTGGACTGACATGACATTTTAAAACTTCATCTCTTTTTTATATGGATTAAACTATAAACAACATATATAACATGTTAATTAGTGAGCTTTAAAGGTGGTGGTAGATTTGACCTGTTTCCAGTCTTTGTGCTAAGCTGAGATGGCTATCAATCTTCTCTTCTAAATGGCAAGACAGTGAATGTGTATGTCCAAAAAACTATTACTTTAGGGTAGTTCATACAGGTCCAATGTTGCGTGTGTGTGTGTGTTGGCTATAGGGGTCTTGTGTTCAAAGCTCAGGGTTATGAAACTACATACTATCTAATTGACTCCACATACATCCTCGGTCACATATTGTACCATGTTGTCTTGTGACCACCAGTCACCTACTTTACTGTCATGTATCTTACATTAACACATGCACACACGTTTTTTCTGCAGAGAAATTTGCTAGTGTAAAACACCAGTCAAGTGATGCTCAGTGACATTAGTACGATGTTCCCGCAGTCACTCATGGTGAGAACAAAACATGCTATTTAGCTGACACAATAGCATCAGTACTGCAAACCGGTGTGGTTGTATAATACCATGAACAAATGAAATGCTGATTTTGGCAGCAGTCATACACATTTTCCCATGTATGCCTCACTTTAGTAAGCATCAAAGCTTTTTTCCCCACAATTATAAAACAAATATTTCTGAAGATCATCAGGAGATGATCAAGAGGGGACTGTGCAAACAGGTCAAACTAATGATGAATAGGGGGCTATGTACACTCACTTCCTTCTCCTATATAATACAACTGTATTCATTCTTATTTTGTTCTCCACCTAACACAGATATATCCCCTCCTCTTCTATCCCAGGTCTTTTCTCAATCTCCTTATGACAAATCACCACGTTAAAATGTGGCCATACCACACTATTGGTTTCAGATAAAACTGCAAAATTTCCATTCATCTATTTCCGGTTGTCAATGCTGTGTGTAACATTCGTCTGTGCACACACGCACACACACACACGCACAGTCATCATACACACACCTCTTTCTCCTTCAGTCATTAATAATACTGATGGCAATGCTGAGGTTACTGACCCATAGCCAACCCATTAATCAAACCATACAACTAGCATATGATCATAATAAACATGATCTAGACAAATGTCTTGCAGTCAGGACAATAGAACCAAAGCTCCCCAGAAGAGACCAGAAGGACAAATATGATAGAAAACAAATAAGACAAAGCTGAGGTATTTACACAAGCAATACGTTCATTCTGTAGAAATCTGTATTGATAAGCAGAGCACACTTACATCCAGACAAGCATGTCATCCATTCAAAATCAAATCCTATACACAGTCTCACTGTATGTCGCTCACTATCTGTTGTACATGCATATTGTTATTCAAGCATATCTGTATTTCATATTTTACTATGTATATAGTGTCCACTCATAAATAGGAACTGACTGACCTATATGTAATATGTAAGAGGTCGAGTCTCCATCTCAAGAGACTGAACTGCTACTTAGTGCTGTCAATAATCTGTGCAATAGGCCTCGACGTTGGAGGAATATTACAATGGTGTAGTTCTGACCTCTAGTGGTATTATCATAGAACTACAGTACGATGCAGTCTAAATACATGTCTCCTCCTTGTCGCATTTATGTATAAAAGCTTTAACTTTGACTTTTTCACCATGTTTATATTCCACTTTTTTTAAATTGGAAACTGAAGCCACTTTTTCAAAACTCTTCATACAGTCTGCATTGCCAACATGCATCTTGGACAAACAATTAAACTCACCTTAAAAACTCATTCAAACCACCAAAAACACATCATATGTGTCTCAAAATAAACTTGTACACCCAAACGCTGGCAACAATTCTCACATTTAGAGAGCAAACATTGTCACTCATTATTCACTACCTTAAAAAACACTAACAGGAAGCATTACATAAATGATTAATTTTTATCTTTGAATTTCGATTGATTTTTCACATAAATTAGTATTTTTATTATCAAATAAGATATTTTCACTTTATCGACTGTACTAAAGAATATGTCACAAGAAATAATCAGAAATGCAGAAATTTCCTTCAGTATCCTTTATTTTTTCTATATCATTGCATATACTTGTTTACTTGTGAAAAATAAAAAGTTGAAACAAAAAACAAATTACAGTGCTGCAATAGTTTTTCTTAATCGATTTGGCACATTTACTGAAACAAACATCCAATTGTTAAAACTTAAGTACCTAAAAGTACAATCCTCTCACCACGTGGTACATTCAGCACACCACTCGATGTGACCTGCAAAAGGTGATTACTCAATCAAAATAATTAAGTCCTGTTTCAAATATAAATAAATCAATGAATAAATATGATTTATGATTGCTCAGACCACGTCAAATGCAAAGACATCTTGTCAAATGACTCTGAAAGTGTGACAGTTACCCGCTATATAATATTGTCCAAATGCTAACATTGTATATTTAGGCAGCAGAATAATATTGATGTCAGCCATGGCACATACTATACATTAAACAAAACACTTATTTGACGACACTGTGGACCGGCCCAGATTAGGCTGCACTCTCTGACCAGCCTCTGTCATACTTAGGCCATAGTTGATTACATGGTCTATAATAGTTGCCTGTATCTCATTTAAGATTTCTCTGTGCCTTTCTCTATCTCATCCTCTGTGTCCCCCTCTCCCTTTGCCTCTCCTCCTCACCATACCACCCTGCACTGTAATGCCCCTTCATCTTGCACGGGCAGACTCTTGCCCCTGTCTGTCTCCTGCATGCTCCATTTTCCAAAGCTGTAACACCGAGTCTTACCCTTGCGACATAAATGCATTTGAGATCTGATTAGTTAGAGTTTTTCTCAATCGCTTTGGCACAATTGTCGTGACAGACTAGCACTGGTACTTGAAAAACAATGAACCAAGTCTGCCAAAATACAAGCACATTGCCTGCTTTACACTCAAACTGTAGTTCTAAACCACACTTATTTTCAAAACACTGGGCACATAGACATAAACATAAAACTTACTGTAAATGTTCTGCTGAGATTTTCTTCATGTCTCAATCTGGTTAGTGCTGGTAAGTGTTTTTAACAGTTTTGGAGACAGCATTTGAAAAATGTTCTGCAAATATATAGTGTTTAGCAGGTGGTAAAGTAGTATTGAGAAAAGAGATTGTGGATTTTGGATAAAGTTGTCACTAAATGTATTTTGTGTGAAAGCAATGAAAAATGATTAACATTCGCTCACTGTGTGAAGAGTTTTGACAATGTGACTTCTGTTTTTACCTATATTGGTTAGCAATCGAAAAAAACTGTAATTCACAAGAGCAGTCACATATTGGCAAAATTACACATTGGTTTATTGGCATCATGTTACAATAGCATGAGGGCATATTGACATGATGGCTGTATAGTACAATAGCTTATTGGTATCATATTAACATAATAAACTATTGGCACATGATATTCTTATTAAGACACAATGACATATTGATTCAGTGACAGAACAAAGAGGCGAATGGGTGGACTGAAGAAGCATTGGGAGAGAAAAAAACAAAACAAAGTGTAGTTACTGTTTGGGGGACTGTATAGTCCTCAAATAATGCCTGAAATCTTTGTAATCATGATAGTAGCAATTAATGAAAATCTGGAATTCTCCTCTACACTGTGGTGGTATGAAGGTAATACTTGTCAACAGTTTTTCATTACAAGTAGTCTCATATTCAGCCCTTGAGAATAGTAATTTATACCTGTTAAAGAGCTTCTTGGCCTGCACTGAGTCCAGGTTAATCCTAATGAAAGAGCCTGCACACATAATCTGAATTAATCTTTCTCCACAGAACAAGGCATCAACATTGAATATGACAACATGACACTGACCATCGAGGCTTGTAGGCAAGAGTGCAAGAGGAGAATGAGGCTTGTTGAACATGCACACAGACATCTGCTTTTGGGACATTCCAGGTTCCCTCGTGGACTCAAGGCAAATACTGACTACAACACTTACAGCCCTAGACAAATGGTGTTAAGGGTCAGTGCCCTCAACGTCCACCCTCATATTCATCTTGCACTCTTGCCTGTGACTGAAGGAAAATACCCTGTGGTCATAACACACAATACACTTACTGGGAAGAGCAGGAAGCAGGTGACACAGGAGTCAGCCTCTACTAGGTGCCTCTGATCCAAGCACATCAAACCGGACTGGTGGGGGTTAGCAGGCATCATGGGCAAAGCTCAGTAGGTACACAGCTTGTTAGTAGTTGTTTATTCTTCAACTTATTTAATTCTTTACGTCTTACATTGATTAGAATTACACTTTTGTCAATAAGCAATAGGAGTTTATCTCAGTTTACTTTAACAAAGTTTCCTTTTGGACCTCTGCACTGCTAAAAGAGACTGAATCACTTGTGAACTCCATATGTTCTCTGACCTCTGACCTCTCTGCAGACTGGCCAAAAGAAAATTTCTATTTTCTCATTTGGATCAGATGTCATCTTAACCTATGGGAGACAGAGTCCTTAAAAACTTCACTTGCAGCGATATACTATACAACTTAAAGTCTACTGTATGACCTACAGAGTATGTTTGTAGACTTTTTTGTGTTTCTCCATACCACAGGGGGTGGTGATGGAACAGCAGATAAGACGCATGCCTTTGGTGTAAGAGACCCGGGTTCAACTCCCCCAATGTGTCCCTGAGCAAGACACTTAACCCCTAATTGCTCCAAAAGTATATGACCTCTGACATAAATAGCAATAGTAAGTTGCTTTGGATAAACACGTTAGCCAAATGTTAAACATTTTAGAGACCTAGTAAAAACAGTAGACTAGGCACATCACATTAAACTAAAAATAAAATATGTAAAAAGTATTGGTTTTGGTATCGGCAATACCAGCTTGGGTTTTAGTCTACTTGGTATTGGATCATAAAGGAAGTAAGTGGTATCGCACATCACTACTAGCCTACTCACTGGCTCACTGAACAATCCTTGTTGCCAGGGGGGCGATGGGCGGAGTTTCGGCAGGAGAGGGCGAGCTGGGCTGGACTTCTCAAACGCCGGCAGGGATTGAAACGCGCCTGCACCTTTGGAAGTATTAGCTGCAGACTTTAATATCGGTTTACCTGCTTCGCCGGGAGGTTTTCACTGTGACTCGGTGTAAGGCTGGAGAAAATGTCTAACGTCAACTGGAAGCCCTTTGTTTTCGGCGGGCTGGCTTCTGTGACGGCGGAATGCGGTGAGTGATGAGTGGAGCGGCGGAGAGGCCGAGCTGCGTGGATTATTTAAATGTATGCTCTGATTTACTGTCTTGTAAGAAAGTAGCCTATATCACATTGTTTGTGTTGCAGGGACCTTCCCAATCGACCTGGCTAAGACCCGTCTTCAAGTACAAGGCCAGGTGGGCGACAGCAAGTACCGAGAGATCCGCTACAGAGGCATGCTCCATGCTATAGTCAGGATATGCAGAGAGGAGGGGCTCCGGGCACTGTATTCAGGGTCAGTATGGTGGATTCATGAGCCTTGAGTGTTTTGTCTTTATGCATTTGTCTTCCAAACCCTGTGTTTACAACGTAGGCTAAGTATTGGACCTATTCTTTGATTATTGGTATTATTTTATAAACTTACACACTCTTTTTATTTTGTACACTTCCTGTTTGTGTAACAGCAATTATCCCACTTACCTTTACCTAAACCCTTTTGCACCCAAAGACCCCCTTTGAATCTGGGGGTCTTTGAATCTCTTCAAATCATTAGATTTGTCTATGCCCCCCACCAAAAAAGTCTCTTTCTGAGGGGGTCCTTGTTTTCGTTTAGGGCATAGGGTGGATCAGGATGCACATTTGTGGGTCTGTAAAGCCCACTGAGATATTGTGGTGCTGAGTAATAAAAATAAACTTGACTTTTACAGAATAGCTCCTGCCATGCTGCGGCAGGCTTCCTATGGGACCATAAAAATTGGCACATACCAGAGCTTTAAACGACTGCTGGTTGATAGACCCGAGGGTGAGTCCCAGTTTCTCTTTTTCTCTCTGACACACACACAAACATATTTCGACAGGCAGTGACCTGCCCCCACTGACACATGAATATTCCTCTTGAAGGGAGAGGTACAGGTGTGGGTGGGTGTGTGTGTCCTATTTAAAAGTGTCTCTCAGTTTCGTACAGAGAGCTAATTAAAATTGTAACTACTTCTGTAAAATACTGTAAGGATAAAACTGTCTGAGGCATGCGATCAGATGCTGCTTGTTCACAGTTACAGTGTGCCTCCCACTCTTCTCCCCTTTCAGATGAGACATTGCTGACTAATGTGATGTGTGGTGTTCTCTCTGGAGTCATCTCCTCCTCCATCGCCAACCCCACTGATGTACTGAAGGTAGATATTTGCACACATGAAGACTGTGTTGATTCTCCTGGTCCTGTCTTAATTAATGTGCTGTCAGTTATTATCCAAAGCAATAGAGCAGGTTTGACAATTTCTGCAGCATTGCGTGCAGGAAAATTCCACTGACTTCTTTAATTGTGTATTGTTAAGTTATACAAATAGATATATGCCTTTTCTAGATGAGTCTGTAACAGCTCCAGGTTTTAGGTGTGCTCACTTGATAGCATGCCAAGTAGAGTGAAGTGCATCTTGGTGCTATCAATCCCAATCTTGTGGATTATTTATAGACTAAAGTTTCTGGGGTTTAACATACTGTCCTGTAAACGATATGGGTGGATTAATATGATGTGCTTGTGTGTGTGTGTGCACACATAATGTTTTACCCTGCCACTTATCGCCATGCCCTTTTTGGCACACTCCTGTCCACCGTGTGTGTTAAGAGTTAACAGAGTCATTAATATGGCTGCAGCTTTGGAACATTGCGTTTCATCACCGTGTTTTCTCGCTGGGCCCGCCAAATCTTCACAGAGCCAGGCAGTGAACCAAGGCTGATCTGTAAACAGCAGCCATTGTAAACGAAAACAAGTCAAGTAGGGACTGGAAAATACCTGGAAACAAGGACAGAAACCCTACTGTAGGACACCGTGGTTGACAAAAATCCCTACCACCATGTTTCCCCCCCCCCTTTTTTTTTGTTTGCATTTTGACGGTAGCCGGGTTAATACATCCGTATTACGTCTGTCTATCCAGATCCGCATGCAGGCTCAGGGAAATGTGATCCAGGGCAGTATGATGGGCAACTTCATCAACATCTACCAGCAGGAAGGAACAAGAGGACTGTGGAAGGTACAGTAAGACTGAAAATGCTCCATTAGCTTTGATAAATGACCTCGGTCTCCACAGGTTTCAAGTAGCACAGCACTGTTCTATAATGCTCAAATGTTCAGTATTGTAATGTTCCCTCTCCTTCTGCCTCAGGGTGTCTCTCTAACGGCTCAGCGGGCAGCCATCGTTGTCGGGGTTGAGCTACCAGTCTATGACATCACCAAGAAGCATCTGATCCTGTCGGGTTACATGGGGGACACCGTGTACACACACTTCTTGTGAGTTTGCCGAGTCATCTGGATATCTTGTTGCTGTCTCATGTGATGGTTGTCTCTGGGAGAAAATTTCTTGTCGGGGCAAGACATGTTAAGGTGGATCTATAAAATGATGAACTGCCCTGTTCAACAAATGGATGTGTTGACCCACATCATTAGATTGCCCACTGATTCTTGAAATATGCTTGTTATATTCTCTCAATGTTCACTTGATATAACAATAGTTTTTCCCATAGACAATTATTTTTTTAATAATTCTTCTAAACACTCAATGTGTATTAAGTTAAATTGTCAACCTTGTGGGGTTTTTTTTTTTACAGTTGTTATCAGCAGCACACGCACCACCACGGCAATGTTTATTAAACAATTAATTAATAGACGAAAATATAGAATCTACAGATTATCACTTGAACCTGTGTATTGTCATCCCCCAGGTCCAGCTTTGTGTGTGGTCTGGCGGGGGCTTTGGCCTCCAACCCTGTGGACGTAGTCCGGACACGCATGATGAACCAGAGAGGAGGAGCTCTCTACCAGGGAACACTGGACTGTGTATTGCAGGTCAGTCACAATCCCCAAAATGGAGAAAACAAACATCCTACACTTGTTCCAGTTCAGATTGTGTTTGTAGATGACTATGTTAAAGAAGCACTCCACCATCAGGTTACTCATTATGGGTGCTACGCAGCCCATGAAAACAGTTGCATAATGTTTTCTGTGGCTCTAAAGGGAGAAAATAACTCCCGATAAATATGTGTGCTAGGTAGGATGGTACTAACTAACTAAGATACTATTGGTTGCATTCTGGGAAATGTAGGATCCAGTGTTTTGAAGCTTGAACCACTATGGACTAAAGGTCTGCATATTTCACCCCCAGCTACTTCAAATTAGACTTTTCTACTTTTTTATCTGTCTCTTGTGACTCCCACAGATTTTTAGAAGTGCAGTAGTACCTTACTGAAGTATTCCTTTAAGTACAGGCTTCTTCATGACTTATCTGTGAATGAGAAGCATCTGTGTGTGTACGTTTGATTTTTGCCTCCTGTGATAATGATTATTTAATGTAGTTATGTTGGACACACAGAGAACTTTAGAACGACCATCAGAGGATAACAAGATAAAATGGGTTTTAAACATGTTTGTTTTCTTTTCAGACGTGGCGCTCCGAGGGCTTTATGGCCCTCTACAAGGGTTTCTTTCCCAACTGGCTCCGCCTGGGCCCGTGGAACATCATTGTATCCTTTAACTATCTCATTAGTGCACCAGTCTGTTTACATATATCCTCTGTGATGCAATATCTTTTGAGCTGGAGAAATCAGCAGGAAAAATTTGTAAATTCTGTTATGCATTCAGTGACGTATGTATGTGATTCCAAGCCATGCTCCACTGGAGGAAAACTTAGCTTAATGCTAGCTAACTCTCTTATGTAACTTTGTCAAACTACTGCCAGAGGAACCCCTGGTTAGAGAGGACGTATGGCCTTCAGGGGCCTCATTGGGGGGGGGGGGGGGGGGGGGGGGGGGGGGGGGGGGGGGGGGGGGGGGGGTAAGAGGAAGAGGGACAGGTGGGAAGAGAAAAGGAAAGAGTGAAAGACGAGGAAAGTCTTTCTGCAAAGGCCAAAGAGTTACAGGGGGTAAGAGAAGCGCAGACGGTTTGTCATCGTGCTCCAACTAGGCCTCAACAATGTAATGAGATTATTGACTTGTTACAACAGTGTAGACTGAGGTAACAAGGAAACGTTAACAAGGGAAGCTTTGAGCTGAAATACAGACAGAGCCAAAATCTCTGGGCCTCACATTCTGCTAAACAAAAATGTCTACTCCTCTTGCCTGCGTTCCTTTACTCTCTATCCAGTTCTTCCTCACATATGAACAGCTGAAAAAGATCAACGTATGACTGACAGAATGAGACACGTATGATCGCACGCTCTGAGATGAGCTGACGGGACCAAAATCGGGAAAAGGCTGGATATGGAACCACTGAACGGGGGAAGACCCGTGTAGGAGTGGCGGCATGGTTGCCTGATTCCTGTTGGGGCTTCATGTCTCCTAAAGCCTGTGGCAAGTGTGGAAGACACTCATATCTGATGTTTTAGCTCATCCGAATGCTATGCTAAGCTTAACCGCTCATTTAATTTTAATACTGGCCCCATGGATTCACGTAAATGTCACCTAAATTATTGACAGGTAAATGGGAGAGAAGTGTCTAATACTGTTGTTTATGAAGCTTTATTGTCAGTCAGAAGCTGCTTTAAAAAGGACCCCAATGTCATGTGGAATACACATGAGGGGTTTTCTGCCTTCTACACTCCAAATTGAGTGCCTTAGTTTGTCATACAGACAGCCTGCACCAGAGTTGCATAAAGACTGTGACTGTCATATATAGCAAGCAGCGATCATTCCCTTTTGAAAAGAAAAATGCTTGTGTGTTGTGAGTCAACAATTTGGACTAGAATCTGGCAGGTTTTCTAATTTGGGAGGTGTGTGTGTGCATGTGAGGACAGGTGAAATTATTTATTCTCCCTGGAGTATTTACAGAGCCAAGAATACATCATGTTGTACTGTAATAAATAAGTCATTTAAACATCCTGAGGACCAGTGTGGGTGCTTAGACAGGGCGCGCGCGCACACACACACACACACACACACACACACACACACACCACATGCCCATATGTGGCGAGACTAGTGGTCCCCCATGTAAGTGCAGACAGTAAATATAACCTGGGGCAGCTGCGGGTTGACTCTGCGTTCTTGTGTTATTCTATACGTTGCTGTAAAGATTATTTACATAAGTTATGTAAGCCTCGGTATTTTATCCCACACCGCTGTAGATTTAGATCACTGGGTCAGATTAGGCCATCCAAGGTGAGTCATTTGACAATGTTTATTGCTTGAAGGCAATAAAACCACTCCACATAATCCATAGTCAACTCTAGGTATATTTTCATGTACTGTATTTGCACACTGTATGCTTATCTGTGAGCTGTCTTTGTAAAGAATAAATATGTTGCTGGCTGTCGCATGTGTGCGATGCCACAGTGTAAGCCAGTGTATTTTTGTCATACATTTTGATGTTGATTTAAAGGCTGTATATTTGAAATAAAAGCGACAAACCTACTATGTGCTTTGCTTTGTTTTCACCACAGTGTGGTGCTGTGTAGCTACACAAACCAAACCAACTCAACCTGACCCAGTTGAAACCAATAACTGTTTGAGTCTTCTTATTCCCAACCCTCAACTTTGAGGCTATAAATCTAGCACAGTTGTGTTGTTTCTGAGGGATTGCCCAGTTTCTTTCAAACACATGTTCATGCAGCATCCCACAAACAATGACATGAATTATTCAGAGGAATCTAAGATGTAATTGCTCTTTTATTTCTGTGGGTAAATTCCCAGTTTTCCCTCATCAGAGCTGTTTTGAGGAGGTGGTGGGAGCTCGAGGGAGTGCAGCAGGAAACTTTGCAGTGAACTCGCAGTCTCTGTGTACAGGCATGCCTTGTTCCTTTATTTAGGGAGCATCACCATGGGACTTATTACTTGTGTGAGAACTGTTATTGTTGTATCTGCTTCATCTAAGCCACCGTGGGTTGCACTGCCACATTATTGTTGGTGTGACGAGCATGGTTGTGTTGAATAACAATCAATTCTAAACAATGCCACAGAGCGTGATGGAGGAGACTAGGGTCTGTATGCTGGTTTAAACACTTGTGTACAGTATATACATTTTAGACCTTAAGGGCACCTTGTTTTCCAAGACAGGCTGACATCTATGTCAAATAAAGGCACATAAACACCCCGCCCTGTCCATAAGGCAAGATGAAGGAGAGAATAAGAATAATGTGTGGCTTGTGCCAGGAATTGGCATCTATAGATTGGCATTATAGGCTGCTGCCTGGCATCACGTCTCTGGCACAGTCCTCTACAAGCTGGACAACTATGGCCACGGGGGATTCCGGCAGTCACAGACATGCTGCATTATGGGTATTATTTGCTGCCTGGCCCAAGGGTGCAGGGGGCTGGCTCTATTGTGTTCCAGGGATCAGAGTGAGCTTTTGTGTCAGAGGGATAAGGCTCTGCTCCAAACACCCTGCCCTTTTTCTCTCCTTTTTTTTTGTTCTTTCAGCCGTTTCTCAGATGAAAACGCTGCTCGCTGCAACACACGGGTGAATAAATGAATGGATAAATGGACGAGCTGATGGAAATGTAGACGAGACAAATCTATCGTAGTCTGTTGATCCATTCGTAGTCTGATGATCCATTTGGAATAAGGACTGTGCTGCTTCTGGGCTGCACAGTGCTGACAGAAAAGAAATTACAGGCTTATTGCCATTTTTTTTTGCTCAATATTGCCTTTGAGATATGGGCTGAAATACAATAGAATAGTTTTTGAAAGATGCTCAGAAAATGCCTGGGTGCTTAGTTTGAGTAAAATTAATGATTTTCCCTTCTGAAAATACATTGTTTACAGGCCACAGATTCTGCATAACATCAAACTACCTTGCTTAGAAAGCTGTCTGAAACATCTTTCTCCAGGAGAAAAAATATTGCAGCCTTCTGCAATTTGAAATTGTGCCTGTAGTGAATATTGTGATAAATTGTACAGCTGGTGTGTGAACAAAAAGCTGACAAAGTGAGGATTTCAAACAAGGGGAGACAACAGATCCTGCAAATATGTAAATGATGCTTTAGGAACTCTTCCCTGACAAAGATCAGAGGTATTTCTATAGTGAATCTCAGAAAGAGACAAATATCACAGCAAGACTCTGCAGGGATAATATTACAAAAATGACTAGAAGATAATACAAAAACAAGAAGTGTCACAAGATCAGTATTAAAGGAATAGTTTGACATTTTGGGAAATAGCCTAAATTTATTTGTTGTTTTGCAAAGAGTTATGATACCACTCTCCTGTCTGTACACTAAATGTGTCGTTGGAGCCAGCAGCTGGTTAGCTTAATATAAAGACTGGAAACAGTCAAATATGTACAAAAACGAAGTGAACTGGGAGTTAAGCAGCTTTGACTTGTTTTGGCCGGGAAAATAAAAGCCAAGACACAGTCCAGCATTGGTTGTTTTACAGGGTGTTATGCCCCCTGTAAAACCCTACTTCTCACTTGATTTATTACCACAGTCAACATTTGGGTAATGAGTTTATGGTCTCAATTGCTAGTTTCAAGTCTTCTTCAATCCAGCATGATGTTCATTCTGTAAATTATGGTCTAGTTTAGAGGAAAATAGATGATAAAGCAGGGTATGCATTAGGGCTTGGTGACTTTGTGAATGACTCACTATCACAGCAACCTACACCTATCCACTGCACTGTGTAACCTCAATGATGGATGGAAACTTTAGGAGTCCCCACTATACACTGTAGCATCTGAACTTTGTCAGCTGGCTGTCTATCATCATCAATAACAGAATATGAGAAAGTTGCCTTCAGTTCTTATCTGTTACACCCATAAAAATGCTCAATTGCCTAAGTCGATGATTCATCTCGACTAAAACTCTTCATCCAAACAAACAACAGGCCCTCTAAATCACAGCGCAGTCGACCTACATTTATACACCACTGGAAGGGGACTGGGACCCCGGGGAGACAGGATCACAAGGATGAGCCGCTGGTAATGCTGCTCCATTGTTCCATTAAGACGGGAATAGGCCAACAGAGTGAATGTTAAAGGAGATAAAGGGAGGGGAGATTTGTTCCACATGTTGGCTTCTTTGACTCTGTGACACCGAGAGTCAGGGAAAGTGAAGTTGTGTCACTTATGAAGACACTTTAATGTTCCTGTGACATCTATGTATAGTTTAAATGATATTTTAGTGCCTTTTGTGTGTTTTTTAAAAGAAAGTCAGACATTTTGGCAATTAAATAAAATAAAATAATTTCTTGCCAAAAGCTAGATGAGACGATTGCCACTCATTGTGTTTGTCAATTAATTATGAGGCCATAGCAAGGAAATGGTTAGCTTACCTTAGCTTAGTTTAAACGCTGGACACAGGGTAATATTAGTCTGGCTCTGTCTAAAGGTTGAGAAAAATCCACCTTCCATCACATTTAAAGCTCACTAATTAACACACATTACACCTCATTTGTTTAATCTGTATAAAAACTAAAGTGTACAAATAATGTTGTGGTTTTACTTAGCTGGGATAACCATCTCCTGGCTGTAGCTTTATATACGGGTCATGAGAGTGGTGTCACATTTCCCAAAATGTGGTTATACTGTAAGTCCACACACATTTAAAGTATGTCTCTGGTGCTTAGCAGTGACTTTACAGTAACTTTTTTGTACTCATGGTGGGGGGGGGGGTTCACCTCTGTAACATAGCAATATTTTCATAGCTCTTTCTAAACATTGTTGTAAGAAAGCAGGTTTTCCCTTCTTGTTCTTGTTTTATCTTCCTTATTACTGGAGACTACATCCCAAAAATTAATACACAGCAGATGAGCGAGGAATACAGCCATCATAACATTATGTCCCGGTTAGACGTATTCAGTCTTATGTAATTCCAGAGGACAAACACTAGGCAGAGCTCATGTGCTTTCTTACAGCTATAAGACATCAAAACCGAGGAGTAAACACACCATCTGCCTGTCTCCAACCGCCAGACTCTGTCTTGCTCTCTATGACCCGCTCAGTCACAGCTCGCTCATTAATATCCCAGCTTCTGATAAGGAATAAATATTCAAATATTCAGCAGTATCAGTTTCCTTGGACGCCTGATTTAAAATTCCCTGCCCTCAGGCACAGCATGCACAGCATGCACAATCCATACAAACACACACACACACACACACACGCCTCTCATGTGTGTTGGTGGCGTTAGTGGGATTGCTCACTGACACTGGAGTCCTCCCACATACACACTACAGTCTGAAGCTGCTGTTCTCCACTTCTGTTTATCTCTCGCTCTCACCCTTTTTTTTTTTGAAAAGAGGGAGAGGCATGGAGGTGGGAAAGAGAGGTGAAAGACTGAGGTGTGGAGCCAGGATAAAAATTAGGTGAAGGAATGAGATGTTAGATGGAGTCAACGGGGAGATATGAGAAAACTTTATTGGAAGTCAGCTGCCGTTAAGCCAAGGATGAGTGCCCGGAGAAAGAGAATAGAAGATGACAAGAAAAGAAAGGATTGGTGGAAGAGAGGGTAGGATGCAACACACGTCCTGATACTCTGCTGCGCTCCAATTAGCATCCATATGATGCCTCTAGGACAGTGGTTGTCAACGACTCAAGACACAAATGGGCTGCGAGACATAGGGTTACTGGCCCTGACTTTATATGACTTGAGAACAGTCTAAGAACTAGGTAAAAATGGAAAATGTTTTTTTGTGATGCCAGATGCCAGCAAATACTAACCAGTGCATTATTTACTCTCCAAATCAAATCTCCAAATCTGAAAAACCCTGAAGGTACAGAGAAAACAGGTGAATTGATCTTCATTTTACTAATGAAGGAAATTTTACCTAGCACACCTCATTAGGGTCATTTTGGCTTAAGACTGGAGATATATCTATCACTGAGCCTGCTTTGCAAACTGGGGGTTTAGAGTGTATAAAACCTGGGGTTCACCAGGTCAGACAAAGACAAGTTGTTGGTTATATTATGGGAAATGTAGGATCAAGGATTTTGTTTGGAGCTTGACTCACAGTAGGAACTACAAGAACAGTCAGGATATCTCCACCTCTACCTGCTGCTTTAATATTGATCATTCTGCTTTTAATCTGCCTCTTGGAGTACCACTTTAAACATGAAATGATTTATTGACCTTGGAAATAGCAGATTGACACAACAATCCCAACACAAGAGCCACTTACAAGCTTTTTCCAGATCTTTCAACAAGGTCCTCATCAACAGACTTGGCTCAGTTGGCTCAGATGCAATGGAGATGGAATTGCTGACATGCAAGCAAACTGAATGTTATGGAAAAAGCTAGTACATGGACCTTGAGTTGTGTTGTCAAGGAAGAAAGTTTTTGGATTGGTGAAACCTAATCAATACAGATACTTCCATTCAGGGAGGTTGCTAAATGGTCTGGGAGAATATACAAATAATGCAAATCACATGCCTTGGCCTTGTGTTAGACAGTGTTTTCCACCACCATCAACAAAACACCAAATTGGATAAAATCTTTTTTCAAGAATGGTATTATCTCTCTGGTAGATTTCCACAGACTAGGCAGAGAATCTAGGTTTCTGAACACTTCACAGCACTTGTTGTTTAGTTACGTTTACTTTTCCTTTCCTATATTTCTCCTGTTTTATCTTCTCCGCACTGGCTCAACAAAATTTAAAATCCTTGTCCTCACCTACAAAGCCCTTAATGGTCAGGCACCATCTTATCTTAAAGAGCTTATAGTACCTTACTGCCCCACCAGAGCACTGCACTCCCAGAATGCAGGGTTACTTGTGGTTCCTAGAGTCTCCAAAAGTAGAATGGGAGTCAGAGCGTTCAGCTATCAAGCTCCTCTCCTGTGGAACCAGGTCCCAGGTGCGATTCGACACCAACTCCTTGCCTGTGTTGTCTCTGTTAATAATATTACAAAGAATTAAGTCTAGACAAGATCAATATGTAAAGTGTAATGATATCTTTGTTATGAAATGGCGCTATATAAATAAAGTTGAACTGAATTTGTCACCCAGGTGTAATTTCACACCTTCTTATAGTATTTTAGAAAGAGATAGATTGATGATTGAAAGGAAATTTAACTGTTGAATCCAAACATTTGGTGATCCAAGTTTGCTGCTGATTGTCTTCATCTGTGTGCTACTGCTTGTACAGCCTTAATACAGTGGGTACGGAAAGTATTCAGACCCCTTTAAATTTTTCACTCTTTGTTTCATTGCAGCTATTTTCCAAAAATCAAAAAAGTTCATTTTATTTCTCGGTAATATACACTCAGCACCCCATCTTGACAGAAAAAAAACAGAAATGTAGAAATTTTTGCAAATTTATTAAAAAAGAAAAACTGAAATATCACATGGTCATAAGTATTCAGACCCTTTGCTCAGTATTTAGTAGAAGCACCCTGTCAGGTTGGATGGTAAACGTTGGTGGACAGCCATTTTCAGGTCTCTCCAGAGATTCTCAATTGGGTTTAAGTCAGGGCTCTGGCTGGGCCATTCAAGAACAGCCACGGAGTTGTTGTGAAGCCACTCCTTCGTTATTTTAGCGGTTCGCTTAGGGTCATTGTCTTGTTGGAAGGTAAACCTTCGGCCCAGTCTGAGGTCCAGAGCACTCTGGAAAAGGTTTTCGTCCAGGATATCCCTGTACTTGGCCGCATTCATCTTTCCCTCGATTGCAACCAGTCGTCCTGTCCCTGCAGCTGAAAAACACCCCCACAGCATGCTGCTGCCACCACCATGCTTCACTGTTGAGACTGTATTGGACAGGTGATGAGCAGTGCCTGGTTTTCTCCACACATACCGCTTAGAATTAAGGCCAAAAAGTTCTATCTTGGTCTCATCAGACCAGAGGATCTTATTTATCACCATCTTGGAGTCCTTCAGGTGTTTTTTAGCAAACTCCATGCGGGCTTTCATGTGTCTTGCACTGAGGAGAGGCTTCCGTCGGGCCACTCTGCCATAAAGCCCCGACTGGTGGATTGCTGCAGTGATGGTTGACTTACTACAACTTTCTCCCATCTCCCGACTGCATCTCTGGAGCTCAGCCACAGTGACCTTTGGGTTCTTCTTTACCTCTCTCACCAAGGCTCTTCGCCCCCGATAGCTCAGTTTGGCCGGACGGCCGGCTCTAGGAAGGGTTCTGGTCGTCCCA
>NC_060155.1:22840059-22862470 GCF_021292245.1 Micropterus dolomieu
ATTTGAGGATTATGGAGGCCACTGTGCTCTTAGGAACCTTAAGTGCAGCAGAATTTTTTTTGTAACCTTGGCCAGATCTGTGCCTTGCCACAATTCTGTCTCTGAGCTCTTCAGGCAGTTCCTTTGACCTCATGATTCTCATTTGCTCTGACATGCACTGTGAGCTGTAAGGTCTTATACAGACAGGTGTGTGGCTTTCCTAATCAAGTCCAATCAGTATAATCAAACACAGCTGGACTCAAATGAAGGTGTAGAACCATCTCAAGGATGATCAGAAGAAATAGACAGCACCTGAGTTAAATATGAGCGTCACGGCAAAGGGTCTGAATACTTATGACCATGTGATATTTCAGTTTTTCTTTTTTAATAAATTTGCAAAAATTTCTACATTTCTGTTTTTTTCTGTCAAGATGGGGTGCTGAGTGTACATTACTGAGAAATAAAATTAACTTTTTTGATTTTTGGAAAATGGCCGCAATGAAACAAAGAGTGAAAAATTTAAAGGGGTCTGAATACTTTCCGTACCCACTGTACCTAGAGTGAGAGTTAGATTCTGCACTGTACTTGATGCATTTAAGAATTTCTCACTAAATCTGTCTGAGCTCCATGTCATCTGTGAGTTAAAAGGAAAAAAAAGTCTGTGAGGACTCACCGCTTCTGTGTGGATAAGCAGCCACCTGACTGCCACCAGTGGAGTTAGTACGCCTCTCGAACACTCTTAAATAATGTAGGAGTTGAGAACACATTCTCTAGAAACATTTCATGCAGAAGTCTCAGTCTCACTGCTAAAATTAGCAGTATATTTGTGTCACTTTCACAATTTTCTTGCAGTCAAGAAGACATTTTCACACTAAGTGGCTTCACAGGTTCAACCATGAGTTCACCTCACCGTGGCAAATTAGCCAAGTAGGCCAGGCAACTTAGGGATTTACAGATCAATAATAACACACACCACACATTTGTTCCTCTATCCCTGTAGGGACATCTAATTGGCATAATGCATTCCCTAGCTCCTTACCCTCATCTTAACCATCACAACTACATGCCTAACCTTAAACTTACTGTAATCTGAGCCCTAAAACTAAGTCTTAACCCTCACAAAGCAGTCCCGATCGCTTAGTGTGCATTCAGGTTAAAGCTGCCACCAGGATATAAAAACATGAAACACACACACACATAGTGTACACACTGAAAGAGAAAGAGAGAGAAACACAGTAAAACTCTTCTCCTATCTCAACCAAATAAGAGTCACATGTCTTCTGGAGGCATGAGGCTTCATATCACACAGTAACCTGCTGAGGGAACAATCGTACCACTGTTGCTGCAGACTGTCAGAGGTGAGAAGCCTATCTCTCTTCCTCACACTCTCTCTAATGAGACACACACCCCGCCACACAGGTGCAGTCTGACACGATCACTGGCAGTGTGGCAAGAAACTCACATTTCAAAGAACATGACAATGTGTAATCTTTGCAAACTATCTTCTGATCACATCCCAGATAACCTACTTATTCTACACAGATTTTGTGTGTTATGTAGACATAGTAGACATCTGAGTAAATACCAGCATTACCAATAATGTGACAATAGAGGAAAATCAGATTTGGGCTATTAATAGGGAAAATTAAGAAGACTGATCTTTTCTTTTGTAAAATGGTGATCAACAAAGAAGACAAGCCCCTGCCCTCAGGACTTCGCAGCTCTAAGAAAAAAAGTCCATTCATTCAATTATTAGTACCTTTCAAGACAGAGTTACAAAGTGCTTTCCAAACAAGGTATACAGTTAAAGGAGTAAAAGACAGCAGTGTACACAGTGCAGTTATATAGCAATAGGGGAATCAATATATACCAATACATTGAGAGCAATTGGATTTATTTGAACTATTTTCCAATAAGGTTGCATAACCAGTTAAAGTCAAACAATTACTGTCCTTACCAAGCTTAAGTATTTGACCTCTGCTTATAGAGGATGAATGCTTGCTCTTTTACTGTTGAGACACACACACAAAGATCCATCTGTCATGCACGCTACATGTGATATGTTAAAATTTATGAAGGCTGCAGAAGTCAAATTAAGGTCTTATTTCTGTTATTAGCTCATTAGGCTACTTGTGTGTTTTGTGATTTTGTGACAGTGTATGTATGACAGGTTTCCTACAACTTCCTACAACTCAAATTGTTTTACCCCCCAAATTTTAAAGAGTTAGATTTGTTGTATGATTGATAAGTTAATGCCTTCGTTAAGACAGCACAAACTACAGGAGTTTTACAATCCTAACTGACTTTGAAATTTGGTTGTGTAACGCACATATGAATAAACTTCACTGATGTTCTCTCTAATCTCAAACATGCACACAACAAGATTTGAAAAATAATGGCGCATCACACACTACAGGATAATATTAAAATTATCGTGCCAGAGAAAGCAATGGCACCACATCACGTGATCTCGGGTGATCATGGGGAAGCAGATGTTTTTGTAGAAAATAAAACAAAGCAGCAGGCATGAGTCTCTATGAGAAAATGGTTGTGTAGACGCTGTCAACGCGGTTTGACTTTCTTCAGCAAGAAGTGGAGGTGAAATTCACCTTTAACATCTGCAACAATACATCCCAGTACAGCACTGGAAAACAATCAACAACAAATATGTGCAACGTGCCAGGTCTGTGCACGACACGAGATGAAACAGTATTTACATGTGCAGAGACATTTGTATGATTTACAAGGGGGGAGTGTCAGTGGGGGGCCCGGCCTTGTTAATGAGGCTAGCTGCAGACAGGTAGAAGCTGCTTTTGTGGAGAAAGGTTTTGGTCCTGATGGACCGCAACCTCCTGCCAGAGGGGAGTCTGAAACAGTTTGTGTCCGGCGTGGGAGGAGTCAGCTGCAATCTTGCCTGCACGCCTCAGAGTCCTCGAGGAGTACAGGTCCAGAAGAAAAGGAAGATTGCAGCCAATCAATCACATTCTCTGCAGAGTGAATGATGCGCTGCAGTCTGCCCTTGTCCCTGGCAGTGGCAGCAGCGTACCAGATGGTGATGGAGGAGGTGAGGATGGACTCAATGATGGCGGTGTAGAAGTGCACCATCATTGTCTTTGGCAGGCTGAACTTCTTCAGCTGCCGCAGGAAGTACATCCTCTGCTGGGCCTTCTTGGTGAGGGAGGTGATGTTCAGCTCCCACTTGAGGTCCTGGGAGATGATGGTGCCCAGGAAGCGGAAGAACGCAGGGGAATTGGTGCTGATGGTCCTGGAATCAGAGACATGTTTTCCCAGCTTCACGTGCTGCTTCCTGTCCATCAGGAAGTCTGTGATCCACCTGCAGGTGGAGTAAGGCACGCTCAGCTGGGAGAGCTTGTCTTGCAGCAGGGCCGGGATGATGGTGTTAAAAGCAGAGCTGAAATCCACAAACAGGATCCTGGCCTAGGTTCCTGGGGAGTCCAGGTGCTGGAGGATGTAGTGAAGGGCCATGTTTACTGCATTGTCTACGGACCTGTTGGCTCTGTAGGCAAACTGCAGGGGGTTCAGGAGAGTTTCTGTGATTGATTTTAGGTGGGACAACACAAGGAGTTCAAAAGACTTCATAACCACAGAGGTCAGGGCGACGGGTCTGAAGTCGTTTAGTCCTGTGGTCCTTGGTTTCTTGGGGACAGGGATGATGGTGGAGGCTTTGAAGCAGGCTGGCACATGGCATGTCTCCAGTGACGTGTTAAAAATGTCTGTGAACACCGGAGACAGCTGATCAGCACAGTGCTTCGCGGTGGATGGGGAGACAGAGTCTTGCCCAGCTGCTTTGCGGGGTTTCTGCCTCCTGAAAAGACCGTTGACTTCCCTCTCTGTGATGGAGAGAGGAGGGGAGAGGGTGGAGCTGGCCAGCTCTGAGGAGGGGTGGGGGAGAAGTGGTGGACTGAGGCTGAAGCTGAGCAGAGGAGTCCCATGGGATGGTGTCCGATTGACTCTCAAAGCGGCAGTAGAACTGGTTCAGCTCATTTGCCAGGTGAGAATCGTTTATGGAGTGGGGGACTTTGGGTTTATAGTTTGTGATCTGTCTGAACCCCCTCTAGACAGAAGTGGCGTCGTTTGTAGAGAATTGGTTCTTTAGTCTTTCTCAGTACAGTCGTTTAGCTTCTCGCACCTCCTTGCTAAACCTGTACTTTAACGCCCTGCACCCAGCCCTGTCACCACTCCTAAATGCCTCCTCCTTTTCCAACCTTAGCTGTCCGAGTTTAGCTGTAAACCAGGGTTTGTTGTTTTTGTTATAACTCACCCTGGTGTGTGTTGGTATACATGTGTCCTCACAGAAGCTGATGTAGGACGTCACAGCCTCTGTAAACTCATTCAGATTATTGGTAGCCTTCTTGAAAACGTCCCAGTCAGTGCAGTCCAAATGTTATGTTGTTTGCTCTCCCTCCTATTGGATTCAGCACACAGAGATACAAACACATGTAGATTGGTGAACTAATACTGATGAATACTTGTTGTATTTCTGTGTCTCTCTTCTTCTCACTAGTCCTCCAGATATGCACTGCACATGTGTTTTATCCTGGTGTTAATTTAGAGTGGCATTCCAGTACAGACACACACACACACACACACACACACACACAAGCACACACAGAGCCACTCCCCTGGTAGATTTTTGTCCTCATGGAGAGAAGCAGTAATAGAAGGAATGCATCAACATTCTTGGTGTTGCATATAGTGTGTCTGTCTTTCTCTCTGTCTTGTCAATCATTCTCTCCTTCAGATCAGAATGACACTGAACTTTAAAAGTTAAGTCTCTTACAATATGTAATAAGAGCACAGACAGTCAGGAATTAACTGAAAAAGGACTGGCTAGCTAAGCAAGAGCAGCATTAAGGACATGCAATATTTCAGTAAAAGTAACCACTTTAGATGTGCTCACTGCATTAAAATGTAAGGTCTTTGTACACCAAGTCTGTATTTTTCTTATGCATTTTGTTAATCCAACCAAAAACCTTGCACACTGATTCCGATGTGTTTTATTAGTCTTTATTTAGTATTTGTTGCAAAAATTCCCAATAAGAGACAAAATGGAGTCCTCAAGCAGTGAGGATGATTTTGTGGACATCTCATCTTTCTCCACCTCCTGCAAGTCCTGACGCTGCTGTCGCCCTGTCTCTCACTCCTTCTCTCTCATTTCCTCCCGTGCTTCTTTCCACTGGAGGAATCTCCTGAGGCTGATTCCACTGCCCTCATCTTGCATCTGGCACTGGGGCTACCTGAAGGGCTCATTCTCAATTTCATCCGCCTCCAATTTAACATCATACACCTGAATATTACTATCTGTAAAGTTGAAAGTAGGCTATCAGTTATGAAATGATACTGTGCTTTTAATAGATGCGAAAAATACAGAAAATGAAACCTAAGGCCTGCAGTGATGCTTTAAATCCTTTTTCTAACATTGGCATGCTAATGTGCTCACAATTACAATGTTAACATGCTAAAGTTTAGCAGGTCTAATGTTTACCATGTTTACCATTTTCCGTGTTAGCATGCTAGTATTTGCTAATTAGCACTAAACACAAAGTAGAGCGGAAGTTGAAGGTAATGTCAGTTGTTTCACAGATATTTGGGAAAAAGTTTAACATCATGATGGATGAAAAGTTAAGGGATACCAAGTTATTACAATTCATCCTGAGGGGAGCATCGCTGTCAAATGTCTTGGCAGTCCATCCAATAGTTGTTGAGACATTGCGCTTAAAACCACAATTGTCAACCTCAAGGTTGCACTAGAGGAAAGGTCAGGGAATCACTAAGTGTTTTATTGGAAACCATAAATGTACAACATGTTGTGCCATTACATCCTCTGGATGTTAAGACATTTACAACACTTGACATGCTGGTTGTGTGAGATGACAAGTCAGTAAGTCAGCCAATAGTTGTTGAGTTATGTAGTTCTGCTTCAAAGTGATTAACTGAATGACTGATTAACATTACCATACCTACAACCATGACACTAGTGTAGCTATTAAAACATTTTGAATCCTCTCCAGCATCCAGCAAACTAGAACTGCCAACAAACAAAAGGTATTTGTCCAATGTAACTATCTACTCCCTTCATCTTAGGGAAATGTAGGACATTAGGCTACCGTGTAATCTAATTTATAACATTAGAATTTTTTAAATCATCGTATGAATATACTGAAATTGGTTTTCATGTAGACTATTTTGGACCACTAACCTGATTGTTTTGGATTGACAAGTCAACTAGATTCATAATGGCAAAACAACTTGGGTCATTCCCATCCCATCTGAAACATGTTACACTTGTAGTAATTACCCTAAATACTTAGCCGGTCCAGTACAGGCCACAATCCCAAATGTTTCCAACTGTATTGTTTACCCTGTGGGCCTCCCTTCAGCTAAAACTTGGGAGACAGCTGAGATGCAGCTGCTTTTGCACAAACAAATCAATATCAGAAGGATGTTCCTGATACTTTATGCATTCGGCATATTGAACTCCCCCAAAAGGAATGCAGAACAGTGTAAGACTACCAACATTTGGTTTCTATTTCTTGTTTGTCTCAGTCTCACCATCTCTGCTCTTCACCCAGGCTTAAAATTGTGCCCAAAGGATGAATCTTAATGACCTTGATGATCCCCTGAATTTTCCTCTTGCGCCACCATGAGTTAAGAATTAAATTAAATGTCAAACTGTTGTTTGGATTATCATGAAATTTGGTACAACTTTATGTCCTTCTCATAATTAATTATCTCATAATAATCACTTTGATAATCCCTTAACTTTTCCTCAGGACAAACTTTGAACCTGTCTAGTACTTTGGTTGATGACCAAATACCTGCACAACCAGTGACATTCCCATCGGCCTCAGCTGTACTTTGCATTTAGCGCTAATTAGCAAATGTTATGCTAATAGACTAAGATGGTGAACACGGTAAGCAATATATCTGCTTAGCATGTTAGCATTGCAGACATTAAAATTTAGCTCAAAGCACCACTGTGCCAAAGTACAGCTACTAGCATGCCTGTCACTCTTGTTTATTACCTAAAGTTTTGAGTAAAAAATACAAAGGCTATCTGCTTTCTGGCATCTCTGAGCATAAGCTAATTTTTTTCTAAATTAATGTGTGTTGGTTCTGCTTTGGGTGGGTTTCACTTGAGATTAAAAGCAAGCAATGGCAATATGACATTTAGCCACGTTAGTAGCCTGGCTCTAGGCAATATTTGTTGTTCGGTCCACCTCTTTGGTCAAGACTGAAACATATTAGCTACTACTGGATGGACTGCAATGAAACTGTTGCGCTTACAGACTACTCTGGTCCCACAGTCACACAGACCACTGCAGCCAACTCAGCAGAGACTCCAGCAACAACAGCAGACGAAAGACAGCTGTAAAGCTGATGATACACAGAGCAACTTTTAGAGCAATTGTGCAGGGCAACGCTGTCAATGGTCATGAATAAAGACTACCGTAATCCCCTTCGCCGCTATCTGTTCAAAACATAGTCGGACTTGACCCTAGCAAGATTGCCCAGCAACATTGCTCAAAAAGTTGCCCCGTGTATCATCAGCTTTAGATTTTCGTACAGCTATTCTGTCTTAACATTCGGAGTAATGTTGAAATGTTTGCATCAGCCACTATTCTGCTTTTAATGTAAGGTCTCTGGGTCGGATTCAGCTCTGTGCGCGCTCCCGAGCCTCTCTCGTACTACAGCGACAACACGGCAGCTAACAACATGCAGTCCACTAACACCATAAAACAACCGGCTCACAGCAAAACAGAGGCTCCATATGAGGATACAAAACTACAATAAAGGTTTATGTTCTGAAGCCAATCAGACCAAACATGTTCAGATGATGTCGAGTAAGAACAAAGGGAGCATTAGTAAAGCTGGAGAAACACAGACAAAGTCCGGTGCAAAGTTATCCACATTAATTTACCAACTAACATGACCCATATTACTATCCTGTGTACCACAGATATTATGTCAAAGTGTCAAAGCCTGCAAGAAATAATGTAACGATAAAAAGCAAAACAGCAAAAAAGGAACGATTTGTTTACTATCCTATTGTGACGCAGCCAGGTAACGCTACATTAGCTCGGACCTGCTGCTGTTTGCTTCATAACGTTCAATTTAGATTTATTGCCTTTACCAATACCCAGGTATACAGCTTCTCCACCTCTCAGTCGCTGTAACTAAAATGACCCACATAATATACAACCCAGAGGAAGAGCCATCCACTGACACTACAGTAAATTTACTTACTGTAGTCTAACTGTTATAAAGTGTGACACAATCTCATTATAATATTCAGCCCAGCTCACTACCCGTTTCGTTATCATCCAAAACATTTAGCTGTGCTGACATTGCTGAGCCTCCGGTGAATGATACACAGATAATAAAGATAGTTACTGAAAGCAGCAGGCGAACTAATGATGTAGCACATAGGCTAAATGCAGTAAATGTAATGTAAATGATCATGTAACGAGCATGGATTAGTTCAACCTGCAGCTGATTAAACTATTACTGTAACGTTGCAGTAGGGGTTTACCTGAGTTTCCAGCATGTTGTGTGAAGCTGTCTCCCTGCCTGTCTATAGCCGCTGTTGCTCTGCCTTTTTTCCAGGAGGATTATGCCGATATGCGGCTGGCTGCTCTGAATGAAGTAATGTTCCAGAGCCGGTGTTGAGCATGCTGGTGTTTCTGCATTTATTGCAGGATTTCTGTATGAAAGCGGTTGTGTTTCGGATTATGCTCGCTCATGAGTTCAAGCGAGCACGCATACGAGTACACGCCTGGTTGCAATCTTAAAACCGCACCGCTAGTGGCCGCTGGAAACTCCATAATGCCCCTTTAACTTTTCCACTTGTGCCATCATCAGGTCACATTTATTTGCTCAGTGCGTTGATTTAGAATCAGAATCAGAAGGAGCTTTATTGCCAAATAGTGTTTTACACATACGAGGAATTTGCTGTGGTGATAAGGTGCTACACGTAGACAAACATACAGTCAACTTAAATAAATGTAGAAATATATAAATATGGAATGGAAGAACAATGTTGCAGATACATGTGCATTATTCTGGGTCTGTGCCTTGCAGAAGTAACGCAACGGAAGAGAATATTGTGAACATATAAATATATAAAATGACAACATAAAAATATACAACAACAAAGATCAACAATCCACAACAATTATGTGCGACGTGCCAGGTCTGAGCCCGACACGAGATACCGAAATACCTGCAAATGTAATAGGATCATCAGCTGTCCTTCGCATTTAATGCTATTTAGCAAATGTTAGCATGCTAACACACAAGAATAAGATGGTAAACATGGTAAACAACTCCTAATAAACACAAGTATGTTAGATTTGTCCTTGTGAGCGTGTTAGCATACTGACATTAGCATTTAGCTCAAAGCACGCCTGTGCCTTAATACAGCCTCACAGAGCTGCTAGCATGGCTGTTGGTCTTGTTTATTACATGTTTACTGTTTATTTAGCTACAGTGAGCAAACTAGTTTATTTCACTCTAACTACCCATCTCTAGAACATGGTAGCAAGTAGAATTTGGCTTGGTTTTGCTATGGGTCGGTTTAATTTAAGAGTAGAAGCAAATAATGGAGCATGTTGTTTGATGATTTGATGAATAAAAGCAACACAAATAACTTAAAGTTGAATAAGTCTGTCACGAGAAGCTTTGCTGTTTGTGTGGAAAGATTAGCAAATATGTTCTGTTTTTTCAAATGCATTTTACATGCACTAAGCTGCTCTATTGCTGCTTACACCATATGAAGACTATCATGCGGTAAGTTTTGATGCTAGGGGGATGAAAAGTGTAATAATTATTTTTGAATTGGTTTAATTACTTTGAGGTTTTTGCTAAAGAACAAGAGACAGAGGGGGACAGAGGGGGGAAAATTTAATTAGGAAAAGTCACATTCCTTCATAGCGAATCCTTTATTGCTCTCTTCCTTGCAGTCTCTCAAAGTCCAGAACATTGACACTGAAGCAAAATTTCTGTTCCACTGCATTCTCCCACCGGATGAGACTACATTATTGTCTTTTGCAAAGATAAGCACGGTGGCGATCCTGACCCCATCCAAGGTGAAAATGTGTCTTCAATCGATTTACACGCTGGTGGTGCTGTGTGTGTGTGTGTGTGTGTGTGTGTGTGTGTGAGGCCACATGTCAAAAAAACACAGCAGCCTTCCGGGGAGGAGGAAGGAGAGCAACAGAGACAGTAAAGATTAATCTTTCCTTTCAGAAGGGAGGAGGTGTAGAAGAAATAATATACACATAAGGGAGGTATTTATACTTCATGTTGAGAGTCCAAAGGATGGTCGAAACATGGAGTGGAGGAGAGAAGCGAAAGAAGGAGAACGTTTGTGCAAAAAAGTTTTAATCACTGCAAACAGGTTCTGTTTCAATGGTCACATGGACATTTAACATCTGTTAAATGTTTATCAAAGCATATATACAGTACACATGCACGCATAGCACACATGATGTGAGAGATGGCAACGTGTTATTATAGCTTTCTATCATAGTCCACATTATGTCTCTATTCTGCATACGTGTGTTTGTGCATGGTACTCATAGCAGATGCGTATACCAACCAGCATGTACAATATGTGGACTATTTCAGCTTGACGCCCTAATATCTGCTGGAAAAATACACATGTATCCAAGCAACAGCACAATATTTCAGATACATACCAGACTCGTTAGAGAAATTTCCTCTCCGCCTTTTCTTCTCTCTTTGTGGTGCTTGTGAAAAATCTGCAGGTTTTCTCATATTAGCTGTGTGTGTTCTGTTACTCATGCATATTTGCTCTTTTGAAGAATTGAGAAGTACCTTTAGACAATAAACACACACAAGAGTGTATTGTGTTGATGTCATGAAGGGCTCAGTGTTAATGGACCATTATCACAAGAGCACAACCAGAGAGGGAAAGAGAGAAAAGAAGATGGCCTAAGGGGGGATAAACATACACACACACGAGCACATGCAGCGCTGCATCCTGGGTGCAGGGGTAGCCCGAGGGCTGCAGTTTAGTCATTTCATCAGTGTGTAATGTTGATGTGAGGAACGAGGGGCACAACCTCTCCTTTCTGTCTCTCAGTAAAAGGGAAAATCAAACCCCGGAGATGGCTAGAGGGGGTAAAGGACATAGATGGGGGCTGTAGAAAAGACTGAGGGAAGAATGATGAGAGAAAGGGTGCCAAGATAAAAGGGGAATGGAAGAAGTAGAAAAGAAGGAGATAGACAGACGGCACATTTTACAACAGGCGCCTGTGAAACAAGGCTTTCTGTATGACAACTGTAACAGCAGTGAGTCCTATCATTGCGGAAGACCCTTGTCATTACAATATGTCTGCTCGCCTTTCCAGTTAAAACATTTAGAGAGGAAGGGATGGGCTCTGGTTCTGACTGTGATTGTGACATATTTATCACATGGAAGAATGTACCAAAAGTTGGTTGAGCATTCCTGTGGAAGTACTAAAGGTCTCAGTGCCATATTTGCCAACTCCTGATTTCCCCAGGAGACTCCCATTTTTCAACTATAAACAAGAAGTTCACATTGTGTATTCAAAATATGTATTTGCTCCTGCCTCATAACTGCCTAAAATGATGACTCTTTTGTGAAGCAGTTTACTCGAACAGTAAAAGGAGTATATTTCACCCCAAGATTTAATTTGGATAAATCATGGTGATTTTAGCCACTTTCTGCTAGCTTAGTATGTTAGTCAGAAACCTTTATAAGACCAGATATTTTTTCCTTAGCCTGTCTTGAAATATGAAATACATGTAAATGTAAGAGTGCAAGCAAGTACAGTATACAGGGCCATCGGGTGGCCTCCCACCTACTTGTTTAAGAAGTAGTACACTGTAGTACACTCTGTACAATATGTACTTATTTGCCCAGTGCATGAATTTTGACAGGGTTGTAAGGTCAAACACGGCCATTTTCATTTGAGCGCTTCTCTTTTCTTTTTAATGGCAAATTATCAAGTACATATTACTCAGTGACTAAGCACTCAAACATTATTCTCAATGAGATTACCTGATAAAATCCTTTTAAAACGTTTAGAATTTACATACTAAGCTAAGATAAAATATCACAACAAATTATCTACAAAAAAAACTCTTTACTAGTATGTTTATGTTGAAGGAATGGAACCAGGACCAGGGCACTTAAGGAAAAAACAGAGAGGACAAATAATTGATAGAGGGAAGAAATTACTCAACCAAGAGATGCTGATATTTTATAGATCAAATAAAGTAAGAGCAAATTACTATCTATTAACCTACTAGCCAGTTCACAAGGCTGCAGGACAAAGGCCAGTCAGCCTGATCTGACTCTTAGACATACTCGAGAAATATGTGCAACAACACAACAGTGGGCATAATTCAGCTGTAATGTCAGTATGTCCTGCTTCTACCAGAGTGTGATCTGAGGGTGTATTGTGTGTTAGGTAAGGTGTCCTCTTATTGACACCGAAGGCAATAAATCTCTGTTTGTTCAGAACAAGTCAGGGCTTTGTTCTACTCTGGTATATCTGAAGACAATTTTCTGCTTTTAAAGGAACCGTCTTTGAGAGATGGGGGGGGCTCTCTACATATTAACCAGTGCAGGATGCTCCCATAAATAACACAGACAATGCTGAGAGGAAAGAGCAAGCCCCTCTTTGCTTTAAATTGTAAATCTGTTTATTGGGACATCAGTCACTGTCAGACAAGAGTGGTAAAAGTCTGTTAATATGGGAGATAGTAAAACATGAGCTTGACTGACTCATTTTTTTGATCATTGATGTCAGGGCGTCTTTCAAAGTAAAAGGCCATACACTAGTGGAGTCACGCAGACTATGTAAGCACTTGAAAGATTCCTGTGCAGTAACTTGGGCAAGTCACTTGAAAGTATAATCACATATTATTAAAATGTAAAAGTAATTACATTATTAATTAGTCTATAACAAAATAATTAGTAATTAGTTAGCAGTTCTCGTTACATTACTTTCTCTACTCAGCCCAGCTCCATCAGAAGTGCCTTAACTTCAAAGCTTCTATTTAACACATGGCTTAATAAGTAGCCAGCTGATGGTTTGGAGGTATTTACTGACCATCAACAGCTAGCTTAGCATTAGCCCCAGTGACTGCATGAAGTCCCATCCCCCACATTTCAAATATAAATTAAACCAGGTGATTACCAGATATGTCCATCCATCCATCGTCAACATCGTCTTATCCTGCGTACAGGGTCGCGGGGGGGCTGGAGCCAATCCCAGCTGACATCGGGCGCAAGGCGGGGTACACCCTGGACAGGTCGCCAGTCCATCGCAGGGCCACACATAGACTGTACGCTCACACTCACACCTAAGGACAATTTAGGGTAACCAATCAACCTAGCCTGCATGTCTTTGGATGGTGGGAGGAAGCCGGCGCACCCGGAGAGAACTCACGCAGACACAGGGAGAACATGCAAACTCCACACAGAAAGGCCAGGACAACCGGGGTTTAAACCCACGACCTTCTTGCTGTGAGGTGCCCCTACCAGATATGTGTTTATCAAATATTTTAAAAAGCCTTTGAGGAGATTTTTTGTGCTAGATGTCTTTCTGTATTTACAGTATGGGGTTATATATATATTTTTTTTTGTTCCCAATGTACTGTTAAGTTTACCCAAACTATTAAATTCCTCTAAACCCAGATTTTGTAAATATTCCCTTTTTTTCCTTTGGATTTTGGTGGTGGTGGTTAATGTGATAAAATTCATGTTAATTATTCCCAAGAACATTTCTCTCTTCGTTAGAGACCCAAGTTATTGAGTCATATAGAGTTTCAGTGTTCGGTGCTTGTTGCCTCGGGGTCTTGAATCGGAGCCAGATGACTGTCTCCCTACTCACAAGGCTCACTTACTGCTCCTCGCATCTTAGGCATGATAATGTGATTGCCATCACATGGCATGTTGAACATTTCACTGTTTGAAACGGGAACAGGAGCACACATTCTAGATTCTCCAAATCTTAAAAACTGGATGGATAAATAAACAGAACATAATTAATATGTGAATGAGTGGAAAATCTGATAGCACTACATTACTGCTTGATAATAATAGTCTGGTAATAGATTCATAATAAAGTGTTAATAATTAAGTAAGCAATGACATGTAATTACCAAAGTAATAACCAGGTAATAGCTTGGTATTAACAAAAGGTATAGGTGGGTAATATTAGACTGAAATGTATGTAAAAGGGTAATAAGAGGGAAACACATTTAAATATAGCGATGAGGCAAAACTATTAAGTAATATATGAATATTTTGGTAACAATATGGTAACTACAAATACTACATATACCAATAATATGGTTATATCAATGCAATATTTGGATTAAAAATGGGTATATGGTGACATTATTGACAATATTATAGGTTACTAATAGCGTAATACTTTCAAAATCACATGAAAAGTCTTCAAGGAATTCAAAATTGGTAATTCACTGATTCTTGAGATTTTGACAAAAACATGTCCCACTAAGAAAACTGCTAATTCCGTTGAAAATTTATTTTCTTATTTAAAACAACCAGGGTTGATCATCTGCACAAATGTAGTTTATTTTCATATACTTGTTTTAAAAATGATAAATTGTATGCTTGCGGCGCGTTGGTGCAGTGGTTAGCACTGGCACCTCACAGCAAGACGGTTGTGGTTCAAACCCCCGTTGCCCCGGCCTTTCTGTGTGGAGTTTGCATGTTCTCCCCGTGTCCACGTGGGTTCTCTCTCTCCCACGACATGCAGGCTAGGTTAATTGGTGTCTCCCAAATTGCCCTTAGGTGTGAATGTGAGTGTGAGTGGTTGTTTGTCTATGTGTGGTCCTGCGATGGACTGGCGACCTGTCCAGGGTGTACCCCGCCTTTTGCCCGATGTCAGCTGGGATTGGCTCCAGCCCCCCCACGACCCTGTACGCAGGATAAGCGGTTGACAATGGATGGAAATTGTATGCTTTTTTGACAGCCCAGTACCCACAACATCCATTGTCCTCAGACAAGAGATTTCATTTCAATTTGATGAAAAAAAGGATGAAAATAATATTTTAAATGTATATTATATAGGCCAAATGAAAGAATAGAGTGAAAAAACTCTTTAAACCTAGAAGCAGTGAATTTTCAACAATATTTACTCTTATTTTTTGATTGCTCTAAATGTGTCCCAAGTTTTTGTCAACACCGTCAGATACTTATTAAAGAGTAATAAAATCAGGCAACTATATGGTCAACTATATCCCCGAGGACCCCCTTTCCAACCTCCACATTTACTAAATGCAATGGTCGAACAAGCTCCTGTAATTTGCATTTTTTTAAAATATTTATATAACAAATATATATATCAACCATAATGTGTCAACACCATCTCTTTTGTATAGAAAGTATTATTTGAAATTATGACATAAATACATGCATTTTTTGTAGAGGCCAGAGGGAGCTAGCAACAGAGGGAAAACAAGATGGCTCCCGGATACCACTCGTGCATGTCATGTTAATAAGTGTGTTTACGTCACCACCGTCAGACGTCAACACCGTCAGGTTTTATGTCAGACGGTGGTAACACATAGTTTGAAGGTGTTGACAAAAACATCCAAATCATCCTCAAAGGAGGCTTAAATACGATTTATGATCATAATAAATAGTAACATGGCGTGAAATGTTTCATTGACCTCTATTTATAATATACATCATTTCCCCTTTTGTTTCTTCAACACAGACTGTAGTTCTACAGTATTTTCTTACTGTATGTATCCCCAATGTCTAAAAATATAAATTCTTCTTCTTAAGAAATGTCTCCTAACACACCAGAAAAAACAGTTTGGGCTGACATACAATTCAACTAAAAAAGGAACAATTAATAGGCTACTACCACCATCATCAGATGGATCTTTCTTTGTTTTAAATTTATATGGTCATATGGTTATACAGTCTGTTTCTACAATGCAGTTGATTTATTAAATTCATGGTCACTTTGAAATTAAAAATGTGTTTTTTATACCCCAAATTGTTATTTTGTATACTTAATGCTAATGATGAACTTGCATGATGTATAAGTTTTTAAAAAAGCACACGTGAAATAGTACAAAAAATTAACAAAAGTTAATATTCAACATTTAATAACGTATATGGTGTAGACACAATGATTTTAAAGCTCTAAATCATTATAAGACTAAATAAATAAGATTAACTTTTTATTGTGTCTGACAGTGTTGACAAAAACTAAGTAAAGACAGGCAAAACACATATTTTATGAAAACATTACAAAATCAGGAAGTTGCACCAAAATACTGCTAGATTGGTGAGATCTTGTACAATAACAACACACACACACATGCAGTGGGTGGAGTTCTGTGACCACTCAACATAATCCTCTAAGATCTGGTAGTACAGCAGACTACGCCATTTTAGTGAGTAGAAAACTACCTTTACAAAGATAAGCATCTCTTTCTCTTGAACTCTCTTGCTGGGTTGCACATGCAGCAGGCAAAAAGTAGAAAAACACAGTGTCTACCTAATATAACTTCTTACGGCTCCACTGAGATGGTAATCTATCAAGAGAGACACACATCTGGTGCTGATGGCCGTCTGGCCTGAGTGTAACTCTTCTTACAAAAATCTGAACCTCACATGGGGGGATCAACACTGGGCCAATACAGGTGTGGTCTAGACAGCACAAGAGAAAATGCAGATAAATGTGGCATAAAGCACCTTCAACATACATACAGTACAGGAGTTTTCTTGCTTTAGGAAAACTCATATAGAGTTTGGTAAATGCTAAATTAGCATTAATAGCATTATTATGATTTGTGACCCACAAAAGAAATACTGGCACATAGGGAGAGATCATTGTATGTTTTTAGCTATGCTAGCAGCGTGGCTCTAGAGATAGCAATGCTGGTCTGTCGGTCCACCACTTTGGTCCAGACATGCAGTATTCAGAACCGCCTACTACATACTACCAGTGACTGCAGTATGCTTTATGTAGTATGTACTACATACTGCATACTGGTTTTCACAGTAGTGTGCAGTATAAAACTGTTAAATCAATTTATTTTGCAATATTTTGCAGGTTTCTGTTTTTTGAAAGAAGAAGTACACAATAGGAAGAATATGAATGTAAGAAATGTAAAAAAAAAATGATTTAATCTTCTGTAACAAACATAACATTAGAGCTAGCTGCACTTGTCCTGCTACCCATAAAAAAGCCATAACACTTATTTAGCTAAGCTAATGTTTGATATCACAAAGACAGCAGCGTTAACCCCAGCGAGCTGTCAATAAGAAAACAACACAACATACATATCTTAAAACTAAAGTTGAGTTATATTTCTTGTTTTCAGGGCACTGACGCAGTGAAGGTGCTGTACAATGACCAGTTGTTGAGACTACAAATGTAAGGTCAAACTAAAAACATTTCAATAGGACAAACCTAATAGTAATAATTAAATCTGTAGGAAAATTAATTGTTGATGCTATTAGGGGATGAAATATACCATAATACAAATTGATTATGAGTTTACTCTGTTCTGTTAAAATAGGGGAACTCTGTTGAACATTGAATAACTTGTGAACATCCTGCCTTTCTCCACCCCCTCCTCTACTTAAGAAGAGGAGGGGGTGGAGGGCAGGGATCAACTCAGACTCTTCAGACTGTGCATACTCAGACTGAGCAGTGAGTGCTAGAGAGGAGTGAACTACCAGAGGAGCAGACTGGAGCCTCTGGATCACAGATCTTTTTCACTTTGGCTCCAGTTACAGAAGAAGATAGCTGCAGTTGGAGATGACTGGACTGTCTCTGCAGGACCAGCAACCATCCGCTTTGGGGACATTTCTCTGTCCCGAGAGCTTGAGTTACTGGGGAAGTTTGATCTAAGAGGCACAAATATTGAAGAATTTCTACCTCAGATAGAAGTTAGGTAAGTAGAAGCTTAAACAGCAGGGACTGGAGAAAATTAATTGACTGATTTTGGGACTGTATGAAAATAATTGGGGTGGTGGGGGGCTGAACCTTATGTTTCTCCCCGCAAAACGTCAAAATAATATAACAGTGTTAATAAGTGTTGGCTGAACTAGGGTAAATAAACCTTATTATATAAATCATATAACTTCTAATGTGCATCACAAAACCCTAATAATACAGAAACAGAACTGTTCTCCTCTGCATATGAAAACTATTAACTTTGTTTCAAGGGATGGCTAAAATAAATAGATCTCTCAAAAAAAATGTCAGACTACACTATCTTCAGCCAAAAAGGCCCTATCCATTTTCTGACGTACTCGTTCCCTATATTAATTTTGTACAGTCCCTAAATTAAAAAGTACTATAATGTTTCTGCAGGGTGTGTTTATATATAGATGACAGCAGAGTGAGCTAAGGTTACATAATAAATCCTGGATCCTGGAGCCCATTAGAACCTGAGGTTGTTTTTTTTTTCATATGAAATAATAATGCCCCTGTAGTAAAATAACAGGCTTGAGTACAGTACTTTCTTGTATTTGTGTTCTAGGCGCACTCAAAGAGGATCAGTTGCAGCCTTGTTGGATAAAAGCCGTATTAACAACCAAACTCCAGGATGAAGACTCATCTCCTCTGCTTGGAGTTACTCCTCCTGGCTGGTCACATCCTTGTGGCCAGTGGGCAGCTGGAGCCAAAGAAACAAGTGCCACAGGACCCTCTTACTGTTACCCAGAGACTTGGACTCGTAGAAAGAGACGTGCAGGGTCCGATGAGGCCCAATATCACCATGCCCCGCCGCCGGCTACCTCCCATGTGCACTGGGCCCACAGAAATACGAGACACCTTCAAGTACATCAATACGGTGGTGTCCTGCCTGGTGTTTGTTGTGGGTATTATTGGTAATTCCACTCTGCTGAGAATTATCTATAAGAATAGGTGCATGCGTAACGGGCCGAACATCCTGATTGGCAGCCTGGCACTCGGAGACCTGCTGCACATCATCATCGGCATTCCCATTAATGTTTACAAGGTGAGCTATACCATATAAGTTTATGGTGATTTTTTGGCAGTAGTTCTATTTACAGTCAATTCAAAAGTCCCTTAGCTTATCAATGATTTTTTTGTTGCACTATTGTTGTGTATAATTCAATCTTGCTGCATATTGGACTTTAAATCCCTCCCAAACACACACTTTCCTAACACGCACTCACACCTGAGTGTGCACATACACACTCTTAAAAAGGGGCTTTCAAGTAGTTCCTACATGTTATTACTTTTGAGGATTCTGAGCCCCTCAATATCCCTTCGTCTCTGACATATTATTATATTTTGGGCTCATTGTGTGTGTGTGTGTGTGTGTGTGTGTGTGTGTGTGTGTGTGTGTGTGTGTGTGTGTGTGTGTGTGTGTGTGTGTGTGTGTGTGTGTGTGTGAGTGTGTGTGAGAGAGAGAGAGAGAGGGGGCCAAAGTATCTGTATATTTAGGTAAGGGGGAAAGCATGTCAAAACAGCAGGGACACAGTTGCACATACCAGAGCAGAGACAAGAGAGATAGGGTGGTATGAGGAGATACAGGGCCATATGATTTCAATTGATCTAAACTCAAATTCCAGACATGAAAAGTCCCTTATTGTGAAGGTTTAGCAGAGTTTTGTTGAGCTACTGTACCTACTTGGGTTACGATGCCTTGAGGTCAAAAAGAGGACTCACTATGTTTTCAAGAAAATATCAAAAGCATTAAACCTGACAAGGAGAAAACAACTCTGGATGTTCACAGAAACCGATAAGTTCAGATTCACGCATTTCTGGTCAACACTGGATGCCTGAGCCTGGGAAAACAATAATTTGCTTCATTCCTTCTCATGGTTTAACTCAGTCATCAACTCTCTCTCTCTCTCTAGCTCCTGGCGGAGGACTGGCCTTTTGGGGTGACTCTGTGCAAGCTGGTGCCTTTTGTCCAAAAAGCCTCAGTGGGGATTACAGTGCTGAGTCTGTGTGCTTTGAGTATTGACAGGTAAACCAGGCCACAACCAATGAACAACCCAAACTCACACTTCCTCTCACATTAGCGCCTCTTTCCATTTCCTAACGCTACATCAACAGTCAGGAATTACTGAACCATTGTGGGAGCAAGGATTTTTGACCTCCTTGCTTCTGGTTGCTTTTAGCATTGCTGATCAATAGTATACATTGACACACATGACTGTCAACCACACTGAGCTTAGGATAAGGAATTTACATCTGATATTTTTATTAAAATTTATTATTTTCATATTCATAATCTTCAGATACATAGTTTTCAAAAAAGCCTTAATGGCTAAAAAAGCTAGAATGTAGATTTCAGTTTTGTCATTTGAGATATGTGATAATCAATATCTCAGAATAAAACCAAATAGATCCTGTGAAGGTTTTTGACAGTTAGACAGCATATAGGTTAAACTTCCACTAAAAAATTAAATTCCATTAAAAATAAAATTAACTTCCATTAAATTATTAAAAGAATATAGTGAAAAATGCTTATTTGTTTTCTTGCTGAGAGTTAAATGTAAAGATTGATACCACTCTCATGTCTGTACGGTATGTACTAAGCTACAGCCAGGAGACGGTTAGCTAGCTTAACACAGAGACATGGGAGCTAGTCTGGTTCTGTCCAAAGGTAATTTAGAGCACTCATTCACACATTTTATCTTGTTAGTTTAATCAGTACAAAAACACAGAAAGTAAAAACAGCACATTGGGGTTTTGGTGAGCTTTAGAGTGGCGGTGAGCTAATTTATGCAAACTGGGTGATGGCTCTACACACATTTACCGTACAAACATGACAGTAATATTGATCTTCTCACCAAATTCTCAGCAATAAAGTGAATAAGAGTATTTCCCAAAATGTTGATATTCCTTTAAGTAATGTTCATTTGTTGGTTAGCAGAATGCACATGTTTGATCTTCCAGGTATCGTGCCGTGGCCTCGTGGAGCCGTATCAAAGGAATCGGAGTTCCAAAGTGGATGGCTATTGAGATAGCGCTCATCTGGTTATTATCCATCATCCTGGCTGTGCCAGAGGCAATAGCCTTCGACATGATCACCATGGACTACAAAGGAGAACACCTGAGAATCTGTTTGCTGCACCCCATGCAGAAATCTGGCTTTATGAGGGTGAGCTGTGACACATAGACCTTCAGAGACATATAATTCAGCGTGGAGAAAAATAGTGCGTGTTGACACAGCTGTGCACACTGCAAACCTGCACATGCACATTTATAGTACAGACACACACGGAGATGCAGATGTGCATGTTGGCACACATCCTGACTTGTGTATAAATGGATGTGAATACTTCCCATAAGAGAGCATATACTCACCATCACAATGTGAAAGCTTCCTGGTTAGATCAGGGTCAGACAGAGTTTACAGAAAATGAAATAAACTGTATATCACAGTTATCACTCTCTTGGCTGACAGAAAATACTGCAGCACCTGCATGTATGTGTATATGTGTGTGTTCACAGGTCTTCCATCAACCTTAAAATAACAACAAAGATCAGTTTTAATTTCACTGAGGTTCTTTGATGAATTGATTTTTAAATGCAAGTCAACAATTCAACAATTGAATTTGAGTCACACCCTTGAGTCTCCTTGAGATACGTTCCATTAAATTGACTTCTGACATGTTTCACCTTTAAACTCTCTTGTACAGATGTTTATAATAGTCTAGTGCTGTTCTCCCTTTTTTCTGTTTAGTTTTATAAATCAGCGAAGGACTGGTGGCTGTTCAGTGTATATTTCTGCCTGCCGTTGGCCTGCACTGCTATTTTCTACACCCTGATGACCTGTGAGATGCTCAGGAAGAAGAATGGTGTCCAGATCACTCTCAGTGACCACCTCAAACAGGTTCAGTGATGGCTTTCATCTTATTTAGACCCTTTTGTTAGTGATTTCTGGCTGTCTTCATATTGAGTGTTTAGAGTTAAAATGACATGTTTCTATTTTAGTGGAAGAGCAAACACAAAACTGGAATATTTTATATTCAAAGCTTGACACAAAACCAGTCATACCTTCACAAGTGTGTCCTATTAAGGCTATAAAACATACAGTTATATCTTTTGACCACCGACTTTAGTCAAGCCTAACTTAACATTTCAACTTAATTTGATTTGATTTACAAAAAACAATCTTTTAGACAAAATAAAAGCAAAGCAAAGTTTCACTATTGCTTTTTCTGGGTCAAAACTGTCAGCACAATCTTTTACTATACAATGATTTATGTGTGTGTGTGTGTGTGTGTGTGTGTGTGTGTGTGTGTGTGTGTGTGTGTGTGTGCCTGTATGTGTTAGTATTTGTCTTCCTATTTGTGTGTGGGATCCTGAGCCATACACAATTTAAAACAGGTGTGTGTGCATGCGCGCGCACTTGTCAGCTTGGACACATG
>NC_060155.1:22862570-22867390 GCF_021292245.1 Micropterus dolomieu
ATGCTTATTTGTTTTCTTGCTGAGAGTTAAATGTAAAGATTGATACCACTCTCATGTCTGTACGGTATGTACTAAGCTACAGCCAGGAGACGGTTAGCTAGCTTAACACAGAGACATGGGAGCTAGTCTGGTTCTGTCCAAAGGTAATTTAGAGCACTCATTCACACATTTTATCTTGTTAGTTTAATCAGTACAAAAACACAGAAAGTAAAAACAGCACATTGGGGTTTTGGTGAGCTTTAGAGTGGCGGTGAGCTAATTTATGCAAACTGGGTGATGGCTCTACACACATTTACCGTACAAACATGACAGTAATATTGATCTTCTCACCAAATTCTCAGCAATAAAGTGAATAAGAGTATTTCCCAAAATGTTGATATTCCTTTAAGTAATGTTCATTTGTTGGTTAGCAGAATGCACATGTTTGATCTTCCAGGTATCGTGCCGTGGCCTCGTGGAGCCGTATCAAAGGAATCGGAGTTCCAAAGTGGATGGCTATTGAGATAGCGCTCATCTGGTTATTATCCATCATCCTGGCTGTGCCAGAGGCAATAGCCTTCGACATGATCACCATGGACTACAAAGGAGAACACCTGAGAATCTGTTTGCTGCACCCCATGCAGAAATCTGGCTTTATGAGGGTGAGCTGTGACACATAGACCTTCAGAGACATATAATTCAGCGTGGAGAAAAATAGTGCGTGTTGACACAGCTGTGCACACTGCAAACCTGCACATGCACATTTATAGTACAGACACACACGGAGATGCAGATGTGCATGTTGGCACACATCCTGACTTGTGTATAAATGGATGTGAATACTTCCCATAAGAGAGCATATACTCACCATCACAATGTGAAAGCTTCCTGGTTAGATCAGGGTCAGACAGAGTTTACAGAAAATGAAATAAACTGTATATCACAGTTATCACTCTCTTGGCTGACAGAAAATACTGCAGCACCTGCATGTATGTGTATATGTGTGTGTTCACAGGTCTTCCATCAACCTTAAAATAACAACAAAGATCAGTTTTAATTTCACTGAGGTTCTTTGATGAATTGATTTTTAAATGCAAGTCAACAATTCAACAATTGAATTTGAGTCACACCCTTGAGTCTCCTTGAGATACGTTCCATTAAATTGACTTCTGACATGTTTCACCTTTAAACTCTCTTGTACAGATGTTTATAATAGTCTAGTGCTGTTCTCCCTTTTTTCTGTTTAGTTTTATAAATCAGCGAAGGACTGGTGGCTGTTCAGTGTATATTTCTGCCTGCCGTTGGCCTGCACTGCTATTTTCTACACCCTGATGACCTGTGAGATGCTCAGGAAGAAGAATGGTGTCCAGATCACTCTCAGTGACCACCTCAAACAGGTTCAGTGATGGCTTTCATCTTATTTAGACCCTTTTGTTAGTGATTTCTGGCTGTCTTCATATTGAGTGTTTAGAGTTAAAATGACATGTTTCTATTTTAGTGGAAGAGCAAACACAAAACTGGAATATTTTATATTCAAAGCTTGACACAAAACCAGTCATACCTTCACAAGTGTGTCCTATTAAGGCTATAAAACATACAGTTATATCTTTTGACCACCGACTTTAGTCAAGCCTAACTTAACATTTCAACTTAATTTGATTTGATTTACAAAAAACAATCTTTTAGACAAAATAAAAGCAAAGCAAAGTTTCACTATTGCTTTTTCTGGGTCAAAACTGTCAGCACAATCTTTTACTATACAATGATTTATGTGTGTGTGTGTGTGTGTGTGTGTGTGTGTGTGTGTGTGTGTGTGTGTGTGTGTGCGCGTGCGCGCGCGTGCGTGTTCAGCGAAGGGAGGTGGCTAAGACTGTGTTCTGTCTGGTTCTGGTCTTCGCTCTGTGCTGGCTGCCTCTCCACCTCAGCCGTATCCTGAAGCTCACCATCTACGATGAGAAAGATCCAAATCGCTGTGAACTGCTCAGGTGTGGAATAAAATATGTGTCGCACAGTGCACACAAAAATTTTTTTACTTAGACTTGATAATTTAGTAGAAAAATGAATTATCCAGGAAGGGAGAGGTAGAAGACTAATGTGTCTCTTTGACCGTTTCAGTTTCTTTTTGGTGTTGGACTACATTGGCATCAACATGGCATCTGTCAACTCCTGCATCAACCCAATTGCCCTCTACATGGTCAGCAAGCGCTTCAAGAACTGCTTCAGGGTAAGGATCAACACAGTTGTAAAAATAGTAAAGAAAGTGTCATTTTGGGAAATACACATTTGCTTTCTTGTCAAGATTGATACCACTCTCAATACCATACCATTCATATAAAGCTCGACCACCAGCAGCTTAGCTGTAGTTAGCACAGAGATTGGAAAAAGAGGGAAACAGCTAGCCTTGCTCGGTCAGAAAGTAACAATATTTGTCTACTCCTCTAAAGATTATTAACATGTTATATCTCATTTGGATAGTCCCTATAAAAAATAAAGATAACAGATTGTGGTTTTCCTGGGGTTATGTGACTGTTTCAGACGTAGTTACTTGTGCTAAGCTAAGCTAAGCTAATTGACTGCTGACTCCAGCTTCAAACTGAACGGACAAGCATGTGTGTGGGATCAATCTTCTTATCTGACTCTCAGCAAGAAAGCACATAATGTCAAACTATTTCAAACTACCTACTAGGCAACAAAAAAGAATCACTTGCTTCTTTGTTTTACCAAGCTGTGAATACTGTCTGCACACTTGTACGTTTCTCTTAGCCTAGGCCTTGCAATCACAATCTGACCACTTTTCTTCCTGTTCAAGTCCTGCCTGTGCTGCTGGTGCCTACCGGCAGAGATGCTGATGGATGAGAAGCAGTTGTGCACGAAGCTGAAAGTCACAGAACGAGCCTCCGACCAAAGCTCCCGTATGACCAACAAATCTACTACAGCCTAAACCAGCCAACAACTAAAAACTAGAATTGAAGTTTGGATGACTGAATGAGGATAAGGGCCCATCATGGCCTCATCGACCTTAAAACTCTGAACACTTTTATTGACACCATTATGAACCACTATGCACTCTCCCTGTCCAAGAAGAAATAAGCATCAACGCACTTAAAAAGCTGTATTCTTGGATAGCTGGTTTTAACACCAAATATAGAAAATCAAGCAGAGGCGTGTCAGCAGTGTTATGTAAAATTGGTGGGGGTCAAGGGTCGATTAGCAAAAGGTCAGGCTTGCAGCCTGGATAGTGAATGTTACTTTGAATCTTTCAGTTCTGCATTTATCGGACCACATTTCAGTGTGACGCTGTGTTTAGTGTTGCTACCATACACTGCAGCTGCTTGGAAGGGTTTAAACAGCAAATCTAAAGTTCTTATTTGAGATTGTTTTATTTTGTTATATATTTCCTTTAATATGTATGTACTGAGCATTTTGGCTACTTAATCACTTATTACATTATAGCCTTTAAATGCATTGTCTCTGTGTCATTTCCCCACTAGTTATTGAACTACTGATGTTGTGCAATTTCAGCCTTGTGACCATTCAGCTATTGTATTATACTGTTCAATACTGGGCCTGTTCTTTATTCGTTTCGTGACTTTATTTGCTCCACATTATCTTAATATGACTCCTTACCTTAGCTGGTATGACAAGAGGTAAGGGTTTCTTTTTGCAATAAATAATATGACGAATATAAAAAATAAGAAACTAGTCAGTTGTGTACTTTTTTAAAGAAAAGCATAATTTTTCTAGCCATTATCTGTTCAGACACATCTTTTATGGCTGTCATAGCTTTGCCTGTTATTGTGGCCTGACTGTGCGTGTTTGTTTGATTTAAGTGTGACGACAGGCGGCATCATGTGATGGTGAATGCTAACACAGTGCATTACTGTGATCTTTTTTCACTCCAAACACACACACACACACACACACACACACAAAGCTCTGACCTGGGAATGTTCCTTCAGGCTAAACCAGTGTCACGCATGTCACATTATCAGTCAAAGAAGCTCTCTGTCCTGTGATCGCTCACCCTCTCCTCAACTCATCTCTTCATCCACTCTCCTTGAATTTACTCCTTCTTCTTTTGCCTGTTTTTTCTATTTTTTTACCTCTTCCATGTCCTCTACCCTTGTTTCCCTTCGCTTTCTCTCTGCATTCCTGTCTCCACTCCAATAACCCCCCTGCCTCTGTTTTTCCATTAAAGTTTCAAACGTAGTTTCAATGTGGTTTGACAGTAAATGAAACCCACCGGTGCTGTAAGCAGCCCTAAGTGAAAGAAATCACATTCAGTACATTCCTCCCTAAATTATCTCCTTTTCTGCTCCCAACAGAGGTTAAACTGATGTATCTGTATTGTGGATACTGGCACTGGCCCCTAAGATCACTGCTACAAAAAAGAAATCTGTCATGGAAAGTTGCAAAGAAAGTTAATGTTGTTTGTGGAGCTGAACAGTCAATAAATCAAAGTGTAATTAGCTCAGGGTCAATTTAGAATCTCATAAAATGTGTGTGAGAAATTAAAATCATTTATTTGCCCAGGCAGCCTTGATTTATGGTAATTTAGGATGCAGTAAGAACTTCTGTAATCTATCAGAGTTTATGTCAACACTTAACAGATTCAGTAGATCAACTTGCATTAAATTAATAGTTCGACACTTTGGGAAATGTGCTTATTTGCTTTCTAGCTGGTGTGAAGAGCATGTGAAGATTGATAGCACACTCATGTATGTACAATAAATACGCTACAGACAGCAGTCGGTTGGCCATGCTTAGTGTAAACACTGGAAAACGGGGGGGGGGGGGGGACAGCTAGCCTGGCTCTGTTGAGAGGTAACAAAATCTGCACC
>NC_060155.1:22867410-22908333 GCF_021292245.1 Micropterus dolomieu
ACGGGGGGGAGGGGGGGGGGGGGGGGGACAGCTAGCCTGGCTCTGTTGAGAGGTAACAAAATCTGCACCTCATAAGCTCATATTCAAGTATATTACCATTTTTTGGATGGGCACAGTAACTTCCTGTGCTAAGTTAACCAATTACTCGCTAGTGGTGCTGTCAAGACTGCCCAAACCGAGACCGAGTCAAGACCAAGACCAAGACCAGCAACCCCCTTAACTGTGATATAATAAGCATATCTCACGGCCTGAAGTGACCTATTGCTTTTATAAAACAGTTAGTATAGCAAAAAGAAAGTAGGCTAACAGACGCACTAGAATGTGACAGACATTTCTTCATGAATACAAAAAGTACTTCCACCAGGCTGCCGGAGGGCTACATAACGCATGGCGGTTGCTAATCAACATACATAAAAGGCTAGAATTATTAGAAATATTTATTTATATCCATTTGCACGTTGCTGTTTGTTGTGCAGCCACTAAAAAAAACTGTCCAGCCAGTAGATTGACTTTGGTAACTTGAACTTGGCCATATGATAATATGCTTGATCCTTTGTGCCGGCGGCCAGCAGTGCGTAAAATAATAAGACGGAATTGCGTCTCTTCTTGAGCAATAGCCTACTATTCTTTCAACAGGCTATTGAAACTTGAAACTTTGTTGCAATATCGCAGACATCTGGGGCAAGTAGTGGACTGCTGTGTGTGTGTTTGTGCATTTGCGTGTGAATGAGAGAGGGGAATGTTGAACACCTAATAAGCAATGATTTCTCTCTGTCTTTCTCTTACTCTCTCATTATTTATTTATCTCCGCCAGTAAAATGCGATCTGTAGCCTATCAGATCGGTTTCAGATCGCATTTTAATACCAGGTGTAAATGGTGCGTGAGAATCCCACGAAGCTCAGATTAAAGCTTTATTGGATAGTCAGGGTTTGTCCGATACGGATGTGTGCGAAGGAATTCGACGTCATATCCATTGTATGCGCTCATTATATCACCATGAACCAATCAGATTGCTTGATTTGACTTACCCGTTTTATAAAGGGAGAGTAAGTGATTCTGTAGAAGGATTGTTGATATTTGAGCTCAACTGTGAAACAAGCACACCTCTCCCTTCAGTGTCCCCTCAGAAGCTCTGCCCCCAACTTTCAAGTCTCTGAGGTTTTTCCAGCGTTGAAACGCATTCGCCCTTGCCTGATCATCTGATACTTTTCAGACCTTTTCCTCCTGGCTGTTTCTCAGCCATCTCACAGTCTTCACAGCGCCTGGAGTCCAGCATGTTTGAATGTGCTGGTGTATAGAACTCCCCTATCACTCCTGTGCACGAGCACTAACACCACCTGTAGTTGTTGTAGTTGAAAAATGTTGCGTGGCAAGGTCCACACAACTTACAGAGCCGTGGGTTGTGTAGGAAGACCGGATATTTCTTTCGGAGCACATAAAATGGAGACCTAGCAAACCGTGGGGAAATATTTGCTTACTTGGATTAGCCTACAATCAATTTGGAAGCTTTTGAGGTGCTGGGAGGCAGATTTTGTTAGCTTTGGACAGAGACAAGCTTTTTCCCCTGCCTCCGGTCTTTATGGTAAGCTAAGCTTATAGCCTCCTGGCTGTATGTTTTATTGCCCAGCCTTAGCATACAGACATGTGAGTGGTATCAATCTTCTCATCATATTGTTGGCGAGAAAGAAATTAAATGTATTTCCCCAAATGAGAAACTATTCCTTTACAGGAGTAAGAGAGACTCTCACTGCTCCTGCATACATAAACAACATTCAATATAGTCGTTCATTCTTTTCTTCTTACGCAGCTGTTGAGACTTCAGCATAATTAAAGCTGCAGTGTGGGACTTTTACATATAAATGAACTACTGTTACATTCAAGCCCTTAACAAACAAGTTCACACAATGCTGATTAAGCCTATCGCCGCCAAGTAAATCTCTCTGTATTTCCCAGTATTTGTTTTTAAAGTTTTTAAATCTGGTGTCTGTGGCGACATTCCCACGCTGGTGCACCGGCAATGACGTGTTATATGCCAACCAGCAATGATTCATTTGCTGCAAGGGGGAGCCACCCATTTAAGAATTCCACGATTCGCCATTGCTGTAAAAACCAATGGTCCATTGGAGAGAACGTCAATTTTTGAGAATTGTTTGTTTATTTTGATTATTATGATAGTATAGTTTGTGTTAATATTGTTAATATTTGGCAACACTGTACTGTATGCAGTCATGCCAATAAAGCCACTTGAATTGAAACTGAATGGCAATGACGCAACTCTGTCGCTACATGGCTCTGGAAAAACAATAGTGACGGAGTAGGCTACAGCAATGAGGAGTATGGCAGAGCCTGTGGCAGGAAAAACCTAAGAAACATCTAAGAAAAGTTTCTGATGTTCCAGATAAAAAAAAGAAAGTCAGTGTTCAAAGGAGGGATTACGGTCAAAAAAAGAAATCAATATACGGTGAGGACAAACAAGGATAACCAGTGATGTAGCTTTTCCACTTTGGACAGCACTGAGAGAAGGGACTGATGGCAGACACGGATGTCGCGTTTCTGCTCTTGGACATGTTGGTATCTGTAAAATATTTGGAGTAGGGTATGTAACTATAACATTTGTTCTAACTAACACAAACCTGGGGCTAGGCATACATCATAAGCATGCTTCCAGAGTGTTTGTGTAATTACTCTCACTGCCAGAAGGGGAGACAAAAAATCTTCTTCTTCTTAATGGAGGACAACTCCACTGTAAAGCTACAGCTGTAGTCTATTGTAAAGACTCACGTTTATTGCTATTAGGAGGAAGAAAATAGTGATGAAAACCTGCAGCAGACCTGCAACAAAAACTTGTCAAACTTTGATAGACTTATCATGTTGGCTTGGCTGAGAACTTCATCTTTATACTTAACAGACTTTGTGGACTTTTCCTTCATTAAATGCATTGGACCACAGTTTTAGAAGCCAGCATAAAGTGTGTGAAAAAAGGCTGGAATAAAGTTTTGTGTTCTGTGTCTCAAGGGGTTTAAGTGTGAACAGAACTGGTTTGGCCTGTCTCTTCCCTCTCTTTCTCCAAAAATTCTTTCTCCAAAGATTTGGATTGTCTACCACAGCAATCCACCATTTTGCATATTTACACAGCATGTTCGGCAGACTTGTGCCAGCAAATTGCATTTAAAAACAATTAGCAGCAATTGTATAAAAATGATGTTTGACTGAACTTTCCAATATTTGAGAGGCAGTACTTGCTCGTATGTCTTAACCTTTTGGTGCATACTGAGTAGGCCTATTCCTGCATGCCAAACAACACCATTTGACACCTTCTTCTACCTCCTTTGGCTTTCAAGGTTGCCTTTTGATCTCACACTGTGCCTGACATAAATGTAATAATTTAAAAGCATATGCACAGTTCTTGATGTATAAGACTTGCTGGCTTCCTTCTTAGTTTTAGAATATTTATTCTGGATTGACAGCACAAGGAGGAGAGCTTTCAGTCTGGCATTGCTTCCACTAACATTTGGGAAGAACAAAGAAAACATGCTTTCATTATTAGTGTGAAAGTGTGTGTCTGTGTGTGTTGCCTGTGTGTAGTTAAGCCATGGAAATACTTCAAGGGAAAAATGTTGAACCAAGCTCAAACTAAGACCCTCACTCTGCCTAGGAGAAAACAAAACAAAAGGTATGTGAGCTGGAGTCTCTGAATTAGTGCATGTGTGAGTGTCAGTCAACATCAAGGTCCATATGCAATGAGTGTGTATGAAAATGCTTTCTGCATATTTGTTAATTTGATGTGCAGTTTTTGGTCTCACATCATTGATTTCACATTTGGTGTGAATGGTTGATAAATGACACTACGACGCAACTCATCACTCACTTTCACAGATGTACAAATGTCACACATTTGAACACATGCATAGATAACACACACACACACACACACACACACACACACACACACACACACAGTGCAGCACTACAAGCAGCAGAAGGTGAGCAGACGTGGCCAGCAGAAGGAATTAATCAGACTGATGTACCATGGACATGGAAGTATCTATTTCCCCCTCAGTTCTACATCAGGGGATAGTCTAACTTTGTGTCACAGTCCTACACTATTAATGCACATCCATTTTATTGCTTGTCTGAAAATGTGATGACATATCTATGGGCCAGAGAACAAGACATCCAATGATTTATCAGCCACATGTACAGATGCTGAGCAGGTCGGTCAGATCAAAATACCACAAATGTGACAACTGTCAGCATCTAGTTTATGTCAGGTAAATGTGCAAATGTTTGCAGTTTGTCATTGAGGTCAAATGTGTGAAAATAAAGTCATACTCATAATGTATAACAGACACATAGTATTAAGGCTGTAACTAACATACTCAGTTTACAATCATAGAAGACTAAGGAAACAACCAATTATTTACATTTGATAAGCTAGAAGCAAAAACTTTTAAAGCATTTTTGCTAATACAAAATGACAATTAATAGCTTATCAGTATTGTTGCAGATCAATGTTCTGTCAATCAACAAATCAATGAATTGATTAATGGTCTGTACAAAAAAATATTTGAATGGTGAAAAGGGACTGAACCATCTGTTTCACATTGTAAAAAAGCAAAGCCCTACACTGGAATATTAATTAAAGTTAATTATTTTCTTTAAAGTGGTCATAATATGCTCATTCTCTGGTTCATAATTGTATTTAGAGGTTGTACCAGAATAGGATTACATGGTTTAATTTTCAAAAAATACCATATTTTTGCTGCACCTCTTTTAACTCTGTGTGTTTACCACTCCATTTTAGCTAATGAGTGAAGCATGTCACTTCTATTTGTTTTTTGTTGGGAGATGCACGTGCGCAGTACCTAGGTAAGGACTACTAGCCAATCAGAAGCAGAGTAGAACGGGTCCTGACAAGCCGGTAATCATGGCTTGGGTTCAGCTGTATATGTTTCCGAACCAGCTTCGCAACCTAGACTGGAGCAATAGTTAGAGTGTAAAATTAATAATTTCTAACAATTTTATCTTTCATACATAAAGTTTTAACTGTGCACTGTCTCTTCATCACAGTAACAACTTTATGTCCTTTGACTGCCTGGAGGTTATCTAACGTTCGGTAGTGAGGGTGGGGGTGAGGGGAGGCAGCGGGCAGCTCAGTGTGTTTGTGAGGGCGTACCACACTAGCCGTTGGCTAGCAATATGACACGTGCCGCAGATAGGTTATGGAGGCTGGACTACAATCAAGCTGTTTTCAGGCAGTTCAGGAGCAGTGTTTTCTGTGGGAAATGGTAACTTGCTTTCAGGTAGACTTCGGGCCTTTTCCCTTTGCAAACCTATTACATACACACAAAAGAGATATAACACAATAAAGAAATGGGAAAAAGCCAAAAAGCATAACATGACCTCTTTATGGCCTTCCTCTTTACTTAGAAAATCTGCAACACCCTCGACACAACATGTCAAAATAATATAGCAGAGTTAACCTAGGACAACATGTTTGATTGTGTACCTCAGTATAAACTTTAATTTCTTAATGGAATTCCTAATGATACAGAGACATAACTGTTGTCCACTGCACATTGCAAAGTGCACCTTTAAGAACCGTGTCGCAAGTGAAAGTTGTCTTTTTGGCTATTAACCATATTACAAAAGGAGGCTGAAACAAAAGATACATTTAGGACAAGAACAAGCTCTCCCAAAAAAGTAGACTACCCCCACCTAATAATTTTTGTACAGTCCCAAACTGTTTCAGCTTTACACAATTTGAAATAATGAATAAAAAACAGAATTATGGCTTGTTTGTGATTATTACATAAACTGAAAATAATGCTTGTATTTTTGTTTTACTTGGAGGTATTCAGTAATCTCTCAGTAACAATACCACCTTCCCTCTCTCTCCCACACATACACATATTGCAATAATAAAACTCTGCCCTCTGCTACTTTATATAAACATTACGGGCGTTAACCTTATTTTTGAGCCAAACCAGCACATTCTTGAAGCTGCCTGCTGTTGCAGAAGAGAGAAAAAAGGAGAAAAAGAAATGAAGGAATGGGGGGGGGGGGACTTGATTTATTCTGCCTTATCAGCCAACTCCACCCACTGATATGGGATGTATATGGATCAGACGAAAGGCAGACAAATAATAAAAAAATCCTCTTCCTTGCACATGTCTGAAAGATGTGAATGTTAAAATCCTCAAAACCTAATTTTGTGACAAAGAAGTGACTATAGCATTTATAAGTACAACACATATTATTTTCTTCTCGTCTATTCAGCATCAGCATCAATTTCTGCTCTGAATAGGTCATCTTACGCTCACTCTTGAGTGTGGCTTAATAAAGCTCTTACAACAGAAAAGAACATATTGTGAATTTCACTACATGTTCCCTTTTTCACTTGTGAGTATATGACAGTTATGCACAAAAAGATTCACAGAAAGGGTAATTATGCAGCCATTACAGCAGTGATTGTGTCACAGCAATGAGAGAGCCGATGATTACCAAGAAACAGTGGCGTCAGTGATCACATAACCTGTACCAGACCCCTGAGTATCACCACACTCTGAGTTGGACAGTCATGTAAGATTCCTCCATTTGTTGTTTATTAAAAAAAGAAAGGAAATGCAAACATTGCTCACAACTGTTGTTAAGGGTGTAGGTGTAGAGTTTTGCCACTAGAGAGCACCAGGGACTGTATAAAGACAGACTTCTGTCTTGTGTCTTTCTTCCTGACTGTCTGTCTGCAAGCCTCTTTTTTTGTCTTTCTGTCCATATTTTTTATCAGTAATGTTCAGCCTATATCTACATTTGCCTTAGAAGTTAACATTAACTGTACAAGGCATCAAATAGAATTTCACAATATTAAAAATCCTTATCTGTTTAGTTGAAACTGACTTATCATTTAATATGATATTTACTGAGATCATCACACACATCCATTGGCTGTCCACCCTCAGCTGTTTGCAGATCGGTTGCCTGTCTCTCTGCTGCTTTACATTGCAAATACACCCGTGTTTACATTTGCTCCACAAAGACAATGGTCACTATGGGTTACCTTGACTCACAACACAGGTAACCAATCAGAACTCACAGGGGGGCAGTTCTCTGGGAAAAAAGAGGAAGCAATAACTGACAAAAGCTGAAGAGAGGAAGAAAAAAAAAAAACACAATCTACACTGATGTAAAGTCTGTGTGGCACTATCCTTGGTGAGTGGAAATTCGCAAAAGGAAACAGATCTCACGTCTGTAAGCAGATGAAGGTAATGTGTTTGCCAAAAGAGATGAGAACAATTTCCGTTTCTCTTTTGGATCCTCCAGGCAGCTGCTGCTTTGCCACATACAGACACAATCTATAACACAAGGTAAGCCCACTGCTTCTTTTTCCACGTGACAGGCCTACTACTCTGTATAAAATACTAAATACAACAAAAGAAAATAAATGCTAGTAGCTCTTTGGGTGACTGTATATAGCATGACATGTTCTGAAGGGAAAGTGAAAGTATTTTTCAGTGAGTGTGTGTGTGTGAGAGAGAGAGAGAGAGTCTCTGAGCATGGCTGTTTGACGCAGTTTAATCTCCCTGCCAGAAATGTTTGTTAAAAAATGCCGCTATATGATTTACTTTAAATGACAGCCCAACCACACACACACACATACGCACAACAGGAGGGTCGTAAAAACAGAGGTGTGTTGTGACCATCTCCACCATTCCCCGATTCCACACATACACACACACACACACACATCATATTTCACTGTGTTCATTTAACAAGGCCGGGTTACCCTAAGCAACAAGAGGGGCTTATCAGCTGCTCCCTCACTTGCCATACTGTTATCAGCCTGGCCTAGTTCACACATACACTCTCTCTGCCCCTTTCTGTCAAACACACCCGCACTCTATCTCGGTCTCTGACTCTCTCACACACACAAGCACACACTCGCGCGCAAACTGGGGAATGAATGTTATGGGGGCTTATCAGTGTCCTTAGGGGCCTGGCAGCCACTTCACAGACTCAGATCCCAGTGCAGAGGCCACAGAGACAAACCTATGTGACCAGACTACAGATGAACACTGGCTCTGTAATGCTAGAGATGTTCTCTATAGAAGTGGCAGGCTGCAGGGCGCACTGACAATGAACATATGCACATGGCACAATGGCAGTCAGTGGCGGCTGCCGCTCGAAGAACGAAAAACAGCACACATACAGATGTTTTTTTAGGCTGTGACATCAGCGCAGTGAACTCTCATTGTCTTGCTCACTTCTACAAAACACAAAATGCAAGCTACACTCTTCATGTTTTGTACACATTCACTGACTTGCCATACTGTACACATCTAGAGCCTGATTTTCAAGAAAGTAGCGATTAGTTAATTAAGTTTACCCTGCACTACAACAAAAAATACAGTTCATTTAAAAACATCAGTGATGTAGATGAAATATACCTCTAATTGGGCCACAGCTACTGATTATTTTCTTAGAAAATAGAGAAGAAATGTGAAAAATACATGAAAATGCCCATCACATTTTGCCACAGCCTGGGGTAATGACTTGTTTTGTCTGCCCAACAGTCTCAAACTTAAATATTATATTATATATTCATCTTACTATCATAGACCAAGCTAGAGATTTCCTGACATTTTGCTTAAAAAGGATTCAAACGTCATCCAAGCGGTTTCAGCTCTAATCTCTCCTATAATCAAGCTTTGCAAACTAAGGACCATTGCTGCTCACTAATTCGAAAAGCGTACACTGCATTGAGAAGAAAATGATCCTCCATGTCCTAAGCAAATCATTGAGCACCAAACAACTGCTCACATCAGAGGAAGTCGAAAATGAGCAGGCCATTTTGCTGGCACAGATGTTGGCAGCGGTCTGGCACAGGAACTCAGGAAGCGGTGCCTCCTAACTGAGCTGTGCTTCCTGTGTGATAACTGACCCAAACATGTTGTGCGTCTATCACGCACACACAACGACAAAGAAGCGCACTCCCACTCTCCCTCTCTTTGGCAGCTGGGGTATAAAAAACTCAGGGACTGTGAGACTACCAAGACTGTTTCAACCAAACTGGGGATTAATTGGATTTCAAATGTAGGAGCTCAGTGATTATTATTTAATTCCTTGGAAGCGATTTGTTCACAGTGGGAGATCTATTGTACACAAAACCTAAATGCTGCTGTATACACCACATGATCTTCAACGGGAAGGAGCTGAAGGTGAGTGCAGGTGTGCCAACAGTGTTTACAACATAAATCTGACAGTTGTGAGGGGGAGGCCGCTGTACAGCAGCAACAGAAGAGACAAAATTCATTATGAAGGACTGAAGAGCAGGGATGGTCAGGGCACTGATGCAGGAAAATAAGAGAAAGGACTGGAACCGAGCGATTAAAAGGAATTAACAGTGATATGATGGCAAGAGAGGAGGCAAAGAGGAGAGAATAAGGGGGAGTAGAGAAAAGGAGTAGATTTTGCAGTTTTGTTCTGAATGTCCTCTTCACAGTCATGTTGTACGTGGACATAACACCCCTGAAACCTTGAACATTGTGCAAAGACGTGAGATGTCTCAAGTTCAACACCAGCTGCCTCCCTCTATCACACACAGCCAAGGCACACATTGCAGTGCAACGCTTCCTTCCTGTTGCTGGTTTAGCCTCTTTCAGAAGCAAGATAAGAACCTAAAAACGAGATACCGGTATATGAAAGAGAGAAGCAAACTGTGCTGTGTTCTCAGCTGCTCAGATCAGAGTGACCACATTTCTTTATTTGGACAATCTATGAAAAAGTCTAACTGGTCACCACTCGATATTTGCTGCAGGTGTGGCACTCTCACTGTGTGTTTTGCCTCTAACGGCTCTCCAACCACCACCACCAACCCCCCTCTCTCTGTTCTTCTCTGGCAGGTTCAGTCAGACCACAGGACAATTTAGCAGCCCCCACTTCCTCATCGAGAGTCGAAGCAGAGCGAGAGAACATGAGTTTCCTGTGACGCCTCTGTGTCTCTGGTCAATTAGTAGACTCACATCACTTTTCCACTATTGAACTGTGCTGCATGGAAAGAGACGGGCCTCGTCGTATCCTGAGGGAAGCACTCTGGTAGATCTACACTGACAGTCAATCGCTGTTCATCGGAAGATTCTCCCCATAAACACTTGATCTGCCGGGACACGAAAACACATCCGTGCAGTTACTAATAGTCTTCGGAGGAAAGCTGTCATGCTGTTTTCACACAGTTAAGGTTGTGTGTGGGTTTGGGATATTCAGCCATGCTACAGCAGTCTGAGCTCATCTTTGACTTCGCCAGTGACCATGTTACCATGTCACAGGTAAGTAAATGTTACGCAGGGATTAACTTCTTGTTGAAACAAATCATGCAGCAAACATATCAGAGGAATCTGACAAAAATTTTGTCTAACCTAATATTTTTTCTGTGCTTTGCAGTTGGGGGTTTACTCAGATTACCCTGCCGTGATTGTAGAACAGGTTCCCCACCCACACCTGCTTTCATATGCAGGTCTGGCGTGTGAACAGTCACATACAGAGGATCACCATCACCAGCAGCTGCTCAAAGGTCAGTGCAAACAACACACACAAACACACGATCCAGCCTTTCTTTACCTGTCACAATAGTATTTCATGATTGAAGCTCACCTCTATTACCATGGTTTTGCAACGGTCTACCTTTGCTATGATTTTATTAAAGTCTTACTTGAGTTTAGCACCGCACATGCGCAGTCGCTACCCTCGCACATGGACCACCCTCTGAAAAATTCAGGAAGTGAAACAAAACATTCCTGGCTTGTGCCTGAGAAAGACAGTTAATGAATCAAAAAAGGATGTAGACGTGGTCAACTAGGGCTACAGCACACATGCTATAGCTTCTTCCTCACCAGTGCTGGCACTTAAAAGTAAGTTATATCACCGTATTGGGTTATTTTTCCGACATTAGTCCAGTTGGAGCGAGCGGTTGTCGTGGGGCAGTGGCGTGGCGAGGCTCGGTTATCTAGCTAACGGGACTGCAGCAAAGCAACAGTCGCAGACAGCTACGGACTACTTACTGAAAAATTGCAACCGCTTGGGACAGCAACTTACCTGCTGTGTTTCTTTAAAACATGGTCACTTGTTTTGGCAGGTCGTTTGATGGTTTTCTCGGCGGAAGAAAGTGTTTGAGTCCACAACAAACAGCTGTTAGCTAGCAGATGTTGTGTAGCTCACTGCTTCTCAGTCTGTTGACATCACACAAATACATGCGCACAAAACTAATAGCCTTATATTTTGCTGTTTGGAGCCAAGGACAAATAGGCAGTAAAGTTGCTGCACACCTTCATTTGTGGCGCGCACAAGTAACGTTAGGGTAATATGGATCAAATCCTCTAATCACAACATCTATATTTTTATATCATGATTAATATACGTCATGATAAAATAAATTATCTAGAAAATCCACTGAGAAATGCATAAATAAATGGTTAAATCTTTAAGCAGCATAAACTTAAGAGGCATATGTCTTGTTTAATATAGCCAGAACCATCTACATGGCTAGATATTTCTAGTGTTGAGAGATCTGGCTCAACCGGCTCTTGAAAGTCAAGCTTAATCATCCTTTATGTTCCTCCAATCTAAATGCCACTGTCCCCTGCCTGCTAAAAATTGTTCTTGTTCGTTGCACCTTTTATTTCTCTGTGGTCTGTAGTGGAGCCATGTGAAAGTGGAGAGGAAGAGACCATGGAGACACTTGTTGCTGCTGACTCGCTTCTCAACATGGACTGCCCTGACACCCTCTCCCTGGAACAATACTGTAAGCACACGCACACCTGAGCGAACACCATTCACATGCACACTAACAGAGTGAAGTCCTAATAAAACCGCGCACCCTCTGCTTTTTTGATGTAAGACATGTTTGACTGCAAGATGTTATTTTTAGATGTGGTGGTCACAGTGCTGTTCACTTTCATTAAATCTGTTTATGCCCCCCTGCAGCCCAGACCTTCTTACCATCACTGGGCGATGTCATCACTACTCCTGTTACCCAGGTGACTGTGTCAGCGGAGGGGATAGTGGGAGCTGTTGACCAGCCACGTTGGCACTCATTGCACACAAAGAAGCCTGCGGCACAGCTGCAGTCCAAAAAAAGAGGTCAGTCACTTTCTGGGTTATCAGCTTATCTGAAACTTAATTATGGCTTCTGTGATTATATTAAATCTCTTGTAAGTAACCTGCTTTTATTCTTCGACTCCTCAGGAAGAAAACCTCGACATAGAAGGGCTGAGTCTCCCACACCAGACATTATAGTGAAGAAGGACAAATACAACAAAGGTACTGTAGCAAAATTTGCTAGCTATGGACCTCATTACATTACAGACTTGCACCTCATTATGTCAATGTGGTGGCAGTTTCACATATTGATATCAAGTCTGAATAAGTGCCAGAGTCACCTTTACATAAAGGTTTCAACAGAAGTTTCAGCAGGTCAGACCTAGTAATGTTTCCGTAACACCTTTAGTACGGCGCAAGTCTGAATTAAATGTCATCAGAGTTACAGAAAGGCTGCAGAGAGACATCAAGTGCATGTCTTGTTTGCCTTCTGAATACCAGCTGTAATTAATTATTACATAAAATCAGTCATAAAATCAGGTGGATGGTAGCTGACAAATAGTTTACAAAACCCACAAACATCGTGAATAAGTGAAATTTGACATATTTTGAGTATTTGACCTGTGATCAATTTATAAAAATATGTTTGCTCCTCGTGGTGTGGAAGAGTTAAAAATGTATAGTATAGTATAACACTGCAATAATAATCAGAGCAACAGCACTCCCCCAATATATTTTTATGGATAATTAATGAATTTCCAGCAGCAGTGCTATACTGATTGCATGTTAGCTTTCAGGAATTAAACCTCCCATCTTAAAGCTGGTGAAGGCAATTTATTTCCGAAGCATGTATTGTGATATTTGTTGAAAATTCTTTACATTCTGACAGCAATCAAGAAATCCAGTGCTCTGACACAAAAATTAAAATAATCTGTGGCTGTCACGGGACTGTAAGAAGCACGGCCAATCATTTCATTTGGATTGTTAATTTTTTCCGTCGGATACTTTCAAAATCTATCTGTCTCTTACAAGTTTTTCCAACGTGGCCTACCCCAACTTTAACGTCTTGTCAGTCTATGCTTGTAGTGTGTCAGATTTTAGAAATTAGTCAGCAGAATTTGCTATCTATATTAAATGATGAAACTGATGAGAAAAATTATTAGTCATTGATTAAGGCTTCTAAAGCATAATACGTTTTACAATCACTGAGAACACTTCCATGAAATCCTAACTTTTAAACTCAGAGCTCTTCTGTAGCAGTGAGCTAGTGAGCTCTAGCTAAATACAAGCAAATGGGTCATTCTTTAAATGTCCTGTCATATCTGAATAAGCAATGTTGGAAGCATTTACATAAGTGGCCCCCATATCTGAATGACAAAAAGGCATTGGACTGCAATGTTACGTTTTTCAGGTCTGAAAAGGTTCTTGAATGGATGAATCGCAAGGAATTCATCACTTTTGCGACACAGCTTTTACAAAAGTTATTTTACAGGTTGTAACTCTTTCTACTTCCATGTTTTTGCTTCAGGAGGAAACACACTGTACCTCTGGCAGTTCCTGATGGAGTTGTTGCAGGACCGACAGGTCTGCCCCCGCTACATTAAATGGACTAATCCCCACGCAGGAATCTTCAAGTTGGTCAACTCTAAAGCTGTGGCCAGACTCTGGGGCAAACACAAAAACAAGCCAGATATGAATTATGAGACAATGGGCAGAGCACTCAGGTATACTAGAAAAAGGCCGCTCAAAAACGTCATCATAACGTGGTAATTTCTTTATTTGAGTAAAATATGTGTGTGGTTTTGTTTTGTTAATTCTGAACCTTTGTGTTCATGAAGGTACTACTACCAGAGAGGCATACTGAACAAGGTTGAAGGCCAGCGCCTCGTCTACCAGTTCACTTCTCTGCCCAAAGACATGATTTATATCACAGATGGAGATTGCACCAAAGAGGAAGAAGAATACGACGACAATAGTGGCAATGATGAGGGTGTGAGTGACGACTCTGATGACAGCACAATACCTTCTAGTGACCAATCGGTGGCGGAGGAAGATTTACACCCACCACAGAAGAAAACGTTGACCAGCTCTGTCCGAGCCCCGGCTGCCCAGCGGAGCAGACCAGCTCCCAGGCCCTCAGGCCAGCGTGACACCGTCCTGCGGCCTGCCAGCACCAGCTTGATCCAGGAGCAGCATTTGCCTATTGTGTCTGCTGAGATGCTGCGGACTCTCCAGAACCTGCCGAAGGTCCAGAGCCTGCAGCCCGCGGGTCACGCGTCGGTCTTCAGAACGGCTCAGCTGCTGGGGAGTCTGTGTGAGCAACAGGCTGCTGCTGAGGAGATACCTGATGAAAGGTCACACTCAGGACAGAAAACTTCACAAGTGGAGACTCCTCAGCTGGTACCCCTTAGTGGCTCTGACCAATAGAAGAGACCGATGCCCAGTCATCCCCAAACACACACATGCAGATACACTCCACTGACTCAGGACCAGTTACAGAGCTGCACTTTGCTGTGGCAATGTCTGCACACCAGGGCTTTTGTTACCGAAGTGTGTAAGAGCAGGAGTAATTGCTCTGGGATTATTTTTGTGTTTTAGACTATTATGAATTGGTAACAAAAGTAATTCTAAATCAGTACTTCTTCTCTGACATCTGAGTTGGCAGGAACTAAATTCTCACAGCATTCAGCAGGTTACTTTCTTAGAAGACAAAAGCTCACTTCCTTTATCTCAGCCTTCTGTCCGTCTCTGTAGCTGTTAACTATACAAGACACCAAAGACAGACATGCACTGGAATCTACAGCCCTTCTGCACCTCCTGCAGACACACCCTCTGCTTGCACTTAACCTCTTGCATCATGGAGCAAATGACCTGATCAGCACACACTGTGCCCTCCTTCTCTGCCTTTACTCTCGCGCTTTCCCACTCCACATCTTTTGTTGTTCTGTCACATGCTGAATCATTCCTCTGCCTTGAAAATGGCTTTGCACTAATGTTTACCTCTGCTGTATGTTTCTTCTCTAAAGTGCCTGAAGACCTCAGTCTACCCTGTTCCTGCTTCCTCTGTTCCTGGTAATCATGAGGTTATTGAGGGAAAACATTCCATGTTATTATTTTTTAAGATCACTGAATTAAGATTTTTATTGTGAAAATGTTGAAAACAAGGGATCACTGTTATTTGTAGAATATTAATTTAGCACTGCTGCTGTTTATAGTGGATGTATCTACACAGCGGGCCTTCCTTTTGTTGACAATCACCAGTGAAATGGCCTTGTAGCCTTTTATTTAGTTAAAATGGCCTCCTGCAGAGTCATACTGCTACTATTTAGCCTTTCTGCTATGCACACACTCTGTTTTGTTGTCACACATATATAGATGCATATATGGACCTAAAGCCTTGATATCTTTCATTGTGATATATACTGTAGGCTATGTCTGTGAACATGCTTGACTTTGTGCCTTGTTGCCATTTTCTCCCTCAGGTTTGTAAAAATGTGTTTTCTGCACAGTGTACTCAATGCAGTAAAACGGCTGGCCCTGTATAATGAAGTAATGCGAAGTTCAGTGTTTATTCTCTTCAGTTCTTAGTTTAGCCTTACAAAGGTCACCTCACTCCAGTTTGAGATTTGAAAAATTGAGCTTGTAAGATTAAGGCAGACTTCTGTCAGGGCTGTAACTAACGATTATTTTCACTGTCGATAAATCTGCCTGTTATTTTCTCAAATAATCGATTAGTTGTTTGGTCTGTAAAATGCCAGAAAATTCTGAAAAATGTCAAGATGACATCCTCAAAAATCTTGTTTACTGTCATAAAGGAGTAAAGAAACTAGAAAATATTACATTAAAGAAGCTGGAGTCAAACCGATTAATCCTTTAGTATAAATAGTTAGTGATTAATGTGATCAATTAACCGTTGCAGCCCTACTTATAACTGTGCCTTTCTCCAGGGAGCGCTATGCAAAGCTGTTTTCACTTTATTAGTGAGTAAACCATTTAATCATTTTGCTTTATCTGTCTGTTGATACTGTAATTTTTTACTGATGTGGATTTGTGGGCTTGTAGCAGAGGGAGAGGTGGAGTTTCTGTTTCTTTATTTCTGTGTGTTTGCTTTCGTGCAGTCCAGATGTGTTGAAAAGATAATGGTCTATTATATGAAATAAACTTAATTTTATCATTGTCTGTGTGAAATTTATCTTCACTCATTTATTCACCAACATTTAGTTTACTGGCATCAGTGGATATACAAATAACTGCTAACTAAGTACATTTATGCAAGTACTGTACTTAAGTATAATTTTGAGGTACTGGTGTGCAAAAATGTGATACCATTTTCTTCAACTTTATTCTTGTACTCCGCTTAAATTCAGATGTAAATATTGTACTTTTTACTGCACTACATACATTTTTACAGCCTTAGTTGATTAATTAGTTAGTTGCTTAGTATTTTGGAGATTAAGATAAATAATCAACAAATAAATGTAATGTTTTATTAGGATAAGACTGTATTAATCCCTTTTGGTAAATTCAAATGTTACCCAGTAGTATATTAAGTAATTAAAATGAGCTCCACATTTACCAGCTGCAAGATTAAAATGTTGCATCAGTAATTATAATTAATTTATATAAATTATTCTGAATTTGGCCATTGTCCCTAATGAGTATGTTTACTTGTACTATATTTTGATGCTATACCTAATAACATTTTCGAATGCAGGACTTGCAACCAGAATTTCTAAACTGTGTTATTGCTACTTTTGAGTACATGATCTGAGAACTTCTACCACCACTGTTCCTGCATAACCCACTACATTTCAGGGACATATGCACAGCTATGGTAACTAATTGCAGATTAACATTTTACTTACAAAACAAGAATCAGCTCATAAAATAATGTGAAATATAGGTGAAACTATTTGGGTAAAAAAGTAGGTCAAATTTGCTTCCTCAAGCTACAATAAAATGCTGCCTATCTACAGTGTTGGGAAGGTTAATTTAGAAATGTAATAGGTTACCGATTACAAGATACCCTATATAAAATGCAATAGTAGTGTAACTATTTAAGTTACTTTATTAAAGTAATGTAACTTACTACATTTAACTACTTCTTCAATACTTTTCTAAATCTGATGAATGTTTTCAACTGTTAACCATTTTTTTCAAGACAGCATGAAAGAGAAATTTAACTGGTGGGGCTTAACGGGTGGTGCTTTAAATTCAAATATGAGAACAAATCAAAAGCATCAGAATAGCATCAAACTTTATTAAACAGCTGTGGCTGGAAATGGCAAAAGAAGACATTGTGCACAATAGTTAATACTATATAGTTTAATACTATAAGAATATAATTGAGGAGTATTTTGTTGTGATGTATTTCTACTTACTCCACCACTCACTTGTTTTGAGGTTAATAATAAAGTGAATTTTGAAGCTCAGTGTGTAAGTTTTAGTGGCATCTAGTGGTGATGGTTGCAAATTGCAACCAGAGGCTCACTGTGCATTCACACATGCTCCTCGGGCGAAATAAGTTCTTTATAAGAATATATTAATTATTCAATTCTGACCTGTTATTCAGCAGTAAAAACTTAACTTTGTACTTTTTCTCCATGATGTTTTACATTATAACAATTTAATTTATAAATCCAACCACAAAAAGACTTTGAAAACTGTCAACAAATGGACTCTTTTAATATTGTTATTTAAGGCAGGAAAAGCAATCTGATTATTCCGACACAACATGAATGAACCATCAGTCACTGCCTGTATATAAGAAGTGGACGTAGTCATCGTGACATCAACCGTTGGTTTGTGGACTGCTGTTTTGTAGCCTCGAGTTTGGCCGATAGGTTGCCACCATGTTGATTTTTTGCAACCAGGAAGTGACCAGAAGTGACCATATTTGGCCGAGACGGGGAGCTAACGGCCGCATGTGTAGCTAGCTAGCTTGCTTCGCTAGGTGCATCTGTAATTCACGTTACTGTCATTTTAACAGGGCTGATAACTTTGTCTAGCGAACAACTGTCTTAAAACTAAATGTTCTCACCAGAGAAAGTGAACTCCTAATAAGCTTTTGCGCTGGTTAAATTTACACAGTGCCATGGCTACGAATCATCTCTAGCCTGATTGATAGGTCGCCATGGTAACGACTTGTCAATCATAGATACTCCTATCCTGAAACATACTCTGCTTTATGGTCAATTTTAAAATAAATGGGACTATTATTTACTAAATGAACATCATTTTGTATTGAAGAAGACTTGAAACTAGCGACTGAGACCATAAACTCATCAGGAAAGTGCTTACTGAGGTAATTATTCAGCTGAGAAGTAGGGTCATTTTCACATTATTTCTAATGGAGCCAGACTTGTTTTTGCAACCAGAAGAGTCTGCCCCCAGCTGTTTTTGCAACCAGAAGAGTCGCCCCCTGCTGGCCGTTCAATAGAATAAAGGTTTCAGGGACTCTCTGACTGCTCACTAAGCGTGGAGGAGAAGCTCCTCTATTTGTCCAAGTTTTTCTTCTTTTCTAACTTATAATAAATCAGACGACTACCACTACTTCTACTACTACTACTACTACTACTACTAATGTTACTTGCTCTTGTTCTTCTCCTTTTCTTCTTCTTTGTGCGTACCAAGTACTCAGCATACTGACAAAACGCGCTCTGTAGAGCAGTTTGTCCATTTGGGCCACTGTAGAAAAGACACATGGCGGCGCAACATGGTGACTTCCATGTAAGAGGACCCACGGTACATGCAGATGGCTCATTCTATGGTTATAAAAACATAACGGTTTATTAAGTAAGGTGTTTATACACCACGGAAAACATAGTTATGTATATTATATTGCATTTCTGTCAATAGAGCCTCCTAAATATTACACACTGGACCTTTAATGTCAGAGATCAGAGATGTGTTGCCTTTCAGGACGCTGTCATGTCATGCGTCCTCCAGGCCTTTAGGTGACGCAGTGGCAGTGTGAGCGGCGGTCGGATCGGATGTTGACAGGCCCTGCTGCTAGGCTCAAGCTGCTGCTCCTATCACGTTTCCAGCAGTTTCCACATCTTGCTAGAAGTTTCCTGCTACTCTAGAAACACTGTCCACATCCACAGCAAGCCCATGGCAACCGCACGGCAAGTGCAACATATAATATGAATGAGCTTTTTTTATATTTTCAATATATTTGTTTATACGCAGCCGGCTAACTGTCGGTCTCTCCTTTCGTTTTAGCAGCTTCCCCGATAGCTTCATTGACGAAGATCCACAGAAAGCTCTGGAGGTAAACATTGGCGTTAGCTAGCCGTAAACAAATAGCATGACGGTTTTACTATATTTCCGGTTATCACGTTAGCATTAACTTCTTCTGACCAGCTGTATATAAAGGAAGTTGAGTGCAGTGTCGGTGGTGTTAATGTTTCTGATGTTAGCGCTGACTTTGACACTAGCTAACAAAGTTAGCTGACGTTTCCTGTTAGCACACTTTACAGTAACAGTACAATTTCTAAATTAGCAGGACATTTATTTTATTCTGCTTTACCAACACATAAAATGCAACCTTTCTCAGTCATAAGGAGTTATTACGAGCTAGATAACGTGCATGATAAATAGTGGTTTTTTTAGGTTTGTCATGCTGTCAGCGTGTTCAACAGATTCAAGTATAAGTTAAGTCGGTAACGAAATGCTTTTCTACTTTGATTGACTTGTTAAGATTTAAAACACACTTTCAATGTAGTACTTCCTTCCAATTCGTTATTAATGGAATAATAATGGAAACTGCTCTATGATCACTACTACGGCTGCCATTACAGTTCGGGTTAAACATACAGTACTCATTAATGCTAACGTTACTCATAATCAGCACATTAATTACTTTATTTTGTCATTGTGTGTGTTTTCTCGCCGCTGCTGAATCACGACCGCCACTACTAAAATTTCCCACGATCATTAAACTATGCGCTACAAATGTTTTGACTCGCACACTGTGCGAGCTCGGCAGCACTCAATGCTCGGCTCGCTTCCTCTCCTCGTTCTGTGCAGAACATACGTGACAGATGGTTTTATAAGAGCAGCGGCAGAAAGTGACGGTGAACGCGAGCGGAGGAAAATATTCTGGCAGTAAATGTGCGGTGTCTGTTACAGTGTGTTAGCTTCTCAAGACCAAGAAAAGTCTATTGTTTCGCACCTGCTGGAAAAGTTAGCCCCTTCAGACTGCGCAGCTGAGCAGCAGCTACATAGCTGCTATGTAACTTAACATTAGCTCAATTTATAGAAAGCTGTAGTTTATTACTACCAAACGTTACTTGTCCAATGTTGAGAACATCAGGTACAAACTTAGACTAAACTGGTGTAGCCTGCAGCTCTGTCCTGTACAGACTGATTAAATTATTTTTCAGTTTTCAGTCTGAAAAGGTGGTTTTGGAAAAGAAAGGAAGGAGGTGACTGGAGGAGCTGAGGTTAGTAAAGCTAATTAGTGATGCAAACTAGTCCTTTTAAGCTAATGAGGAGACGTTTCTTTTTGGATTTTAATGTGCACCTCAGAAGGGAGGAGGTTTCTCATGTTGCCTATTTTTTATATTAATGTCTACAGATAAATGTCAGAAGCTGTAAAATGAAGACACAAAAGGCAAACATGAACAGTCGTATCTATAATGATTCTGAGGTCATATTAACAGGGTTTTCCGGCCTTTAAGGCTTAGGGGTGACTGTAAAATCACTGTGGAGCAATAGAACCAACCAAATTACTTTCTCCAGATCTAAAGGTTGTAGTTCCTCCAGTAGACGGATCTTTGGGTGTTGGTTATTTATTATCTGCTCTAGCTTTTCTAACTATTTGTTCAGAGTTCTGGTGAAAATAATGGCCCAATATGATGTGAAATTACATATTTTTCATTGGAAAACAATGAAACAAATCCTAGAGGAAACACTGATAATACAGTACCAAAAATGCTTTGTGGTGATAGGGTAGTAAACAGAGGAACAAACCAGTCACCTTTTGTTTAGTGTTACTTTTTCTTTGTTGTAACTGTATCAAAACAGTACTGTAGACTACCCATTTCTGCCATCCCTTTCCCTCTAGGCTCTTAATGAGGCCTTACAAGGAGACCCTGACAACGCTGAGTGGTTTTGCCAGCGTGCCTATGCCCACATACTTATGAAAAATTACAGTGGTAAGTCTACATACGTGTGTTGACAGACATGTTGGTTATCACACAGTCTTTTTCAAGGATGAATATGCATTAGCGTAGTTGCTTGCAGGAAATATAAATGTCCTCCAGTTTTACTGGAAACTGTTTTGTTGTGGGTTTTTTTTTTTTGATAACTGCTCACAGTATATAATAATATAACTGGGTATGGTTCCTCAAACACTGGAGTAACTGTTGTGGTCTAGACTGAGATCCTTGAATTAATATTATGGTAGTAGTAGAGGAAATTAGAGTGGCATGAGTATTCAAGTGATATAGTCTGAACGAATGTTTGTGTATGATAAACATTGTATTGTCTTTTCTCTGCAGGTGCTGTTGATGATGCCAAAAAAGCACAGCAGCTACAACCCAGCCTTCCCCTTGCTTTCATGCGAACAGGGTGTGTACTTTAATATGATAAAGAAAAATATGGAAAATCACACAAACAAATACAAATGCGGGACAAATTAAAGGAACCTCCTGAATAATAGAGGGGAGAAACATATCAAATGAAGTTTCTTCCGTGCATCATGGCACACTGAATGTTTGATGAGGTTGAAAATGAAGTGAATGAAATGCTACAGCCTTTACAGTCACCACATCTCAACCCAGTTTTACACCTATGAAAGATTTTGGACCAATGTGAAAGACAATGCTCACCACCACCATCTCCATGTCTGGCTATGCTTGGTTTTCATTCTATCGGCTGTACTCTGGCAAAAGAGATCTTGATCTCAATGATAATATCTGGTTAAATAATACCTTTTTTATATAAATGATGGAATATCTTGTTGAAGAATGGTGTTCATTCCCCAATAGAGTTCCACAGACTTGGCAAGGCTGTTGTGGAGGCTCATGGTGGCCTGACTCCATACTAAGACACTTCATGTTGGTTTTTCCTTTAATTTGTCACCCATCTGTAGATGTTTGGTGTGTGTTAAAGCTTCAGTGATGATGATGGATCCTGTGTTATTTTTTGCACAAGCTGTAATAAAAAGTTTATTGGTAAATCATGAGCTATGCTATGCGTGAAAGTAAAACACATGATTCCAGCTGCTAAAGTTTTGAGTTTCGTTAAAACTGACACATTTACTTTCAAAATGTACAGCGTTTTGGTATTAACAGTTCATCTTTTATCTCCAGATAGCCATAAAGTTTATGTTCAAGAATTATTTTCGTCATTTAACTTTTTTAAGTACATGATCCAAATTTTGTCACAAGTCACAGGTCACTTTCATTTTTCTGTGATAATCCGATGTAAGCGTGTGTGACATGTTTTTCCTTTCCCCAACTGCAGAATAGCAGAATACCACCTGAACCGCTATGAGTCAGCACATGCAGCTCTCACTAAGGGACAGCAACTTGATGGTGAGTACAGCCTATTTTGGCCTCGAGTACAAACTTTCCATCATCCCACTCTCTACCCAACCACTGTTCGCAGCAGTAGCCTGTCTGCCTCACTCTCCTTTTTGTCACTCTCTTAAGTGCAAAATCTGTCTCCTTGAATGTTGGTTATATTACTTTAATAGAGTTCACAAACCTTGAGCTTCACTTGGTCTTTTACACTGTATTAAGGATATAACTAACAATTATTTTCATTATCAATTAATCTGCTTATTATTTTGGTAAGTAATTAATTAAACAGCTGGTCAAAGTAATGAATATAATAATTGATTCTCAGATTAGTAGCAAGTTAAAATGAGGATCAACTAATCGATAAATGAATCAGTTCAGCTCTATACCATATAACCTACATTTGCACCAGAATGTTGATTTAACCTTTGCCAGAAGTTGTCCTTTATTTTCCTTTATCTTCCAATTTTGATTTCACTGTATTGCATCACCTCAACCATAAACAAGTAAATTATTCTTTTTACTTACTTTGAACAGTAAAAAACAACTGGCAACATGTCATAAATGAGCTGACCGAATTATACATATACATACATAATTATTGGGGATTTGTTTGGTAAAAACTTGTACAAAATGTACATAAAATCAACATACAATCTATAAAAATGTAGCAAAAATAAATGGACCTGCAAGATTCCAAGAAGAGAAGTTAGTAGCAGATTGCAAATATCTTCTAGGCTGGGTTCAGTACAGCCGTATTAAAATAATTATAAAAGGACGCTTTTTTTTCGATTGCATCATTGATTTCTTTGTTTGTTTTCATCTAAGTAAGATCAAGCCTACAATAGAGCATTTGTGCATATTTGGCCAAAAACAGCCTGGATTGCGTTTGGCCGAGGGATCCCTCCAGGATGTCAGATAAGGACTAAAAGATTTTAAACCCAGTAACTACAAGCGTTGGTACAAGTCCAGATCACGCGAGCTTGTGAAGCCCAGTGTCTGTCCACATTGTTCCCAACTCTGTTCGTCAAACTGAAGGTCATCCAAAACCACAGAACACATGTTCAACAACACATGGATTCTGACTTTGTTATATTTATATGAAGCAGCTTTGTTATTTAAAAGATAGCTGGAGTGATCAGCAACAGGTGAACAAGGAAATGTTAAAGCAATGGCTATAACAGCATCGCTGTCACCAAGGCATGAATTATATATATTTATTTATTTATATATATTTTTATAGCTGCATATCATTACATAACAAACTGTTGAATTTGGCCCTATAATGCTCCATTGGCAACTGAATAAGTGGTGGAAAAGATAAAGAAATAGGCTCAGGGTTTCAAAATCATTTGTTTGTCAAAATTTGTTTGGAAAATTTGCACCTCCTTTGTCCAGCTTTGGGTTCCACAGTAATGTATTAAATACATACAGTATATATGCCCACTTCATTTCTGCTTTAGAAACAAACCTATTAAATGAATGCCTTCAACCTTCTCCTGCACTTAGTCAAACTACATTAGACTTCATTAACGCCTCACTGATGTCCTCAATGGGTTTTTCCTAATACTTTTATTGAGTCTTTTGTTTTTCGTATCAACATTTCTTACTTAGTAACAAAGCAAGACAAAACATTTCTGTTCATTTTTGTGATTTCCACAGTTTCTGACAAATCCTTTGAGAACTGGATCAAGCGGTGTGAGGAGATGATGGGGGGTAAGTTGCTGAACTGAAACTTCTCTAATGTCAGTGTTTTAATTTTTTTCAGTATTTAGAACTTGTCTTCTATTTTAGGTTTATTAGGATAATTAACCGTCTTTTTTAATTTCATTGCAAATTGTTTGTTTTAGTTATGGTGGTTTTAATTTTAAAAAAGGTTTCAGACTACAAAATCCATTACTAGTTGCACTCTAACATCTATATACTATTTACTCCCTGCTATCAAACACTGAGCTAAATGGCACAGTCAGGGAGCTGATGAGCCCATCTGATCAAACAAATGAGCTTGCACACATCCATAAATCTGCAGTATATGTTCACAGTAGTGGAGGGTTGAGGCAGAGCAGCGTCTTCCAATAAAAGATGCATGCCATGTCTGGGCGGTATGTTTCTGTTTGCTGGTGATGCCTGGGCCCTCTGGATCATCTCAAGTAAACAAGAGCATGAGTTTTGACAAACACGCTTCACACCCGCGTGCACACACGCTCCCAGGAGCGGTATGATTCATCAGAGTTAACGTTACTGATGTTTGAAAGCCCCCGATGAGACCCAACCCCTTCATAGGCCTGCTCACAGACAGCTTGCACACACACAAACACATGCACACCAGGGTGTACATCACCCCCTCCCCTAAAACTTGAAAGTACCCTACTTGCGTTTGCTCACGCTCACACCAGGAGCAGTCGTCATTTCTTCTGGTGACAGTGTGTTTACCGCCAGCGAACACACACACACACGGCACCTGGTTATTCCATCACATGAGGCATCCTGCTGACACAGTCAGTCTTTTTTTTTCTTCTTCCCCAAACAGCCCCCCTTCTTACCATTTCAAACGCGACCTCATTAAGACAACATTACCACGCCTCCTATCATCTCATCACTCTCTTCCCTCTCTATGCCCTCTCTCTCTGTAATGAAGTCAGTGAATAATGTATGATAGCATGCTGGTAAACGGTGATCAGGCTTACTTGGGCTCACAGGGCTTTTAATGGGCGTGGACGGACCAGTAAACAAACTGGTGGCAAGGATGGGCTTGTGTGTGTGTGGGGGGGGCAGCAGCAGCACATCTGCCTGCTGTTGTTTATCTGTAGACAAGTGTATGTTAGGCTAAAAGTTGTGTTCTTATAGCTTTGCAAACATTCTATTTTAGAGACTAGAGTTTGATTTCGGCAGCTTAAGGGGGTGTATTAAATGTTTCCCAAATTTGCCTTCTCTCTTTCCAGAGGAGACACGGCTCGGCAGCGTCAACAGGGTGAGTTTCTCTGCACGGCCACCTGGGGGCATTGTTGCTCTCGGCTTCAGTAGAGAGCATCAGGCTTGTCTATGCTCCTGCTTCAAAGAAGGAAGTCTTGCTAAGCTTCCTTTGTTGTTGTCATGTTTTTTTCTCATTTTTGTCCTTTTCTTTCATCACTCTGCCTCATCGCCAAATCCTCCCCTCTAATTGTCATTACGTCTCGGGGGCTTAATGACCCAGCAGACACCGGCAGTTCCACCTGTGAAGTAAGTGCGTAAATGTAAACACACCTTATCTAGACATCTGTTTATGTTTTTTTTATTTATTGTACTAGCGTAATGATTAACCAAGCCTCAGTGCGTCAAAGTAGGCCTGTTCTGTGTTTGAGAATACAATGTACAGAGAAATGCATGTTAATGATGAGCTTCTTTTTATTATTCTTTTTAAGCTCTTCTCATGAAGTTTATTTTTATTATAGTTCTCTGTGTGTGTGTTTCTTGCAGACATGACTGGTACCAAACAGAATCTCAAGTCATTGTCACAGTCATGGCAAAAAATTTACCCAAGGATGGTGTGTATGTCAACTTCATGGAAAAAGAGGTATAAACACACACTTAAATGCAGTGTTGAAGTAACGAGTCTGTTTTCTCTGGTGTGTGTGTGTGTGTGTGAGAGACAGGGATGGGTTAGCTCTTGGGTGTTTCCTCAGGGGGGCCCATTAGATGGGTCTCATCCACACACATACAAACACACACCCTCTCCCCATGGACCCAACTATGCCTCCAGTGGTGCCTTGTTAACATTGCCCCCAAAGTACAGATCTAAGAACAATTTACCCTCCCCAGCTTCTCCAACCTCTTAATTGTCTGTAGATAGAAGGCATAACTGATCTAGGATCAGCTACAGAGCCCTCCAGGGACCACCATCTTTCTTTATCTTTTTCTCCATTCCTTTGTCTCTTTCCACCTCTCTTTCCTTCTCTCTGAGGGGTAACTGCAGGGCACCCCAGGGAACAGCTCTGTCTTTCCTTATAGAATAACAAACGGAGTTTACCCATTTCAAGAGAAATAGTTCACTCCCTCCCTATCAGACCGTCACTTGTTAGGCTCTTTCTGTGGTGTGAAGTACAGATAAGTTCATATATTTTTTACTAGGTCAGTATATACAAAAGAAATTAAAGATGAAAGGCAGTGGCTCCAGTTATTTTCCCCGGCGACTGAGTATGCTGCAGCTGTATACCTACAGTCAGCGCAGGAATTCAACTGGAAATGAATATTAAATCTTTGATAGTTTTGTGGAATCGCCCAAAAGCTACTTTAGTTAACTTTCTAAGCTTTTATCCCCGATGAACTACTTCTTACATGTATTTGGTTCCAAAGCAGAAAAGTCCACCTCTAGAGAAATGCTAGGTGGCGATTTTTAAAAGATTGCAAGTTGAAGCGAGGTACTGTTCAACAGCAAAAACAGGCAAGTTATTCCTCTAGTGGCCATGTTTCAGTGCTTTTCCTTTTGAGAGCAGGATTTTCCAAATGACAAGTGTGCAAGGAGTGTGAGGATTTGGGGCACAGCCAGGGCCATGTCCCTCTTAACCAACAAGCCACCCAGTCTAAGTGAGTGACAGGCTGTTAGGAGCTGATTCCCCCCCCCCCCCCCCCCCCCCCGGCTGAAGGGGACAGGGCGAGGATACTCCTGGCCGTCACGCCAGCCACATCAGATGATTATTTTAAAGGACAAGCTGACACTTTCATCCTCACCCCCAGCTCCTTGTCTTTCTTTTTGTTGTTGTGTGTTTTCTAAAGACTGCTGCTGAATAAAATAAAATATTGATACTACAGTTTGAACATGGGGATTGTTAAAATGTAAAAATGACTGGTCTGAAAGGATGATTTACTTCATGGTCACAGCACTACCTTGAAAAAGGCTTTGTAGCTGTTTACTGCCAAACTCAATGAAAGCCAATGAGGGGTGGTGCCTAATTTGTGGTTTCTCTTCAGCTCTCTGCCTCGATACAACTGGTGTCAGGAGAGAACTACAACCTCCACCTCCAGCTCCTGCACCCCATCGTCCCTCAACAGAGCAACTTCAAGATCCTCACCACCAAGGTATCACAGTCACTTCATGTTTAGTTAGTGCAGTTTGTGTGCTGTTGAAATCAACAGGGAGTCCACTTTTTAGGATGAACGTGTTGATTTTAACATGAGCAGCTATGCATTATTTACACTGTGGCATCCATTTTCGATTGTTTGACATGTTTTTAACAGGTTTAACAGAGATTTTACGGTGGCAGATGACATGAAGCAGAAACAAACTGTGTGTCTGACCTGCATTCTGTTAAATTGTCCATTATGCACGTCAAAGCACTGTGATGTGCGTTCTCTGATGTTGGAGCAGACAGGGCAAACAACTGCGGGTTCTGTCCTTTCTGGGGTCACAGTGACCTCAACTGACAAACACTCAGTAACTGGAGATTATAAAATGGCCTCAGACTAAGCAGGTGACGTCGCTACCAGGATGCTTATGGTCATGTCATATCTGGTAAATATCTTGAGATTTCAGAGGTGTATTCAACTCAAGGGAAAGTCAGGAAAATTTATTCTTCCTCTCTGGGAAGTCATGAAATAACAAGGAATTTAACAAATAAGTAATTTAACACATCATCCTATATATCTTGTTTCACAATTACACACAGTATGTAACAGATGGTGTTTTTTTCTCCACAGCAAGCCCAGCTGTATTCGAAAATAAAACTGTTTACCACTTTACAAGTTTTTCCGAACTGAAAAACATAAACAAACAAGGAAGGACCAACATTTTAAGCTCACAGAAACGCTCTTAAGTTTTTGAAAGTCAATGAAAAGTCATTGAATTTCACCCAGAATCATTGAGAACACTGTGTGTAGCCTTGCCAACCTATTAGTTACTATCATCAATAAAGAAGCAGACTATTAAACATGTCGGGGAACAATTTTTATGTCGCTATAAAGAAAATATGTAGTAATGTCTCACACTGGAGAAATGCGAGCACTTCTCTGACAATGCTTCAAATCTCTGAACTGCAATTTTGCTTGAGCACTTCACATGACATGTTCTGTGTGTTCAGGCTTTTACTCTCTTAATAGCTGATGTCAATAAAAAAGTTCTAGAAGAAACCCATGCCAATGCGAGTTTAAGCAGCTAACTGAAATTGTGACTGATCATTACTTAGGTTACCACTGAGATTAACATCATAATCTCTTCAATAATTTAAAGCACTATAAAGTAGGCTGTCACTACCTATAATTCCTTAATGCTGGCAAAAGCTTATTGTAGGAGAAAAAAAATCCACTCTCGCTGTATACAGTGCAGCTCCTGTGGAGACGTTAGCGCAGTTCATCTTAGCCGCTAACAGGAGATTCACGCATATGCACAATCCTCCCTCCTACTCACACACACAGTTCACACACATTTAGAAGGGCTGTACTCGCTGAGAGTTCCTCAGCTCTGTTTAAGGTGATTATGGGCCTAATGAGTAGGAAGGGCATTTTTTACTATAGACTAATTAGTGTGTATTCTAGAGGATGTGGGCTAATGAGTGTGCTGGCTGAGTGTGTGCTGATTCAGGGTTTAGACCACTGTCAGTTTGTAGCCTGCGTATCAAGAGGCAGGTTGTTTTGCTTAATTATTTTTTAATCATTAAGGAGGAGGAATTTGTTTTTTTTAGGGCATTGATCAATCCGGCCACAGTTTTTGGAAAATGTCACAGCATCTTCCAAAGCATCTTTAGTAGTATTCTGTTATAAGTAACTCAACAAAAGCTCATTAGATATTAGTAATTTATAATTGGTAAAAGGATAATTGTCACGTTAACTACTTGTGTCGCTTCATACAGGTGGTCCACACATAACTAACACATATTTATTACATTATTATGAGTCTAGAAAATAAATGACAATTTAGTGATCTTTACTCAACAAGGTTTACTTTGATAAAATTAAACTCTACATGAGGGAAAGAAAAGTTTATTACTGATAAAATTGTAATCATCTTGAATAGTTATGTAATGTAGGAGACAGACGACCTTTATGGGAAATGAAAGAGATGTAATAAGATGCACAAAATGTACACAGCCACCTACGTGAGTCGAGTGGAGTGAAGATGATATTAATGCAGCTAATGGTAGATTACTGAGGTAAACAGAGTCAAATACATTATGTAAATGTCTTATGAAAAGACAAAGCAGTGCAGCCTGTAGTGATATTAAAGTGTCGCAAAAAGCTTTGGTGAAGCCAGATATTTGATTGCGTAATTTAAAAACAACAATATTACAATAAAACATTAGTACAATATTATGAATATTGTTGAATAATAGGGTTCAAGCTGAAACAACATTGACGTGTATATATGGCAAACTTGTTAGCAAACAGCTTATTTACATTTCCAGCACTTTCGGAGCCACATTATCAGTCATTTGGAGTCGTGTTTCTGGCTTTTACTTTCTTTTAGCTCTGTTTTTGGTCTCTACCAACCACGAGGAAAGTGTTTTTTAGCTGCTAAATGCTCCACTGTGTGCTCCCGCTAGTCATGTACAGTAGGTTTTTATAAAACGACACTTGAGAGAACAGTGAGAGTCAACCTATCAACCCGTTATCTTAGTTTGTGAAATGAAAAAAGGTCAACATCTTTGTATTTCTAAGTAATATGAGTACCAAAACTCCATATTGTATCAGCACTTATATCAAAACATTGCTATACCCAGGGCCAGTCCTATTTATGTTTCTGTTAGATCTATATTTGTGTATCATCGATGAACAAGCATAAACAAAAAACAAGGGCCTGAAAAGATATGCTATGGTATTAACATCAAAAAACATGCAAGCCAAGCCACATAGTTTCTGAAGGCAATTATGATATTTATTTTAATTTATTTTACAGCAAGGCCACGGGGGGAATGAAAGGGCAGTACATGATCACAGGCGCTGGAATCACTGTATGGTGCCACGGTAGCAAAAAGATGTTTGATTAGTAGCGTTACATAACCTGACGACTATATTGTGTGCGTTATATCCAGTGGCTACACTGTGCAAAGTGGAGGCTGACCTGCACAGAAACTGCCCCTTCTCAAAAAAAAAAAAAACTCTTGCTCACTTTCTCACTTTTCCATGGCAACAGCAGAAACTGCATACCAGAGGTGCACGTGGGTTGCAGCTTAAACAAGGGCTCAGTCTTAGAGAGACCGCAGCTGAACATGGTCTCTGACTCTCTCTGTCCTCTCTCTACAGTCTGTCTTTTTTATCCCTCTTTTTTTTTCCTCATTTACCTACTTTGTCTTTATTTTGTCAGTCTCTCTGTCAATCAGACCGACGTGCACCTTCTATCTCTCGCTCTGTCTTGGACTCACAAACACACACATACAAACACACACACACACTCACACACACACCTACCTCTAAGATAACGAGAGGGAGTATGTGAGTGTACAAACCCTCCTCCTCTCCCACAAAGCCCTGACTGTTCCCTGGTCCACTGGGCTCCTCCGGTACACATGGCCCCTACACACACACACACACACACAGACACACACACACACACACACACACACCAGGGAACTCATAAGCCCTCGTTGGTAATTGCAGGATTCAAAGGTTTGAGACGGCATAAGAGCACCTAACTCTTTTTGAAATCTCCAGGTGAAATGTATGCGCACATGCACAACAGTGTGAGAGACCCAAACGAACTGAGCAGCTTTCTCAATTCTCATTTAAATATTTTGGAGCCGTTTCCGAAGCCAAGGAGCCACTGGGGGAAAAAAACATTCAAATGAACAACGGCATCAGCAAATCAAGTTTCTCCAGATTGGCATGCATCCCAAATGAGCATTTAAAAAAAAAATGCATTGCCCTCGGAGCTGTTGATTCCCAACTAATGTCGGTCTGTCTGTCTCTGTAATAGGCTGCCCTGCACTCTTCGCTCCACAATGTTTACGCTCCATCTCCCCGCTGTCTTTAAAGACAACTTAGCAGGGGGAGGCTAAGCCGGGCATGAGTGTGCAAGCACATACACACACACACACAAATACAGAGGCTGAACCGTAATCTTTCGACACACTTGTGCCACTTACACAAAGTATTTGCTGTGTGTGTGTGTGTGTGTGTGTGTGTGTGTGTGTCATCTGTAGCACATTATTGTCACTGCGACCTCCTCCTGTCCTCCACCACGACAGACATTCCAACCACAGGGGTCACCGCGACAACGGGGAGCCAATTACACACCAGTGTGTTTGATCAGAACAGACGGCTGACGCACACACACTTGGGCGTGTGCGCGCAAACACACTCAACGCAATTTCGCATCCACAATCGTTCATTCAGTCCCAAACTCATCTCTTTCTGGCAAATAGCTAAAGTGGCGTCTCCCCTCTTTAATTTGCATGCCTGTCAACGTCTAAGGATGTTTATATTTATTTCATTTCTAGCCGAGCTTGTTTTGAAATCCGTGGGGATCTGGAAAAAGAAGATGCTGGGTGAGGAGTCGTGGCAGGGGCGGGGGGTGGTAGTTACAAACACATGTGACAAGCGACACGGGACCCCAGTGCCCCTCTGTAAATAGCGTGTGTGTGTGTGTGTGTGTGTGTGTGTGTGGGTGTTATGCTGTATTGTATTGTCCAGCCATGGGTTCCTGTGGGTGGTGGCCCCTGTATGTGACTCTGCTGTCACATCCCTTTATGAGCAATTGCGTTGTCTGTCACACACACAGAGACGCACACACGCGCGCGCGCACACACACACACACACGGCGCCTGACCTGCCATGTCCCTTAACAGCCAGGAAACACAGATGTGGCAGCAGATTAATGTTGTATGCCCCAAGAGCACGCATAGAAGCGCACACACAGAGCGTCGGCTCAAGCTCCGCTGCAAAAACATTCAAGACAATTAATGGCACCTGCAACACTGGCTGGCAATTTTAAGACGATAACATTTAATTTGCTTGATGTCCAGTCTTTGGTCCTGTAGACGTTGTCTCTGCCTTTGACTTTCTATGGTCATTTACTATTTTTAACACAAAAGTCAGACTGGCTATTGAGTTGCTTTCAAAACTGAATACGTAAACTCTACTGGCCAGATAGCTGGTCTAAGATTTAATGTCAAAATATGTAACTTCACCCACAGGAGTTCAAAAATCTAAACACATTAAAAAATTATGTAAGAAATAGGCGTGTGCGATATGTATCGTCTGCAAATATATCTTCATTGTTGTTTTAACAATGTGTGAGGAGACAATATCAAGTAGGCTACGTCACTGACAAACACCTCATCTGCACAGTCACTGCCAATCTATGTCGTTAGATTAAAAACAACCTCACTCACATGGAGGTGGTTTGGCTTTATAAAGACAGATGTTGCTCAAAAGACGTCAATCTCGGTTGCCGTTAAAGACCACTAACTAACCACCGCACAGATTCTCAAGAATATGAAATGCTTCGGGAGTCCGCTGTCCACTACAGGACAAAACCAGCCAAGGTACCAAACACCGCTACAGTGATGATGACAGAATCAAAGCTACTAAGACAACAGCTACGACAGAACTTAATATAGTGACAGATGAAATGTTTGCACCGTTTGATACTTGCCCTGGTGTTTTTATATTGTTTTCACTTAAATACTTAAGTTTGAAATACATTAATAAGACCTGTTTCCATTAATATCATTAGTAAGCAACAATTAATATCCTATAGTTATCCATTCCTGTTTGGCTCCCAGACTGTAGTTGGCAGAATTTGTCTTTTTCCCGGGTCATAGTTGATAATAACTTCGGGCCAACCCCCTTCAATCTTTCTTTAACAGTTTGCAAGCAGCACACTGGAGTTCCGCTTTAGTCTTGAGAAGCTGCAGTCTTTATTCGCCGGCCACTGTAACTTACACTGTACATTACTGCTTAACTAAGGACGTATTACTGACCCTTTGCTCTGCCACACACGCTACGCTCACACTTGACTTTTTGACACGCACATTTTTGAAGGATGCCAAATGTTGTCTAATTATCATTATTGACAAAATCCCAGAAAATATCTAGATATCGTTTTTTGTCAGTATTGCACACCCCTCATAAGAAATTAAATTTAACTTAATCAGAATTACAAGCACTGCTACAAAGGCCATATGAGCCTGAATGTCAATTAGCCGTATTTATCAGCCATTAGATCAGGTCTGTCAGATCAGTATTTTTATATAAAGTTTTTTTATATTTCTATATAAGTCCTCAAAGCACTGTGAGACCCCCAACAGAGCCCAAAAAACTAAATCTGTTACCCGATTTCAGGTGCATCTGTCAATACACAGAAATTATTATATATTCAAAGACAAGCTGTCTCAAAAATGGATTAAAATCAGCTTGTCAAACACACACAGTCACAACTGATGAACAGGGTTTAATAAATCAACATAGAAACACTTATGTATACTGTATAATTTACAATACTAATAGGTTTATGTTTGAGCCATCCGTGTTTATTATTTCAGTCTACACTAGATTTTGGACAGTAAAAACAGCTGCATTGGCCTCTGTGGTTTGGAAATGATTACACCCAACATCAGAGCTGCACATGGTCAGATGTGATGCATTGTACTTGCAACCACACCAGTGGTCATGTAGAATGGTACTATAGCGCCAAGATACTAGGACTGCAGCTAACCATTTTTTTCATTCGCGATTAATCTGCAGATTATTAACGCCAGAACACAGATCATTTAAAAATGCCTGTTATAATATCTGAAAGCTTCTAATATCCTTATTTTATACAGCCAGCTGTCTAAAACATTAGATATTTGGTTTACTTTCATATATGAAAAAAAAAGCATTAAATACTAAGAAGCTGAAAACAGAGAATGTTTTTTGCTTAAAAATAATGACAAAGATCACTTAAATAGTTAAAAATAGTTGCCAATTAATTTTATTTTGATCGACTAATTGATTAATGAACTGTGAGTGTGAATGGCAGACTGCTGTTTTCGGAGAATTACACCGGACACAGCCCCCAGTCCTGATGTTGAAAAGCTGTGGAAGAGTGTCTGAATTTAAATCAACACAGAATCAGACTGTGTGCACAAACCTGCAAAAAAGTAATTTTTGAAGGATAACTGTGATTTTTTTTTTTTTTTTGGGCAGTAGCCTGTATTCTCAGCAGAGATCTTCTTTTTTTAGTCTCTCAGCCCCTTCGCAGGTGAGCCACAAAGTTAATTTCGGACACTGTACAGATGACTCGCTGTGCACAAGGCCCTTTTGTGGGGCAGAAAGCGCTGACACGCACCAAAGTGATCTATCAGTGTACCGCCACTCGCACTAGCTCATCGCCTCGGTGGAGAAGGTAGCAGCGATCATACTGTCTTATTTCCCTCAATCTGCTCCCCTCACTCACTCTCTGCCTCCTCGTCTCTAACCTTCGTCTACCTCTTGGTTCCCTCTTCTCCTCTGGCACCCTTATAAATGAATCATCACATCGCCCAGCAGAGCAGAAATGTTCCTTAATTGCACCGACACAACCAGCCCTGTCTTTCACATGCACACATATCAAACACACACACACCGTTAATAGGCGGTAGGGGGTGGGTGGGGCGTGGATAGCGCGACAGCTCGCGTGTCTCGCTGGTATGTGCCCTGTCAATGCAGCTCAGCGTTAAAAAGCGCGTGTCCACGTTCTCCCTCTCTCTCTCCTCATTGTTTTCCTCCTCTCCCATGTTCCGCTGGTGTAATGATTTGGATCAGATGCTGCTGTGTGGAATTAGGATCCCATCCTCCCCCTCTCCCTCCCGCTCGCTCTGTGTCTCACACTGGCCCTCTGGCTGACAGGCATCTCGTTAGTGCAGTATGTCTGTCAGTGAGGTTCGAGATTGAGCTGTGCCCCCGCATATCCCTGATGTCTCTCTCTCTCTCACAGACACACAGACACACAGACAGCCTCTCTGGCCTCAATAATGATCTGATGTCCTGTACTTTTAAGATGTCACTCTAATGGAAGCGTTATTTTTGTCCCGTGCACCAAAGAAGTGCATTTTGTTAAACATTGTTATCCCCCCTCTCCCTTATCACCCTTCTCTTCTGTCAGGTGGAGTTCAAGATGAAGAAGACCGATGCCATCAGATGGGAGAAGCTGGAGGGAGAAGGACAGGAGTCCAACATCAAACACTTCAATCCGAGTCAGTCTACAGCTTCTGCATTTACGCTCTTTTCCCTCCTATTCCCCCACTCAACCATCCTCCTGTCTCTGCTCTCATCTCTCCCCTTCTCCCTCACCCTCCTCTTATTTCTCTCTCTCTGCAAAGATCAATATAAGCTTCTGTGTTTGTCTGTTCTGCACTAAAATGAGAGTGGGCAGTCAAGCCCTGCTAGAGCCTTTCATTAGTCTGACGGCAAAAGTAGGCAGGGAGAGAGGGAAAGGTATGACAGCAAGATGTGACTCAGTATTTTAGCCCACACATTCCTATTACTGACAGGATTAATTACTTATGTAAGTGTGTGTGAGTGGAAGGGGGAGTAAAAGTTAAGTGGGCAGCCAAACTACCCTTTCCATGCAACCAGCTCAGCCTCCTGGACACCCTGTTTGTTAAGAGCCTGCTTATATCTTGGACTACTGTAACATTTAAACACGATAGATGACATCTGATTTTATGGGATCACATTGCTGTATGTCCACACTTGGCCTGAATATGTCCACACTTGGCCTGAATCTGTCTACTGTGCGTCTGGTGCTGTATTTATGTAAATCTGCGTCTGGATTACATTTCCCGCTCTCCCTCTCCATCTCTTGTTGGGATTATAGTGGGCGTATTTCATCCTGAAAATATAGAAATCAAATCACAATGCGATCCTTCAGCGACTGAGTTGGATGATTCAGTAGCAAAGTGAGCAGAATTATTTTAGTGTAATACATATTGGTTAGATGATTAGATGATAAAGTCAAGGTATTAAATTGCATTTATTTCAAATGTCAAAAACATTATTGTAAAAATATGTAAAACGCTATTTGTTTCAGTTTTTTTACAGGAATTGAAGAGCTCTTCTTAGCGTCTTACCAATGTCTCTGCGCTGCTTTAAAATCTCATTTCTCTGATTTAACTGTATGAACTTGTAGTGTTTTTAACACAGTTTCCCTTCTACATCAGATCAGTACCCATCATCGTCCCACTATTCCTGCAAATGGGACAAGATGGTGGTTGACATCAACGAGGAGGAGAAAAGTGAGAAGCTGGAGGGAGATGCAGCGCTTAACAAGCTCTTCCAGCAGATCTACTGCGATGGCTCAGATGAGGTCAAGCGAGCTATGAACAAATCCTTTGTAAGTATTATACTTAAGTTACTTTAGTCTTTAATGCTGGTAATCACTTAAACCGCAATGCCATAGTAGCCAGCTATTTTTTGCACACAAAGATCCCTGGTCTTATTCTCATAATTGTGGATGCTCTGACTTGGGGTCATGCTAACTTTGCACTCTCCACCTCTGTTAGAGATTCAGGAAGCTCAACTCCAGCAAAACAACATATGGAAGCAGAGCTAGCATCCGAAAGTTCTCAAAATTGACATACATTTAACACAACACAGTGGGAATCGAACCCAGGTCTCTCACACCAAAGGCATGTATCTTATCCATTGCGCCATCTCCTTCTACCTCTTCCTCCTCCTCCTCCTATCTGCGGTTCTGTTATTCACTGCCTGCAGGTAACGTTAAATGGTAGAAAAAGGAGCACCTAGTTTGTCTCAGCCAGCAGCTTTTCTCCCAATAAGTTAATATACAGCCTGTTACGATATACATTTCAACGTGTGTGTGTGTGTCAGAAGAGGAACACTTGCTGAAGAGACAGAGTTGGTGTTGTGCCGAGTTGTCCGCACCTCGCAGGATTTTCGGATAATTTATCGCCGTTGATGAACCACCCAAACAATATTTTATCGTTTTTAAATAGCCGGCTACTTGAAATAGACCCGCAAGGTACTGCGACGTGCATGTAGTTGTCAGCAGCTGTAACGCAAAACTCACACAAGACCAGTGAATGACAGGCGAGAGAGAGAAAAGGGTCTTCAAAAAGCCTCAGTTTAGCTGGAAATTTACAGTGTAAGTTCAATGAACAGAGACTGTAGCTCTGCAGCTTCTCAAGAATAAAGCGGAGCTTACCGTGTGTAACCACCCCCCCCCTGCGCGCGCGCACGCGCAATTCGCCACACACAAAAAGACATGATTCAACTATTAGTCGACTATAGGCAGGACTTGACGATTCTGATTCGACTATGTAAATCCTTAGTCAGGGACAGCCCTACAAGAGACATAACGTTACATTGTAGGACCCGCTAGTCTTGATGGCAGTATCGATAAGCTCGGACCTTATTGATTTTCAGGTTTTGAGAAAGTTTGGAACCGGGTCCTTTTAGAACCGGGTATCGATCCCTATCTCTACTCTGAGCTCTTAAGTTTGGTTTTCGCCACAAATTGCAGGAAGTGTTGGAACAGTTTGGAACAGACAGTCTTTATCATCGTCTAATGATATTGCTATTAAAATATAGATTTTATACCAGGCGAGGATGAAAATATCATCTTTTCCTTTATTGCATCTCCATTTACTCTTTAATAGCTAAATAAATATTAGAATATTATATATAATAATAATAATAGAATATTAGATTATATTATTCATATAAATTTATATTCCTTAGCTTCTTACCTATCAAAGGACACCAGAATTATGCATCTAGACCTAATGGTTGAGGAGTTATTCCTGATGCATTTTGGGTATGTTAGTTTAGGCTTTTTTCCTGGAAATGGGTGTCTGTGTTTAAGAGGTTAGAATGAGGTATGGTCAGGCGCATTGTTGGCGCATTGCTATCTTGAGGCAGCAGAAAGCGATTGTGCCATTCACCAACAAAAACCTGACCCTGTCTAAAGTCAATGACGCACTATTTTCCTGCTCCCCATTAAGAGAGACGCTGTGCGCATTTACGCACAAAGCACAGCAACATAACGTCATTGCTTGTTTAAATGTACCACTCCGACAGGATCGGTAAGGATGCACTGACAGCAGCCTTTCTAATCATTAATGTAAATCGTTAAATAAAACACTCATACATCAGTACAACACACAATAAAGAAATCACCTGGAAGATAATAATGCAGCGCAGTGAGGATACAAATGTTTCATAGAGGAGATGAGCGTCTGCAGTGTAGTTCATACACTTCACTGATAAACCACAGAACTGAAGAGGAACTTTAGGCTTCATGATCAAAGAAAGTCTTTATATTACGTCGACATTGTTATCCATATTCACACACCATCTCTCACTCGTCCACATGAGCTCACTCTCTCTCTGCTGCAAAAAACCTTTATTTATATATTATTACGTTGTTTATAATGTGCCATTATTCTACCAATCTAATAGCAATGCGCCAAGGTACAAGCACACCTGGCATTAAAAGGGAATGGGCGATTTGTTGCATGTTATGCGCAAAACACACCCATGATTAATTAAGACACCACAGCCCTTTTGAACCATGCGCCTGGCGCACCGACCATTTGTTCTGTCGGTAAACTAGCAAAAGTGGTTTCGGACACTTCACACTGTGCACTTTGATTGTAAAAATAGGTCCCTTACAGTCAGGTGCATTTCAAAAATCTTGATGATAATGTCTTACAGCTCCATTTGAATTAGATCCTTGTCTGTGTACTCCTGTTAAAATACTTGTGGTCAACCATCAAAGGAAAATCAGTCATAATCGTCCTGGTAATAGTCCACTGGAAAACCAACCATTGCTCTTAGTTTCTTTGAATTTCCTTTAGAAAATATTCGGCCACTGAAATTAATCGGCCGAAAATAGCAAAAAAAGCACTTTCGGTGTTCGGCCTAGTAAGTCAAAAGGCCAATTAAATTTTACAGATCAATTACGTTGACATGTCGGCAGTGTGGAAGCATTTTAAAGTGACCGAGAACGACGCGAAAATTGCACTGCTGAATTGGCTCCTAGCACATCCGCTCCATCTGTGGCTGGCTTCTTAGAAAAGGCAACAAACGGTCTGACCAGCTTTGAGTGTTTCTGTCACTCGTTTGTGAGAAGGCAATAAAGCTAACCGCACCTAAATTTGGAGTGCACACATATTCAAGCATTTATGGTAACTGAAACGGACCAGAGCGAGCTGACAGGCAGGTTAGCGACTTTATCTTGTCAGTTTCTCTCTTTACAGAGACGAGTGTTGCAGTATGAGAGTCTTTATGTTAAGCGATATGAGGATACACATGTGACAAAGTCTGGTTTTCAAAATAAGGTGTCTATACAGTATGGAAATAAGATTAATTTAATTATATTCATAGAACGTATAAAACATGTGTACATTAAAAGTAAATGGAGACATGTAATTTACTTTACCGGATCCTCTTGGGCCTCAGACCCACCCACGAAAATAGGAAAATAGGCCAAAATGTGAATGTAATTGTTCAGTAATCGGGGTTTCGGCTAAGGCCAAGAATTTTCATTTCGTTGCATCCCTGTTGTAAACAATCCTTCTCCAGCGTGCACACACCCTGAATTGACAGGGACCCCAGCCTCACACATGTATCCAAACATCCATTCGGGACAGTCGTCCCAACATTTATGTTAATTGTCAAAAATGTCCTTTTAATTAAAGCACAAAAAACAAAAACGTACAGCCTAAAGCTGATACATTAGTTGTTGTTGATAAACACATATTTATGAGGAATACAACACATGGAGAAAGGAACGATGCTGCAAGACATTGTCTGGTTACTGAGCTTCAGTAAGACCTCATTTATGTGCATGTAAGGATGTGTGTAAGGGTGTGTGATTGATGCTAATTGATGATTGGCATTTTGTGTTATTGATCTAATAGTGCCGGAGTACCACGGTACACTTGAAAAAAAGATTTGCTGTCATTTCCAACGTACAGCCTAAAGCTGATGGTGTTCCTAACATCCATGTGGAGTAGTAATTTCTGCATTTGACAGACCGGACCTTCAGGAGAACAAAGGTCCGCTTATATAGAAATCAGCATTTTTAATTATATGAAATAACAAGAAAATTCAAAATTAGTTACTGGTCAAACACAATCCACCTTGTTAATCAATACTTATGCAGTCAGTGATGCTGCAGTGGACTTGTCAAAGCCCTAAGCACTTATAAGCAGAGAAGGTATTGCATAACTACAGCAGTAATGAAATGACAGATCTTTCCACTGAAGTGATTTCTCTCCTTCTCTCCTCCCTTTGCAGATGGAGTCAGGTGGTACAGTCCTGAGCACCAACTGGAAAGATGTGGGCAAGAGAAAAGTGGAAATAAGCCCACCGGACGACACAGAGTTCAAGAAGTTCTGAGCACCCCCC
>NC_060155.1:22908353-22968770 GCF_021292245.1 Micropterus dolomieu
TGCCCCCCCCCCCCCCCCCCCCACTCTTTCTTTCTCCTTTCTGTCCTCTGCTTGACATCATCTTTCTTCACATTTGTCCATCCGAATTCCAGCAGGAGTCCTCGTTGCCCTACAGACTTCATGGCCACTCTTCTTCCTCCTCTTCCCAACCTCTCAGTTGTGCCGTTGCTCTGGTGTTTTCACTAAGTGCAGGGAGGCTTGGTGGTCCCACTTTCACTGGACCAAATCACTCACAGCCTACTCTCTGCAATAAATTACTACCAGACAGGGTCAGTTCATTTGAATAATCTGATTTAGTTACAGTACCAGATTTGTAACGGCCCATGGACTCAAAAGGGTACTACGGTCTGGATTAAAATGTGACTGACACACCTGAAATGCTTCAGTTCAACTTTCAGATCTGGTTTTAGAGCATCCATCTTCTTTTCTCTCCTCTGCCTCTCCTGGTTTTTCTCAAAACGCCCACAGCCTTTCTATTTGGGAGCCTTTTATGACAACCTATTTTCAGCAGTTGTATAAAAATGTTACACAAAAAGTAAGAATAAGAACCAATTGAGATGTTTAAATTAGAACTATGATTGCACTTCTTCTTCTTCTGTACTCACACAAAAGTCAACAGCGAAACCGACTTCTGGAATGTGTGTGACATGTCAGCCAGTGGCTTAGCACCGTCCGGTCCCTCAGTGTGATTCAAGCTTCAGTGTAAATAAAAAGATTTGTTGTTTGGCTCACAAACTTTGTTTCGTGTGTTACGGTTTGTTGTCTCTGGAAGCTGTGTTGGACAGGTTTGAAAGTCTCAGAAGGTGCGAAAAACGGCAATATATCATGACGTGGAGGCCATGCTCTGTGATTGTGTGCTGGGAGGAATGAAATGTGGCATCACTGATAGGAGTGCAGGCAGCTCAGATATGGCTGACAGCCTGAGGATACAGTTTACATATCGCAGTTCGATTGGTATCAAGATGGAGAGCCTTGCAGCCTCTTGGCCAGCAGGCAAGGATGCAGCCCTGAGGTGTAGTGGTGATTTACAGTCACAGATGTGGGAGAGCAGGCGCCTCCCCTGTTCTCCAACCACATATATGTGGCAGCTGTAGCTGTGAGGAGGCGTCCTGCTGCAAGAGAGAGCATTAATATGGATCAGCCTCCTAACCGCATCATCAAGCCTCTCGCACTGAGTTAAGTGTTAAATTCATCACACATCGTTTCATCTCTCGTGATGATCAAACGCCCGTTTGTGGCTCTGGATGAAACTCTTAGCTTCACAACACACACAAACACACACTCCTCCACTATCCTTGACACACACAAACACACCGCCCCCATCCTTACCCCCTACCCCTGCCTGAGGCGGCTCTGTGACATCAAAAAGAGCTAAGCGCTTTGCATCGTGGGTAAGATCTGGGAGCGTGACGGCTACAGAGTCTTTAGTCTCATTAAAGAGTTCTAGAGCTGCAACTCCCAACATTAAAGAACTCTGGAAACTTCATTCTGCTCATCCCTTTGGAGCAGCTACTAGATGTGACACATCTCAGAGCTGAAAAGTGTCTTTTGAGTGTGCAATAGAGAAAGAAGAGGGGGGGGTTCCCAAATAAACTCAGTGTTTACAAATAGGATATAAAGTCATTGGGTCATTAACAAAAAAAGAGGGGTGACACCTTAAAGTTTACTTAAAAAAGTTTATTCAGTGATATTGCACTTTGAGATAGCTTCTTCACTGCAGATGAAAATACATTTAGATGAAAGTTTCTGAGAGAACAGTACATTGTTTTAATGAGAGCTACTCCTGAGGACGAAATAGGGAAAGGAAAGAAAAGAAAATTAAAAACACAGGAGTCAAAAATATTTCTCACTGAAGTGATGCCAAGTTAAACAATGGATGCTGTTTTAGCCAGCTGACTGCTATTAACATACTTTGCATCCTATACATTTATTTACATCAGCAAAACGCGAAGAATGAAAGCAAAGGAATGATAACGAGCTCTATAAAACAAGCTTACTTTTCCTATAGATAAACAGGTGGCGTTATATTTGTGTGATATGAATCTTGGTGTCAATAGATGTCGATGCTTTTATTTGAAAGCGGGTTTGTTGGATGTTTCATATCATAACTTCTGTTATAAATCTAAATCGTCTGTCTAAATCGAAAACAAGACAAGCTGTGCAGTGAGCAGCTACTGCATACCTTTACATGTGAGATCGTGTCTGTCCTAGATTCTGTGCGATGCATTTATAATGTGTGGACACGGTTTTCTGATGCTGTTCATTCCCTGCGAATCTGCTCAGACCAACAGGTAACTACAGGAGATGACGATAAGCAACCCCCATCTCACTTTCCTAAACGTTTTCCTTCCCTTGGATCCCCATCCCTCCCTAGTTTCTTCCCTCTTAACCCATCTCCCAGGTGGGCGGGGGTGTCTACACAAGACCCAGAATGCGTGCCACCCACCAGTTGCAGGGCATGATAACTCTACAGACCACCCTGCAGCCTCTGTAGTGGTACGGCCACGGTTCATACCCTCCCAGCGGCTCGCAGATCCTCTGGCAATGGGTATAGCTGCGACGGCACTCCGTGCAGCACACACCCTGGTGGTCCAGCATGGGGTTGATGTTCATGGTGTCCTCCTCGCCCTCGAGACCTCTCTGAGGTGAGACAAAGAGGACAATGGTCAGAGTGTAGGCCTACACAGTGTTTGTGTGACGCTCTGTGTCTTTAGCGGCGGAGAGCCCTCATTTCAAACCAATTAAAAATGGATTTCCGACAAGCTGGATGGGGAGGAGGGGATCTTGTCAGATGTGGGTTTTTTGTTGTCAAATATTTTCTTTTTCATCGCCGTACTTGCTGTTTAGCCCCCTCTGTGGTTGTCAGGAGTGTGTAGCAGGGGTTGGGGGATGCTCGGAGTGAGAAGGGAGAGGGATTAGGAAAAATGGGGCCCAACATAAGGGGTGAGGATGGAGGGCATTGGGGTGTGTATGTATGGCAGTCTGTGTGTGCTCAGCAGGGGAAAGGGAGGGGGGGTGTTGAGGAATTATTCATACAGCCTCAATGCTGAAAGGAAAGCTTTGGACAGGCTCAGACAGCCTCGCATAGAAAACGCGTGCACAGAAAACACCCACGCATACACTCAGATTTGCAGTGACAATTCGGGTCCCTCCGCCGTGACCCCGGCATCTGCTGCCGCTCGCACAGCTGTGAGAAACTCTCCTCAGCAGAAGCCCTCTCAGGTAGCCCTCAGATGTGAACGGACAGTCGCGGACACTGTGGAGGGACGTAAACACAACAGAAGAAGAAGAACGTGTGAGTTTGTTTGCGTGACTCACCATATAGGGGTTCTCCGGGTTGAACTCTGCCTCCACGCCCTCCTGCTCTCCCTCCACGGCTGCCTGGCGGCGCTGGCGGAGGGCGGCCCTCCTCTTCCTCTGTCCGCCTGCACACATCACAGTCTCAGTATCTGACAGCAGACCAAATTTAGGAGCGGAGTGGCACTAATGTGGCTCGGCTCCTGATTGCACAGCCGTTTCTCTGGCAGCATTTTGAAGTCCTCAGATGAAGTAGAATAAAAATTGTGTTTTGAGAACTTTTGACCTCCCAGCTTGCTAAAAATTGTACACTCGGGAGCTCAGGAACTTCAAAAGGACTCCTGCTTTTCTTTTAAGCCTGTTTTTCTTTCTGTGGCTTAAACAACTGCGATGTTAAATGGAAATTATTGAGACCGTTTGACCCATATCCTCTTTGTTTTGTGAAAAGAACTCGCATAGCCTTACAAAAATTGAGGGTTTTACTTTGGATCCACATTTTCATATCTTTACCACTAGCTGTCTGATTGCTTACTGGTTGAGTAGGTGGGACGGAGCCAGAAGATTGGCAGGTCTCCGCACAGATCCTTGATCTTGTTGCTGAGGAAGGCGGAGTCCGAGAGGGGAGTGTCAGCCGCCACCCAGATCAGATCATCCTCAAATTTGGCTGGCATCACCTCGTCCTCCTTAAAGAAGGTGAAGAAGGTGAGTAGACGTGAGCTGACACCCAGTGCAGAAGCAAACACACCTTGTAACAGAACATCTGAAGACGTCCCTTGCTGCTGAAGGCATGATATCATACTTGTTTATATATCTTGTTACTAGCCTTCCCCTTTAAATAGCCCACAGTCTTTGCATCCTGTCCGAATCTAATCTACATTAATGTTGCGCTGTTAATGCTCCTTATAACAACATAAAATCAAGTAGTAAAAATAAAGCCCTTGAGGCTTTAGTATACAGATTCCCTTTGCGCAAACATTTAGCTGTATACACAATGTCAGGACTCATCAAGATCTGAAGGGAAGGAGAGATTGGATGGCCTAAATTTGCAGGTTTCTGCAGATAAACTAATGAGGTTTTCAGAGGAGAGACTGTGTAAACATGCATACTCTGTATCCACAGCCTGCCGGTAAAAGACGAATTCTGTGGGGATGATTTTGCCCAGAGGCATTTGTTCCTGGGGGCTGCACTGCACTAGTCACAGCCATGTTTAGGGAATGTTATCCTCCAACCTTCCACAAATGCCGTTTTCTTTTTTTTTTCTCCTGCTCAAATGATTTGCTGGAGGGACAAATAAAAGCAGGGGTCCTTCTCAACTGCTCGACTGATAAGACTTTATCTGACCCGCTCTCTGGATGGCAGCACGTGTGTGTGTGTGTGTGTGTGTGTGTGTGTGTGTGTGTGTGTGTGTGTGTGTGTGTGTGTGTGTGTGTGTGTGTGTGTGCGCGCGTGCGTGCGTGCGTGCTTATCTAACCCATATTTGGCATCACTCTAAATTATAGCAAATGACCAGCCTGCAGCAACCATTATAACAACATCTCCCATCCCCACACACACACGCACTCACACAAACATGAACCAAACGATCATTTATGAGGCAAAGAGAGGCAGTAACACAAACACACACAAAAGCACAAACGTGAAATAAATGATCTTTTATGAGGCAGAGAGAGGCAATAAGAGCAGCCCTGCGTGATAATTAATTGTGCATTTGCGTGTGTTTATGTGCGTGTGCGTTCACGAGGGCAAATCTTGTGATGTGGATTTATCTGGATGTGAGGCTTATGCAGAGCTAAATGATCTTAATCATCAGCAGTCACAGGAGCTGGTGTATTGAGATCACAGTCCACACATGCACATATGGTATTTTCAGTGTAGTCGTCTGTTGTTTTTTTGTTCAATTTTTTAATTTAATTTAATAAAATCCACCAATCTGTTAAGTGATGGGAACCCACACATGGAAATTACCCATGTGTTTCTGGTAGATCATTAACTCGGGTGATTCATGCTAATACCTCAGCATAAACTAGCTGTACATCCAAAGTGAGAGCTTGTAGTGTATCTCTAAAGCTCAGCAAAGAATAACCAATGCAGTAATACAACTTTTAGTATTAGTAATAAATACTTAAGGGTTTATACAGGCTTTATAAATGGGCTAATTAAACTGTTATTATTGCCTTTTAGTAATCAGTAATCAGCTTTTTTTAAGAGCAATGTTTTGGGTTAGCCAGGTTTGACAAATCCCTTGATGTATATACTCCTCTGGCATAACTTGAATTGTCTTTTTAGCTGTGTTGTTATTGTGTCTGTCTATTATAACTATTATTATTACTGAAAAACCCTTGGCCCTTTATTAATGACCTAGTAACATTTGTATCTTTAGATTTGATAGTTTGATTAGAAAGTCAGGAAGCCGTTCATAAAGGGGGATGAGTCATCAATTCTGCAGTTTTAAATGTCAGTAAGTCATTAATATAAGTTTCTCCAGCTGCAAAATCTGCAGCCGTAAATGTTACAAGTTGTAATACATTTTGGTACAGATTCTCTGCAGCACTTTTTGAGAAGGTTAATGGGGAAACTGTTCAAACTCATTTCTGATTAATCAGCTAAACAACTATACTTGGCCAAGGCGGTGAACTGACCTAAATGCTGACAGCACCATGCTAATGTGCTCACAGTGACGATGCAACATGTTGATGTTTAACAGGTTTAATGTTCACCCTCTTCATCAACTTAGTTTAGGGTGTTACTAATTAGCACTAAAGTTCAGCTGATGCCTGAATGTTTTGCAGGTATTTGGTCACAAAGTATCGGACAAGCAGAAATTTAGACTTGATGATGGTGCTAGAGGAAAAATGGAGGGATCACTGAAGTGAACACAGTTCATCCTGTGGGTGACATGAATGTGCGTACCGTATTTTGGGCCAATGCATCTAGTAGATGAGATATTTCACTGGAGAAGTGAAAATGTTTGACCTGCTGGTGGTGCTAGAGAAAAGGTGTCAGGATCACCAAAGTCAATAGGATTCATCCTCTGGGGAGCATGAAAGTCTGAAGACAACATGATATCATGGAATGGCGTATAAATAGCACCCCACTTTTAAGGACATTTTGGACATTTTAAGCTTTTCGTGTGTCATTTTTACGCTGTTCAGTCCCTATAGACGGACGATCGGCACAGCTCTATGGTTAACCGGTCGACATATAATTAATGATGGTTGAGGTTAGTATGTCGTTATTTGTGTGTCACATTCCTGAAAGGACAGAGGGACATTAGTGCGCACACAGTTTCACTTTTGTGAGCACACAACTATAGATACATACATACAATACATTTGAGCGAACAAAAATCTGTTTATGCAAGCTCAACTCTGTCTCCTTGCTCGCAGTCTCTGCTCTGCGCTGCAGTCTCTGCTCTGCGCTCCACTCTGCCTCTGAGCTCGCTCAACTTGGCACAGCGTTACAATGTGCCACAAAACCAGCCAATCACAGGCTTAGAGAAAGTTACCCTGATTGGCTGTTTTGTATCCAATTGGGATGCTAGAATCCACTAGAGGAAAGGGAGGGATTTTCGCTTGGATGGTGAATTGCATTCTAGGTGATAGTATCAAGTAGGCCTTCCTCTAAGATATTACATCATATGTATCCGGTAAAAATGACATTTGAGAGATTTAGATTGAATATTGAGTATTCTTGCACTTTCTGTCAATTACATGAAGAATAATATAATATTTGTCGTTTGTTTTATCAGTGTATATACTGTAGAATTTTTTTGGTTGGATGTTGAACTTTTTATGAAAAGGAAAACTGGACAAACATTTCAACTTCAGGAAAAAGACATTCTTATATGTTTTGAAAGAAAGTTTTAAAGGAAAAAGTTGGTATTATTGGATATAATCCACATCCACAAGAAAAAATGGACTGACTCCAAACCACACTTTGGACACTTTCTCCAAGAACTGCATCAATATAGCACCACAATTAAAAACATTAAGAACAAGAAGGCAATCAAGACTAACTGTGTGTTTGACAAATTTCTTTTGGACAGATGATATATTACTTTGAATCCACGTTACCCTTTTTATTTATTTTGCTATGTCATTTCTTTGTTATTATTTATGTATTTCCTCTTCTTATACAGCTACCTCTGATAAATAAATAAATAACAGAAGGAGGAAGGCCTACTTGATAATAAAACCCAGAATGCAATTTGCCATCCAAGCAAAAATCCTTCCCTTTCCTCTCGTGGATTCTAGCGGCCAATCAGGGTAACTTTCTCTAAGCCTGTGATTGGCTGGTTTTGTGGCACATTGTAACGCTGTGCCAGGTTGAGTGAGGGCAGAGTGGAGTGCAGAGCAGAGACTGCGAACGCGCAGGCAGAGTTGAGCTTGCACAAACAGATTTTTGTTCACTCAAATGTATATTTTCTCTTCAAAGTATAACTTGTGTGCTCACTAAAGTGAAACTGTGCACGCATGAATGTTGCTCTGTGCTCTCAGGAATGTGACACACACATAACGCCATAGGTTAGCAGTAAAGTACATCGGTGGTGGGGGGTGGATGTTAATACTAGCATCATTAGCTAACTAGCTCGCTAGTTACTTAAACTTTAACCCAGCTAACGTAACGTAGCAAACATAACGTAGCTTACATGAGTAACGATGTAGCATGCTAAGCTACATAACTTTAATGAATGTTATGACCGTCGGTCTCCTGGGTCAGGGATCAACTTACTATCCACCCGAACACCCCTCCACCACCTTAGTGTCGGACTTTCATGGCTATTTATATCCCACATATGCTGATTTTACCTGTGACAGTAGGCGTGTGAATAAAGCCGTTTAGACTGCATTGACTTCTACTGTGCAGAAACGGCGTGAAATGACACGCGAAAGTGACACCAAAGTGGTGGACAGTCAGACATTGCCACAGAGCCACGCTGTCAGCATAGCTAAAAATACAAATTGTTGAGTGTGGGACTCCCAGGCACAGAGTCTGCTTTTGTTTCCACTGTTCTCCTAGCGCTGTGGGAACAAGTTTCTGGAACTCAAGCTCAGCAGTGCTCAGGAGGCGATACTAAACACAAGTTCCAGGTACTTTAACAGGCATTACTGTTGACCATTTTACCTCTAATCAGGACAACCAATACTACATCAAGACACAGACGTTCAAACCCCCTTCAGTGTTTTGGGAGAGGAGACTGTTCAGAGGGAGCTCAGTGGTTAGAAATGAAGAGGATTACCATACAAATTCTTAGCATTTGCCCAGCTAAGAACTAGTCCAGCACATAACCCCCTATAAACCCACAAATTGTCATTTTCACACTTTGGTTTTTGTATAAAACATACGAGATATTATGTGTATTAATTAGTGAGCTTTAGAGGTGCAGGTAGGTGGATTTTTGTTTGCCTTTTGACAGAGAAACGTTAGTGGTATCCCACCATTTCCTGTCTTTATGCCAAGGTAAGCTGACCTGCTGCTGGCTGTAGCTATATTTATCATAAAGACATGAGAGTTGTGTCACTCGTCTCATATAACATGCTTTCACAGGACATAAGACAGACAGGACCAACCCACCAGGTCGAATGTCATCGAGTCCTTGTTGAGAGCCTCCACATCAGGCAGGCGAGCCTTCACTTGGGTCTTGATGTAGCATTTTTCTCCTCCTGAGAACCGGATCCCTGTGATCCCCTAGTGAGGTCAGGAAGGAGAAGGGGTCACAAACAAAAAGCTGAAAGTTAGAACTCATTAATACTCCAGTTGCTGTGTTGTCCTCAGCACTCTGCGGGTATCTTGGACTATAGAGCTGTACATAAAATGTAAATAAATAAAACAGCTGAGGCAAAGCAGCTTTTTTTGCGCTATGTTCTATAAAAAAAAGTTACACTCACAGGGACACTATGATTAAAGGTCAAAATTTTAATAGTTAAAAGGTCAAAATTGCTGCTTCACTTGTCTGATTGGCCTGATTGGGGTGTTTTAATTAAAGGTCAAAAACCACCAGTCCGCATTTAATGAAAATTGCAGAGACGATGCATCTTGACACTGATTGGCCCAAAGGAAGATAACATGGCTACTTGTTCTTAATTTCACTGCTGCTGCAATGAGCCAATCTTCACAAGGGTCTTTAACAAATTTGATCGCCTGTTGCTCAGCGAATGCTGATCACTGTGTTGTTGGATCTGGTTTTCTGCCTTTACCTGAAACCTCCTGATATTTTTGATTATTTTTAGATCCAACTCACAATCTCAAAGTCATGGACCTCTACGGCCTCGTCCGCCCCACTGCCGGTGCTGAATCTCTCCATGTTGTTGGCTGTATCGATCTCCATTGTACCCTCCTCCACTTTTCCATTGATGCTCATGCTGTAGTGGACATTGTAGACCTACACACACACACACACACACACACACACACAAGGTTTCAGACTGGCATGTAAGGTATGAGAGTCCTGAGAGTCACCCCACCCCCAGCGCTCTCTCTTTCAACACTCTTCTTCACCCTCCTTGTCCAATCTTACCCTATGATTTTTCGCTCACACGACTTCTCTTTTCAGGATTTCTCTTTCAGACACACACGCTCATTCAGACTTGGTCAGAAAAACACAGTCCGCACATCTCTGGGTGATGATGATCCTTCTACAGAGCCGTTTCATCACGGCTTAATAGCATTTTCTGACTTCATATTGGGGAAAGAAAAACACTCAGAAAGCTACATGTTCCCTGTCCTCTCTTCCACCTCTTGCCCCTGGAGCATCAGCCGGACCAAAGAGGCCCCTCATCCCCACCCCTCTCCACCGTGCCAGGATCCTCCAACACACACCACACATACACATATACACACACAACGCCTCTATTCACCAATCAGACCCATAGAACTGCAGTGTTTAATTTACATTTTACTGTTTGCCTACACTGCAAAAAGAAAAAAAAAATCCACATGGGGAAAAACTACTTTACTCCAGTATTGAGTCTCCTTTCAATTCAAACAAGTTAAAAATGCTCCACTGGCAAATTAATTTCACTTCACAAGAATTTCTTAGTCATATTATTTTTATAGGTTCTGATAATGAGAGCAGTTTTCTTCTATGGCAGTGGCACTTATTTTAGGAAAGTTTTTAAGTACAGTGAAACTACGCTGGACCAAAAGGAATTATCTAGCAGATCAAATGGAGTTTGATTTGAATTTTGATGAAAAGTCATAGGGACTTTAAAAAATGATTGGGATGGTTAGAGGAGGCTGATCCTTGTGTTTCACATTGTAAAAAAGAAAAGCCTTCCCTGTGGTAATGCTTTCTTTAAACTGACAAAACAGTGTTGAATTGGCACAACTTGTTTAAATGTGTGCCTCAATTAGCCTAAACCTTAATATCTCAGTGGAACTTAATGTGCACCACCAGTGTACACACTGATAAAATCCTGAAAGTCTTTTTGTAGTATAAATTTAGAATGAATATTTTGATCCCCCTCCCCACAATAACTGTCCCTTAGACTATTTTTTGCAGTGTAAGTAACAGAAACGATAAATATTAGTTTTACGTGTTTTTCATTGTTGTTCCAGAAGTAGAAAGCTCCCACTGCGCCCAGTAGCAGTAGGAGGGCCCCGGCGATGAGCACCGCGATGCCGGCCTTCAGGAGGCGGCCGGTGGCGGTGGGCTTCACAGCTACGGCTGAGTAGGCCTATGGTAAAACAAACAAACCAAAACAATGACAACATGTCCACATACACAGTATCACCCTGGTAGATTAAAAATGTAGGCTACATGCTTAAAACGAGTTCTGACAACCCAATGATAGGTTACCTTTCTGAAATAGTTTGCTGCCAAAGGTAACTCCCGTCACTGCACTGACAGCTACAGGGTATTTTTATGGTCATCTATCAAGCATTATGAAAAGTCAATAACCGAATAAAGGTTGGCCTGTGACTGGCCCCACAGATGCACCGACAATAACCTGTATTATAATCCTCCGTATCCCGGTTTAATCCGACCACATTGAGGAGCAGTGGTCTGTTTGAAAACTCACCGGAGGCATGAACTGCTGTAGGTCCTCTGGTCCCGCCGAGGCGATCGGTACTTTCTCTGAGCTCCCGGCCATGACTGGAGCCAAACACCTGAGAAAACCCCAGTCCACTAAGTCCTCTCTCTCTCTCTCTCCCTCCCTCCCTCCCTCTCTCTCTCTCTCTCTCTCTCTCTCTAAGAAAGGGGAGGATGGGCACTTCTGCGTATTCATACTGCCAGGCCGTGTTTCATGCTGTAGTGCTGTTCTGTGGCTTCAGATAAAAACAAAAAAAGGTAAAACATAACCCCACCGCAGTCTGAGCAACCACTCATTTAAGCGAAATGTTATGCTTTCTTCCAGGGAAAAAAAAGCATTCATCAGTTTTTCCCTTTGAAGATCATATAGGCTGCTCATGTAACTTACATGAGTTTGATCCCTGCTATGATCCTCGGAATTTCATATCATTAAGCTTTATGACAGACTCTGTGGGTAGACTAAGATCCATTCCGCAATTAAGATGATGAAGAAAGGGTGAGGTTGTCTCCTCTAATCACCTTTGCACACCCCTTCACTTCCTCCCGTCTCTCTCTCAGCGCCTTTTCAGACGGTTGCAGGTCAAAGGTGACTGGCGGAATGTCGCATGTTTTCTCCAGCTTGGAAACAGTATGCTTACATTACAGTGTAAAAAAGCGGCTGCTTGTTGTACAGACTTGAGTCATATTTCCCTATACCTTCTATATCAGAGTCCAGAACTGCGTTGCTCTTATGAAAAATGCCCTGAACGCATGAATGATAATGTGGGGTGGATTACGTAAGGGGCGCATCGTGCGCTTTTGGCAGATAGACAAAAAACATCCTCACAGGATAGCAGGAGGATTTGCTCACAAAGATGCCATGTTCTTTGACAGAAATCACCTATGTTTGAATGCCTTTCAACTCTCCTTAGTTAGACTTCCTCTCATGTATGAAAGCTTTTTTTTTTTTTGGAGACCAACAGTGGTTGCGCCTTAACACATAGTCAGTGTCATTATGTAGCATATGTGGCAAGTGCAATTTATGTAATGGAAACCTGAGCATAGCTTTAATTCTCATATTAACATGCAGGCCTCAGGCAGTAAAATGTAGTTATTACGTCCGTGAAAATGAGAAAGAATAACCTCGCTCTTGATATGCATGAGGTGACAGAGTGATTTGCTAGAAAACCTTGGCGTCTGCTCTGGCATCTCACCAGCAAAATAGTACTCACAAAAGAAAAAACTAAACTGACCTTCTTCGGTGGGCTGCAAGGACAGAGGCTCGCTACTGCAATAACAGCGACGCCTGTTGGCTTTTACTAGCGAGTGGCCAGACTGTTGTTCCTGCAAGGCATTCACACACATCCTGTTCACCTCCACCTGCATCATGAGCTTTCTGAACAAACACACATTTTTAGAACAGTATTTCAAAGTTTATTTTCTCTCAGAATAGTGTGATGATTAAAAAAACTGTACAATTTACTTATTATTGCATTCAAATAATTTCAGACATAGTTATCAACTTGATACATTGTGGGTCTCAGGCCCTCAAACTGCACAGTTTCTGGGGCCATTTTAAATATTCAGCGTGCGTAAAGGTCAATAATTACAATTCATATTTACATATCTTTGCTTAATTATTAGTTTTATAAAAAATAAAATCTCTGTATGTACAAAACTTGCATATGATACACTTCATGTCCAACAAAATGTCGTAAAGTGATTGAATGGACATCAAATGTGGCTTTTACAATAAAACAAAAACACACAAATATTAGGCTTTTAACTTATATGTGCACACTCTCCACAGCAACAAATAACTTCTAAAAGTTACATTATTCTCAATGAATCATAAATTAAAACTTTGAATACACTGTACATTTCTTTGAGAGTGAGCTTAGGTATGTGTGTGTGTGTGGTTGGGTGTGTGTGTGTGTGTAGTGTCTGTTTTAGACGTCATTGTTGGGACAGTGTGTTGGGGTGGGGGTGTAAGCAGGGATGGTTATATCACTGATCTCCTGCACCCTCACAGGCCTGGGTGGGGTGACCAGGACGTAATCGTACTCTCTGTGCAGCACCTTCTCATACACACTCTGCAGCCCCACTGTTTTGGGGATCTGGGCCTGGTAGTAGTTGTCCCGGCGGTGGGGGTCCCGGGGTAGGGAGGCTGTCTTGGAGAGGTTGGTGAAGGAAGAGAGGGTTGGGGCTGGAGAGGGTGCTGCGTTGGCTCTTACTGCTGAGGGGCTCCAGCAGCGATCTGAGTGACCCAGGACCTTGCATTCACTGGTGCAAGCCCACAGACCTAAAGGAGAGAGAGAAAGTTGAGTTAGACTTAGAAAAAAACACATGGTAGACATCATTTTATGTAGCCATTTTTATGTGTCATTGTTCTTACCATTTTGGCCTCCCATGGGAGCAACCACCGCCCCATCTTTCTTCAGGCCTGTGTCTCCACTGACATCACTGTCACTGTCATTGAAGTCACTGTCTCCCTTGCCACTGTCTTTGCCACTGAAGGCCGGGTCCCTGGCAGAGATGGTGGTGTAAGAATTCCCCTTCCAGATAGTGATGGGCCTCACAGCCTCTTTGCCATTCCCATAGCCAGGCAGAGTGGAGTAGCCCTGCAGAAGGAGAGAAGAGAAAGAAACCAGAGGTTAGTGTCTGCTGGATGAACACATTGCAGATTGCTCATTGTTGTGTGCCACCCTATGCATCCCCTCCCCGCCCCTCTTGAACATGGTGTCCCAAAGGTGCCTCTCACCTCGTGTTTATTCCCTCGGAGCTTGTTGTTGCTGTCTGAGTCATACACACAGGGCACCTCGCTGCCGTCCTCTGAGGCTGAGCACATGTCGCTGCCCCCGGGGTGAGCCGAGTTGAACCCACCGGGCTGGCTGCTGTAGGAGTGTCCGTCAAAGCCCGCTCCACCCCCGGCCCCGTGGAGAGGCAGGAGTGGGTTGTCCGCCACATGGTTCCGGCCCCGCTCCAGCGTGCCCTTCTCCCCGTACGAGTCGCTGTCCTCTCCGCTTTTGTCCCGCTTTCGCCGGTTGCAGGTGGTGGCGATGAGGATGATGGCGAGCAGCAGGAGCGTGCAGCTCCCCGCCAGGACAACGATAATTACCACCGACAGGTCCCACTGCGCGTGCACCTCGTCCCCGCTTCCTGGCTGGTACACTGTCCTGTCACTCGGCGGGGAGCCTGCGATGATGAGGAAGTGGAGCGTGGCGGTGGAGGTGAGCGCGGGCCTCCCGTTGTCACTCACAGTGACTGTCAAGCTCAGGGTTTCGTCCACGTCGTGGCTGAGCACCTGGTTGAGGTAGATCTCCCCTGTGGCTTTGTTAACAGAGAACACAGAGGGTTCACCTGTGGCCAGCCCATAGGACAGCTCTGAGTTCACGCCCTCATCCGCATCCCGCGCCTCCACCCGGGTGATGACGTAGCCGGTCGGTGCGTCCCGGGGCAGGAGGACTTCAGCGGAGCCGTTATTGAGAGCCGGCTGAGTGATGACCGGTGCATTATCATTCTGGTCCACTATCCTCACATAGACATTAGCGCTGCCGGACAGGGGCGGGGAGCCGCCGTCGCTGGCCGTGATACGGAGCTCCAGCTGTTTCATCACCTCATAGTTGAAGCTCCGGAGCGCGTAAAGCGACCCGCTGGCGGGATCCAGTGACACGAAGGTGGAAATGGGGGAGCCCATGAAGTATGTGTCCGCCAGTTTGTAGCTGACCTTCCCGTTTGACCCCATGTCCATGTCGCGCGCCACCACCGTGGTGATGTATGCGCCAGGTGCGTTGTTCTCCACCACGGCCACCTCATACACCGGTTTACTGAACACCGGAGCATTGTCGTTCTCGTCTGTAAGTCTGATTGTGTACTGAGTGATGGTCCTGAAGGGAGGGGAGCCCAGATCCTCCGCCACCACTGTGAGATTATATTCGGGGATTTTCTCCCGGTCTAACGGACTGGTACTCACAATCATGAAGCTGTCCTCGTAGGCCTGCTGCAGTCTGAAGTGATCGTGTCCATAGAGCGTGCAGTGCACCTGCCCGTTAGCGCCGGAGTCTCGGTCCGAGGTGCTGACCAGAGCAACGAAACTCTCTCTGGCCGCCGCCTCGGTGATGTACGCTATCCCCGCCGTGATGGATGTCATGGGGGTGATGGAGATCTCCGGTGCGTTGTCGTTAACGTCTTGCACCTGCACTACAATTTTGCAAATGGCCGGGCTCGGGTTCGGACCCAGGTCCGTGGCCTGGACGTCAAACTCGTACGTGTTCTTACTTTCAAAGTCAATCGGGCTCTCCAGGGTAAGCCGTCCGGTCTTCCTGTCCACTCTGAAGAGTTGTCGTATTTCTGTGGGCACCTGGTGACCGAACCCGTACACCACCTCGCCATTCAGCCCTTCGTCCGGGTCCTCCGCGTTCAGGTCCAGCAAGAGGGAGCCCGCCGGTGCGTCCTCGGGCAGATCCACGGAGAAGCTGTTCCTGTCGAACACCGGGCTGTTGTCATTGTAGTCTTTCACCTTGACGTTGATGCGCGTTGTTCCGGTGCGGGACGGGTTGCCGCCGTCCATTGCGACCAGCTCCAGCGCGTAAGAAGCCTGCGTCTCCCGGTCCAGCTCCTTCATGAGCACCAGCTCCGCATATTTAACCCCGTCGGCCCTGCTGAGCACGTCGATTGAAAAGTGGCTGTTGACAGAGATCTGGTAGCTTTGGATGTAGTTCACCCCAACATCGTCATCCACGGCAAAGTCCAGCGGGATCCGTGTGCCCACCGCTGTGTTCTCGGAGATCTCCAGACTCGACTCTTTCCGGGGGAACTCGGGGGAGTTGTCGTTGATGTCCTTGACCTCCACCTCCACGTGGATGAGTTTGAACTGCTCTTTGGAGAAGCTGACCACGTCGAAAGCGATGAGGCAGTGCAGGGTGTGTTTGCAAATCCGCTCCCTGTCTATCCTCTCCCCTATGGTCAGCTGCCCGTCGCTCTCCCTCAGACGGATAAAAGAGGAGTTGAACTGTTTCATCATCCTGAAATTGGTCCTGGAACCCCCCGAGGAAGAGGGAGTGGAAGAGATGTCCTTGGCCAAGTTTCCAATCACTGTCCCTGGTGCGTCTTCCTCAAATGTCTGATATTTCACCGTCTTTCCTTGTGTGACACCAGCCAGGCTTGCCAGAGAGACGCACACTAGCACCAACAGCCCGTTCCACCCTATTCCTCCCATCTTGACACCTTCGCTCCAAAATAATCTGAAATTCAGCAAACTGTCCGCACTGTGTTCGGTTTAAAGTTTAAACCAAACGCACCTGCAAAAAGCTATTCCTCTCCCGCTCTTGTCGACTTTCTGGGACTGATTATTTTTTTTGTATAAAGCCTGTAATAAATATTCCATATGTCTTTCAATGCGCACTGTGGATGCGCTCCGCTCTCTCTCTCTACTGGAGGTGTGCTGCTCTCTCAGCGCAAGAGGGCTGCAGTGTCTGCAGGAGGGTTTATACGGCGAGGCATGCAAATGAGCCGCACTGTGACCAATCCGGGCTTTGAGAGGGAAAAAAATGGGGGACTTCTGAAAGACCTCTAAACCCTGTTTAGAGATTCCTGGGCTGTGCGGAGAAACTTGGCACCCAATATGTGGGCTAAATGCGGGGCTTGATTTAATACAGCTATAGTTTCCGTTGCTTGTTTATGTTCCTCGGGCTGTTAAATGAGTCTGCGCACCGACACATGGGGGGAGCACAGAGATGCGCAGTGTCCCTGAGCTAGAGGACAAAGCATTTGAATAGGAGTATCTGTTCAGGATGCTAGGCGCACTTTCAGTGTAAGGAGATTTATGCTTAAACACTGTTCGGTTGGTTCCCCACGCACGTGTCTCTGTAACCCACTGAAGGAACAGCAGTCACTGGCAGGCTGAGCTGCCCCTCTGACCTTTCCACCTCTGATAGGAAAATAACTTCATGTAGGCTATGCAAGAATATGACGTGATTTGTCCTTTTCTCCAACCCCAGAGTGCCCTGATCCACTCACCCAGACAGATACGATTTCACGTAATGGATTTATGATGGACCCATAATGCTGAGACGGCTTAGCATGCAGAATAATGCCAGGGCCAGACATTCAAAAGAATGTGGTGTAACTGGTGGTAACAGCATCATTTTAGTTCTCATTTTATTCTCATTAATAAATTCCATAAATTTGCTCTGCCTTCTATTATTCATCCCCCTAGTGTGTTGTAATCCAGTAATTGTTTGCCTATCTGATCATATCTGAGACTAGAAAATGACTATATCCACTTAAACATTGATTTAATTCTAATTCGGGCTCAGCTCAGATCGGCTCACGAGATGTCTTGTGCGCGAGAGAGGGGACTTTTTAAATTAAAGCCATTGTAACGGCCCGGTTTAACATGCGACTCTCCTTGGCCTCGCCTGCCAGAACAGAGAAACGCAGGTGAAGACGACATACACACACACACACACACACACAGATAGACACAGACGGTCACGCACGCACTCACACAGTCTTCCACGAACCCGTTACAAATGGGATTTGGCTGTAAACGCAGGGGGGGATTTATCAGGATTTCAATAGTGAGATTATATCAAAGGCGTATGAAGCCCTCGTTAGTAGTGGCGGGATAATGGCCTGGCAGGGTCTCCCTTTGCAGCCGTCCATGCCGGTATTGTGGCCCCTGAGCTCGTCTGTGGGGACCGTAACCCCCGCTGCCTCCATGCAGCCCTCAGCCTAACTGCAGCATAATGAGGCAAAGCCACATGCAGCCTTTGTACCGTCTCTCCATCCCCATGCTCCCCTGCTCCCCCAGATCTGCCCCGGTCCCGGACACGACTCCTTTCATTACAAGGAGATGGGAGATGAATTGGCCTGGACATCAGGGTCCCTCCTATTAAAATACATTTAGAAAGCGACCAGGGCCCCGTCACGGCTCTTTATGAGATTTTCTCATTCTTCCCGTTGGACTCAGTCTCTCTTTCTCTCTCTGTCGTAGGCTACCCCCCCCCCCCCCCCCCCCCCCCCCCCCCCCCCCCCCCCCCCTCACACACACGCACAGCTTTTTCAGGGGCAACACTTGCCTTGCAGTAGAAGCTAATATCAGTTGGCATGCTCTATAAAGAACCCATCTGCCACAGAAAGTCAAATAGGAGACACCTGAATGGACAAGATCTAGTGAAGCAGCTTGCATAGTTAGACACAGTCAGGCCTGTCCTTAATGATAAGGAGACTCCATTCTGTGAATTAAGGACACCACAGCAAAACTATCTGCCCTTATTGGGCTGTTACATACATATTGGTACCACACTTTCCAATCATCATTATAAGGAGTTAAGAAGTAGTATAGCTAATGGGGTTATTAATTATTATAAGCAATTTACTTATAGGGCATATTCTTTATATGTCAGTCATAGGCTAATCCATAATAAGAAAAATGTTTGGGTTGGCAGGAAATATTTTAAAGATTGGACTGTATGAAGTACAAAATGATGGAGTGGAAGTGGAGGTCTGACTTTTTTGGGCCTGGGGAGGGTCTTTTTTTCTCTCATCCTAAATTTACGTTTTATTTCAGCCTTCTTTTGCAATATAGTTAGTATTTACAGAAATAGTTAAGTCAAAAAGACAACTTTCACTTGCAACATGGTTCATTGAGGTGCACAGCTGTCTCTGTACCAGGGTGAGGGGGGCTTTCTTTTTAGAGAGATTAGAGATAAAGTTAATTTCTTAAAATCTTATAGTCCCTTTAAAAATTTTCGCAACCTGAAAAGATTCATCAACCTGAAAGGTACTACCTTCTAAGGGTTGCAGACCATTTGCATGGACAAAAATGTATTTATTAACAATTTATTAAGCTTTTGTTAATGCACTGCCAACATTCATAACTGCATTATTACCAAATGAAAATGATAAACACCAGCCAAAGGCATCTCCAACCCTTCAAATATGTTCTTACTAATGGTTATAGCTGACATATAAAGCATTAGGAAATGATTTACAGCCAAGGGTGCAAAGTAGCCTCTGAAGAGCACTGATAATGATAAAAGATAAGGAAGCCTAACTCTGATGAATTGGATGCTGCAACAATAAGTAATTTTACCATTTAAGTCTGATCCAAAATATATTTTTTTGTACTCTAAAGCATTTTGAAGAGCCCATTCTGTCCAAGTTGAAGAGAGGGAGGATCTGCTGAAACACAGTAATGATATGCTCACTGCGGGGCAGTTTTTATTCCGCCAATCGTCGTGTTTATTGTCGTTTCTCTATGTGTTTAGAGTAGACAGGACTCTGATGGTATTCTAATACCGCTCAACATTCTCTCACACACACAGAAAGACAGAGCAATCAAAAGCAAATTACACTATGTTGAGTCTCGCCTCGCGGATTAAACTGTCCGCACGTGCATGTGCGCGTGCATTATGAAGACAGGGAGAATTTCTTACAATGTTTGTCGGGCTTTTGCCCCCCCCCAAAGCAAAGCTGTCATCTGAAGGGCACACACCTAAAAGAAAAAAATAATTCTCTCACGTGATCACCGTGTCAATCTCGCCCGTCTGCACGCGAGTTCAACAATAGCAGAATTAGAGAGAGTCTCCGAAATCCCCTCTATTCTTCACGGGGCATATTAGCATTTTCTTTTACATATATAAATATGTCCTTAGAGGATCCCCCTCCTCTCCCCTCCTCTCCCTGCCTCTCCTCCTTTCTTTCTTTTCTTCAGCATTGTGGTCCCATTTGCTCTAGTGATCGCCGGGTATTTGCGGTCTGAAGCTGGTCGCCCGATCCCTGCCTCTTGTTGGGGCTTAACTCATTGAGATGGAAATAAGCGTTTTGGTCTCTTTTGTCCAGCAGATAAGCGGTAGAAGGAGAAAGTGGGGAGAGGAGAGCAGGAGGGTGAGAAAGGAGAGATGTGTGTGTGTGGGGGGGGAGGGGGGGGGGGGGTCTAAAGTAATCGATCAGCGTTGAACCCTGTTCACCCCACCCCTCTTCCCTCTCAGCTAACCTTTGCTTAACTCGCGTGCCATCACAAGCACAGAGTCCTAATTGGTTCCCAGCACTAATTATCCAATTATCGCCTATCCACCGGAGAAGCGCACTCCAGGGCTCGTCTGGCCTCCTCATCTATGCACTATTAATGAAAACGATTAGGAGTGAGTGCGTCCATCAGCTCCAGAGTGCAACACTTGAGAAACTTATGTCACTGCCCCTGTTTATAGGTCCTAAAGAGAGGATCGCACTTCACTGTGTGAGTGTTGATGCACCCATTCAGCCTGTTTTATTCCTAAACTCTTGTCCAAAATTGAATACATGATAAAGTGGTGTGCAGGTTAATTAGGTCCTTTTGTGTGGTCCTTACAAGGTAAAAAAAAATCGAGGCAGTAGACTGAGACTTAGAGTCTGCACTCTGTGAAGGTCACAACAATTCACAGTGAAATATCCACATGCAATAGAAAATGGTTATAGGCCAATGTTATTTCTCAAAGGCAAAACGTGAGTTGAAACTTGTTTGAAAGTTGTTTCAATAAGTGTCTTAATGGACTGTTTGTAAAAAAAGAAAGACCCTCCTCCTGGTTATTAATATTTTCTAGATCTGAAATGATTAATTAGCTGATCCACTATTTGACAATGAATTCATATTTTGAGTCATTCTCTAACAAATATCTGGTTCCAGCTTCTCCAGAATGATCATTTTATGCTTTTCTTAGTTTTATATGATAGTTACTGTTATAGATTTGGATGTTGTGCTGTTTGTAAGACAGGCAAGGCATTTGTAGATGTCACCTTGCTCTGAGAAGTTGGGATGAGCATTTTTAGATTTCTGACATTTTATATTTTGTATGGTTAATCGATGAATCCATAAAACAGATTAATTGATAAAAAATGTTTTCTTCAAACTTTTCTCTTGACCGACAAAGTGTGAAAATAATACGGCCAACACTTGTACCAGTTGACTGCAGTAGTGTTAAAGTGTTATAATAATGTACACCAATCTACACCATAATATTTGAACTGGAACAAGAGGAAAATAAAACTCTCCCCTGCCCTAGGGGGTCAGACTAGCATACCTTAAGCCAATAGAAAAATTACAAAACTCTCCCCTAATCATTTTCTCACAGTTCCTTAATCAATGACATAAACTTGTTAAATAATGAATGCATTTCAATTAAAAATTGCTAGATGAATCTGCGCCAAACTGCTGTGTAAATATGCTTGTTCTAAGGAAAACAACACAACTGATAATACTAGAATAAATAGGCATGCTGGTAGACCATTTTGCATTCTGATTGTGCCAACAGGGGTCCAATAGTCTGCATGTAATATTGCAACAGGCAGTGAATTGCATGGCCCAGATCTGAATGGAGCAGCAGGCATGGACATGCCACAGAATGCCACCAGATTGATAACGTCCATTCACATTAAACATTTATTCTCTTTTCTCCATCTCTTTTTCTTTTAGTTAACTTCTACTCCGATCCATCACCTTCCATCCCATCTGTCGCTGATAGCTGCAACACTTTGAATAAATTCCTCCCGACAAACAAAGCATTTAACATCTCATGAATGCAGCTTTTTACACGCCACACACAGATTGTGGGGAAACTTTAGGGCCAGTGAAGTAAGTAGTGCAAAGAAATCTGTGCAGGGACACTCCCTCTTAGCTTCCACTTCATTACCTGTATTGTGCTCGGGAGCGCGCAATCTGTGCGGCAGTCTCCGCCCGGCCCCGCCAGCTTTCTAATGAGTTTGCAATGATGATTTAAAGTCTCGCACGGCCCCTTTTTCCTCCAAACTCCTCCCACCTCCCTTCTTATTCTTCTTTCCCTGCTTTTGAATCTCATCCGCTTTTGTCTTGAGCTGTTTTTCTCACTGGCATTCTGGAGCGCGATTCAGGGGAGGTCAGGAGGAGCGCACATAAAGATTCACACATCAGGCCTGAATAAAGGAACGATATATGGAGGAGTTACACGGGACCAACTTTGGACCCTGTCTCACTTTAGCACTGGGAGAATCGGTGGGGGGGGGGGGGGGTTCACAATACAAGTTTCTCTAAATGTCTTATTTCCTTATTTTAAAGACAAAAATTAACTAAAAGTTAGTGCGTAAGGTAATGAAATGCTCGGGGGCGGTGTGTGTGTGTGTGTGTGTGTGTGTGTGCACGCACCTGATGGTTGCAGTGCGCCAGATTGTGGCGTGCTTTGGATGAACAGATGGGGGTGGATGAGTTAAGAGAAGCATAGAGGGAGGGAATGGCAGACGTCTGCATATCACTCATGTGAAGTTATGACTCCTTTTTTCTCTCCTCTTGCTTGGTCCACATGCATTAAAAAAATAGGCACCAGTTTGCACATGAGCTGCATTTGATGTGTGGAGGTTGATGTAATCAAAAGCAGGTTGGTAGCCATAAGTGCCTGTGATGATTCATCACTCAATGGGATATTGTCTGAGGCTTACATGGATCTATAAGGAGGACTTTTACTGGCCAAATGGTTCACTTAACTGATGAGAAATTAGTGATCTTGTGGACCAGTGGTGGAAGAAGTACTACTCAGTTTTTTTGACTTAAGTAAAAGTAGCAAGGCTACAGTGTAAAAATACTTTGTTACAAGTTAAAACCCCACATTTAAAATCTTACTCAAGTCAAAGAACAAATGTCTTAGCATCAAAATATAACGTGCCAAAACTCATTATGCAGCATGGCACATTTATGAATCATGTGCATTAGATTATAATTAGTGATGCATGAATGTGTTTATCATGTTAATGTTGCAGCATGTACATGTGGGGCTAATTTTAGTTACTTTATATCTTAATCTATAGGCCTAATGATACATCATTGATTGTTTGTATTAATAACCTAAACCTGTAACTAGTTACTAAAGCTGTCAAATAGTAGTGGAGTATAGGCTATATTTGCCTCTGAAATGTATGATCTAGAAATATAGTATAAAATTATATATAAGTATAAAATGAAATTACTCAAAGTAAAAGTACCTCAGAATTGTACTTAAGTAGGTTAAATTCCAAGTTAAATTTAAATACCACCACTGTTGTAGAAACAGCAGTAACAGAGACATCACACACAGCATCACTGCATGAAAGATTAATAAGCATTAGACTGACGTTTACGTAAGAGCATTAAAGTGACATTGTTTTACTTTTTAACATATTTTGTGAAACATCTGTTGGATTGGCTGAAGTGTTTTTTACATTCAGGTTTCCGACCAACTTTTATGATCCTCCTATTTTTTCTCTATAGCAACACCATGAGGTTCACATTTATGGTTAAGACTGAAATGTCGCAACAACTAAATGGATGCACTGCTATTGAATTTAGACATTCACATACCTCTCAGGATTTCGTATAATCACTTAGGTGATTCCTTAACTTTCCATGTAAAGCCATTATTAGGCCAAATATCACATACCTGCAAAGCTAATGACATTCCCATCAGCCTCAGCTATACTTTGAGTTGAGTGCTAATTACCAGGCATGACAGCTCATTTTCTAGATCAAAATTAAGGCCAAGTTCAAAGATAGGTGTGCTCCAAGCAAGGGCGCCAGAAGTAGGGGGCCCGCCGACTTTACACCACACTCACTTCTTTCATGTCAGTTCCATCGCACCATGGTGTGATCCCATTGCATGATAGTCTCTATCAAATGTCAGCGTGCTAAAATGCGGCACTTAGAAGGGTCATAATAGTAAATATTATACCTGTTTAGAATCAGCATGTTAGTACTGTCATTTGCTGTGTCTCAATTTGCACCCTGCCATGCTTACAATTGCTATTTTAAGTGCACAAGTCAGTAAGTTCGGTGTGGAACGTTGGCCACTTCTCACCATCAATGGTTGCCATTTTGGCTACCTAGCAGGAGGGGAGGGACCACTAAACATGGGAGCGGAAGAACCTGCAGTTGCACACATAAACAAGTAAAAGTATGTTCATTTAAACTGAACTGAAGTCAAGTGGGGGTCAAGTGGGTGACAATCGTGGTCAGATGTTGCTGATAATGATCTGCCTGGTTACAATTAACCATTAAAAAGAAGAAGAAGTGGTCAAATGTTGCAATCGTCATTTCTGCTAAGTGCACAATGGTGTGTTTGATTTTACACACCGTACTACATGTAAGTGTTCTACTGGAAGTATCCGAATTGAGACACAGCAATTGTGTGAATGTTAGCATGTTAACGTTAGCATTTGGCTTAAAACACCAATGTTGCTAAACAGGGGTGCGTTTACCGTAAAACCACAGAAGGTAGCATTGAACTATCTTGGTACAATGCATCTTTAAACTAACCAGCATCTGAAGTATGGCCATTTCCCAAAACTGTCGTACCTTGTTGGTACCACCGTGGTTTGAACTAACTTACTTTGAACCAACATAGTTCTAACTAACATGTTTCAGGATGTGTTTGTCTGTTTTCCCCGGCAGGAAACTCACAAAATGTTGTCATATTCTGCCTAAATATGTCAGTTGTGACCGACATTAAGTAACATTAATTGCTTATGTTATATAATGAGACAGACATGGGTTTGAATCCTGTGAGTTCTCTGTTTATCTTATTATTGTTTATCTGGTTATAATGGCAACAAAAGCTTTCAGGGATTTATTCATTTCTGTCCCTTTTCTTACTATGTTTGTAATGAAGACTAGTGAACACCCATCGTCCTCATAGACCTAGAAATGTATACATTTTTTTTTACTTTTACAACTGTATTTACAAAAACTTCACCTGAAATATCTTTGTACAGTAAGATTATCTAATATTCCCTGCTTAAAACACATTACATCCACCTACTAAGACTGCATTTTCTGCTATCTGTGACATCACCATGAACTAAGCTTCTAACCACAGGTCAGGAGCTGTAGTTCGAACTATGCAACTTAACAACAGTGGTTGCGAATGTTCATTGGAACTATGGTTTTGGAGAACACCTGCATCGCTTAATGATGGTTTGTACCATGTAAGTTAGTTACCAACTTAGTTACCTCCATAGTTCGAACTAGGATTTTGGGAAATAGTTGCATCGCAATTGTATAGTTCCAACCAAGGAAGTTGCTACCGTAGTTAACAACGATGCTTTTGGGAAACGCACCCTAGCATGGCTGTGGACTCGTTGTTTTGATGGGTGATTACTGATCTCAATATGTCTGAGCATGGAAGTGTATTCTTAACTATTGGCAACAGGATGTAACAAAATAATCCACTTACTAGCTTGTGGGGCTTTCAACCACCTCTCACGGCCGTCATTCAGCGAATGGAGCCGGTGTAACACCAAAATCTGTGACCTATCAGATTCTGTGACTACACCCAAACGACAATGTTTTCCTAACCATAACCACGTACTTTTGGTGCCTAAACCCAACCAAGTACTTTTGGTGCCTAAACCCAACCAAACTAAAACCGCTTCACATCGTCAACAAAGCCTCTGGCGCTTAACTTGCCATTTGGGTCACAGAATCTGATAGGTCACACATTTTGGTGTCACACCGACTCAGGTGTCATCACATGAACTAAGTCTGCTCTAACTTTGGTTACATGAACGGTATGTGTGTTTTATGTTCACTCCTTACTGGATAGCTTTACTGGTCTTGTGTCAGATACTCCATTTTAAAAGGCTGTGAACTGCTACTATTGTCAAAATATAAGGTAGGCTACTCTGCTCAGCTGTCTTCTTTATACTGATCAGAGACATAAAACGCTCCTGATGAGATCAAAGATTTTCGTCTGCAGTCATTGTTTTGTTTTGTGGGCTTAAAGCATTTTATCTTTAATGATACATTTCATTATCATAGACAAACTTTCTTTGCTGCCAAATGATTCCCATCATGAATAAAAACATTTGGAGGCTTATTAGCTCTTTAACTTTAAGCAATAACCCACTAACCTACTTTATAGACTCTATGAGTCACACAAGACAATCACCGAGTGCATTAGCAGCCAAGGTGGAAACGCTTCTTAAACGTGCCTATTTGATAGGCAACAGAACTCCCACTCTCACTTACTTTGTAATTCCTCTCTCTTATCTCTTATCCCACTCCTCTTCCATCTTACCTTTTCTTATTTCTCTCTCTGTGTCTACTTTTTTTTTGCTGTTTCAAGTTCCCGCAGCGCTATTTAGAGCAAGGCACAGGACTATATGTGACGAAAGAGGATTGTACAGGTAACACAAGTCCAGCTGGCAGTAAACTCTGCGATGCGGTTCCTCTCTCACAGAGCATTGAAGCTCCCTAGTTTATGTTGGCCTCCATAAACAATACTATATAATTCTCTTTGAACGTTACAGCACATGCCTCATCTAAAACAGGGGACACCATGCACACCCCCACATACCGTACATTACCTCCACACACGCACACACACACACACACACCAGAAGTCAGGCTGCAGCGCACGTGCACACGGCATTATGCGATCAGTGTGTCCTCTCTGCATGTGCCAGCAAGACTTTGAAGGGAAAGTATTGTTTTCCCTTGGGAGTCAACAACAACCAAAGACAAATAACTATATTCAACACACAGTCTATATGCACCAAAACGCCCCACACCAACCCCCCCCCCAAAAATATCTCTTCTCTCACTATAGAGCTAATCAATATTTCAGCAGCCCAGCCCTGATTGTTCATGCAGACCATGAGATGGCTAATGAGGCGAAGTTGCAAAGACAATGTGCTCACCAAAGTAGGCTATCTACTAAAGGACAAAATTATCTTTCAGATCTCCTGGATCAGGCGTACTCTGCCCAGGATGAGGTGCTACTGAAGTGAACCACTGGAGACCTTCCGCTGCACGACAGCCTATGAGTAGGAATATCTGCCGCAGAGAGCACAGATGTGGTTCCCTCTGATCTGGTGTGTCAAAGTCCTGACGCCTCATATGCTGTTTGTTGTCAGCGCGCTTTGAATAGCACTTTATGTGGGAAACGTGGTGTGCAAATAAATGACACTTGATGGATTGACAACCAGCTTGTGAGCTTGGAGTTATGAGGTTTTAACAAAGTTTAGTTAAAAACAAATAGGTCTCTGAATGGTGCATTTTAGTCAAAACGTTCATACCAGATTTGCTAAGGGACTGTACAAAAATTATTAGTGTTCAGTAAATGTTTGAGGGCCTTTTGTTTTTTTCTAGTTCTAAATTTATGGTTTAGGTAGCTCTGAGATTCAGGTGTGTTTTGCTAAGAAGCGGACTACAGAGGTCTGGTAAGCTCACTTCTTTCTAATTCCACACCCCCAGATGTTGTCTTCAGCCCCAACCAATGTCTCTTGAGGCAGCGTCAGTTGACTACAGTTATTAATCAGATTTTATGCAGCTTTCTCTGGAGCCTCAGAAGGCTTTTTACTCAACATTTTTCACATATGCAGTAGTATTCCCCAAGACCTGTAAACACTCTTTGATGTGTAAAATGGAGTTCCCTTTTAAGATATTAAGGTTTAAATTGTGTTACAGGATTAAACAAGTGCTACAAATTTAACACCGCTACATTATTTTGACATGCCATGTTGCAGTTCCAAGTCAAGAGGAAGATTCAAAGAAAACATTAATAACTCTAGGGAAGGCCTTTCTTTTTTCTCAGCCCTCCTCACCACCAAACAAATTTTTGTATGGTCCCCAAATATGATGTTAAATATTTAATCCCAAATCTACAATTCACCCAGAAAGAACCTTTTGACTTCACACATGTTATGAAATGCTGAAATAAGAAGTGTTATGGTTGCAGGACAATAAATTCAAGTGATAAAGTTATGAAATGCTGTTAGAATGCTTTATTTTGGGTCTCAATTGCCATCAAAGAGAAAAAACAAGCTATGTAAACACAGAGATCCTTGCAGGCACACTAACAAACACAGCAGGCAACACCCAATTATCTTTGCTCACAATAAATGAGAAATAGTCAAATTAGTATAGGGGTCTAGGAAGCATCTTCATAGATTAAAATGTAAAAAGTGTTGGAAAACATCCTCACTCACAATTCCTCACAGACCCTCGACACAAAGCCAAATGTAGGCTATTTCATAAAACTACAACCCCGTGTCATCAAAGCTCTCCCTGCGGAGGCGTTATTCTTGATCGCTCCACCCGTCTAAGCGCCCTATTTCTCCACATAGTCATCTTTGTTTGCAACACTTGTCTCGCGTCACCGAGAGGAAAAAACCCGCGTTCGATTCATCTTAACAGTTTGTGTGTCACTGGGGAAAAAAATGGGTGAAACTTTAAAAATTTCAGGCTTTGTTGCCAGAGAACAGAAGGCTGACAAAGTTTTATAGAGGCAGCCATGAAGTTCTGCCTCATTAGATAGAATGGCTGTTCTATATTCAGGGTCTCTGTGGGGCTAACAAACGCAATGAGCGGGCCAAACTCGGTTCGTTCCGCCAGAGCAAGGGCCCTTTTGTTTGTGTTTGGTGGGTGGGGTTGGCTGGGGTACTGGGGCCAGGCGGGCCCTTCAAAACCTGGATTTCACCACAGCTGAGCAGTCTATATTAGGAGGAGAGATTATGAAATGGACTACATAAGAAACCCTGTAGGATTTGAAGTTCCACAGCTTGTCCTTAAATGATTTAATCCAGTTGGTTACATCACAGCAGAGACCCAGATTAATATCATGAAGTGAAAAGAACTTCAAGAGAATTATATTCCCACACTATAGCACAAAGGAACTATAATACTTCAGATGGAGTAAAGCAATGACTGAATGATATCTATGTCAGTGCTGAGGTTTCATGGTGGTATTTCAAAAGATTATTTTGGTTTATTTCAATTTTGGCTGGTTGGTTATGAGAACGTTGTACTCATCAAAGTAATTGCTGTGATTACATTAAAAAATAATAATCACTCACTGCACAGGAAAACCATTTGGCCCACAACTTTAATAATTATGTCAGGTCAAAAGTCTATAAACTGTGATGGATGTTTGCACTGGACATTTTGGGTCATAATTTTACCGTTCACCTTTGTGTTCTCTTTCTAATAAGTTTGGACTTCTTTTATGTTGCCTCATTCCCAAATCTCAGCAGTTAACTTGATCAGCACAGTGTTATCAGAACTGACAGAAGAGCTCAACTTTACTATTTTGGTATTCTTGCTTAGTATTTTAAGGACCTCGGCAGGCAGGTTGGCCCAGACATCTTTGAGACCTACAGTCCTTCTGTGGCTTTAGGAAGCCTCATTTGGTTCTCTCTGTTTGTGTAATCCCAGACAGACTTAATGATGTTGAGATCAGGGCTCTGTGAGGGCCACACCACCACTTCCAAGACTCCTTGTTCTTCTTTACGTTGAAGATAGTTCTCAATGACTTTTGCTGTATGTTTGGGGTTGTTGTCATAATGCAGAATACATTTAGGGCCAATCAGATGCCTCCCTGATAGTACTGCGTGATGGAATTATCTGCCTGTACTTCTCAGCATTAAAAATACCATTCATTTTGACCTAACTCCATCTATAGAAATGCACCTCCAAACTTGCAAGGAGACCTTCACCATGCTTCAGCGTTTGCCTGCAGACACTCGTTCTTGTCGCTCTCCAGCTCTTCACTGCATAGTTGAGTCGCTTGTCCTTGTTTCCATGTCAGAGGAATGGCTTTTTGGCCATGAGTCTTCCATGAAAGCCACTTCTGATCAGACCTCTCCAGACAGTGGATTGGACTGCCAGGGTCCCACTGTTTTCTGCCAGTTCTGAGCTGATGCTGGACATCTTCCAGTTGCGAAAGGGAAGTAAGCATGATGTCTCTTTCATCTGCTGCAGTAAGTTTCTTTTTCCCGACCACTGTGACTACTAGGGTCCTCAGCGTTGCCAGTTTCTTTGTGCTTCTTCAAAAGAGTTTGGACAGCACATCTGGAAATCCCTGTCTGCCTTGTATTTTCTACCTGGGAGAGACCTTGCTGAAGCAGTATAACTACCTTGTGTTGCTGTGCTCAGTCCATGGTGTATGACTTTTGACAGTAAACTGTCCTCAGCAACTTCACCTTGTTAGCGGAGTTTGGCTGTTCCCATTGACTGTATGGCTGTTCCTCACCCAATTGTATTCCTCCTACACAGCTGTTTCTGCATCAGTTAATGATTGTGTTTCAACCTACATATTGAATTGGTGATCTTTAGTATGTGTTTGGTATAATTGTAAATCATACACCTGATGACATGCCTAAAAATCCCTGACTTTGTGATAATGTAGAATGATGAAGAATTGATGCTGTTTTGAAGGCAAAGGGTGGTTACATCTAATATTGATTTGTTTTAGATTTTTCTTCTGTTCACTCACTTTGTATTTTGTTTATTGATAAATATAATCTTTTAACATGTTTATTTTTGGAAGCATTCATACTTTACATAATTTCTTCTTTCTACCTTTATATATAAACCTATTTTTGTTTACATAATTGTTCTGTGTTTATTTTTATCTGTCTTTGTTGAGCTTTGTCATCCTTGTTTTTAGCTTTATATCTTTTTCCATCTTCCTGCAAATTGTTATTGCGATTACTCCAACTGACTGCTAATGTTGCTCTCTGCTGGATGTGTAAATAGGCAATGGTTTACTTGAATGCCAGCTATATCAACTTGATAATAGGCTGTCATATATAATAGCTGCAGTGTTTACAGCTTTCTTTCACACAAATGGCCAACAAATCTGTTAATGCAGATTTAACTTCTGCTTTAAATGTTTACTGTTAGATCTCTGCTTAAATTCATTGGAACATTTGTTTTGATAATAAAAATATGATGTATTTTTTTGTCATTTGTGAGTATTTGTGATGTTATTTATTTCCAAAGGTCTGTGCCCTTTAACAGCGCCACAGTGCAGCAGTAAAAACACATCGCATACTGCAAGTTTGAGACCATCTTAAAAATGAATGACATGCTATCCTCGTATTTATTCTTATCATGGTAACATCATCTTAAATCTAAAACGTAGAACCCACTGTATGACGAGAGGCTCTGTAAGAGATGTCTTATCATTTGCATGTGCTTCAGATGTAACAGCTTGAATTAGGGTACTTGAATTTTAATTATTTTCAACATTTTGAAATCACACCTTCAACTAGGTCACTCATATTCATAGAGCTATAACAATATAACTTGTTGGATTTAGAGAGGAGTTTATAAAGTGGAGCCAGTGTGTTTTATTTTCACATGCATTTATATTTTTAAGAGCAGCACTAATTCCAGAAGGCATTGCCCCTGAATATGTTTTTAAAAATCCACTGACTGAGTTTAAGGACACATCTCAGAGTTGTCCTTCTAAAAAAGATTAGAGGATTAGGAAACCATCTTGAAGTTGCTGTTTCATGTCTGTGTCCTAGATTCAGCTTGATATCCTTTGATTGCACAAAGAGAGCCACACAGGCTGCACAGCTTTGGGCCAGGATAATAGAGAGACATTTGCACTGTGTCATTATTTTCATCTCACTCTGTATAGCAATCATTTATTATAGGCAGTATTTCACTGATAACTTAATAGGAATATTCTCTCTTCACATTGGCTCCCTCATTAGGAGCTAATAATGCAAATGTAATAAAGGCTATTAGAGGTGTTTAGCAGGCTTGTGTCTGAAGACGTGGGTATTTGTTGGGCAGATGGATGCAGCTCCGGGGCTGCCTTCACCTCTGACCCCCCACAGATGTCCCAAACCCAGGCAGAGCTCCGTCACGAAGCGGTGGAAAATCTGTAATACACCGGAACCGACCTGTCAATACGTAGGACATTTAGGCGCTTATGAGTGCCAGCTCCGGCTGCGCAGCGGCGCTCGTTGCTGCGTGAAACACGCAGTGATTACAGCGGAGATGAAAGGGGGAAAGAGGCCATGCGGTGCCTTTCTGTGAAAGACTTGACCGATGGTTCTCTCCTGAATAGGACTCTGGTGGTCATACATAAATTAAGAGGTTAAGTGAGCCATCAGGAACAAATGTTTGCATTTATTAACTAAGAATAATAGCTCAGCAGTGAACCCACAGTCTGGGGTTTCCACTTGTGTTGGATTCTTAAAGGCAGGCCCATTTGAAAGTACCTTCAGTTTAGGCTAGTTTAAGGTATTTATAGGTCAGTCTATGTCTAGATATCTAGTATAATTAACCTCCACAAAACAGGCTCTACTATCTTGCATATGCTGCAGGTCAATAATACAGAAAAAGACCTATAATACACTAATACTGCTGTTAAATAATAATATCAGAAGCCACCACGGGGATATTTGCATTATTAAGGCACACACAGTGTTCCAAATGTACAACCAGGAATCACATGTAGGCTATGCAACAATGTTAAAAACCAATAAACTACAACTTCATTAAAACATCAGAGACTGAAATCTTCACGAGGTTCGTTATACAGAACAAACATTCCTATTCACATGTGAGGAGGGATCCCGCAGGAATGCATGAGGCAGGTGTAAATTTAAACTGTTAATGAGGCGCATCAAAAGCATCAAAGGCGCGTCGTGCTGAGCCATTCTACCATTAGTCCAAACTAGACAAAAGCCATCAGAGAATTTTCCTTGCTAAACGGTGCAGAATGGGTCCAAGCAGCGGGAGTTATATTGTAGCCGTAAACCCCCGCGGACCGCACCGGGCTAACCAGCCAAGTCTTATAAGTTTAGACTATAACGAGACAGATGAAACGTCTATTATTGGCGGGAGTGCAATCCATGATCTGCATCGATCCTCTGGAGAGACTGTGGAAATCCAGCGTGGACATGAATAGGAATGATAGAAATAAACATCTCATGAGTTTCATGTACGATTCCACACTGTAAGCCATAATTATGAGTTGTAAATTCGGCTGTCTCACAGTAGGCTATTAACTTTAATATAACAAACAAGATATAGCCCAGTAGGCCACATGTGTGACCCCAGGTGACCCAAAGTCATAAATACCAGGAAAAAAGTTATGTGGCAATTTTAAAAACAAGTGACAGAAAGGTGGTTTTCCCAGCAAAAGTGCACAGCCGCTGATTTATTGTGGATGCCCAAATACATACATTTCTTAAGTAAAAGTAGTAATAGGCCACCACAATATTCCCAGGTTGAGCTTACCTTAAAGGAACACTTTGACATTTTGGGATATGCTTATTCTTCATCTCCTGAGATTAGAAGAGAGGACTAAGGCCCCCTCCTCACTAGTTTTTCTTTAAAAAACATTTTACAGTTGATCTCTCTCTAAATTCAAACAACATCCAGCGGCCGTTCACGTACACTGGGTGTGCACGTGCCAGTGTAAACATAAAGCAGACAGTCTCTCTCTTCCTTAGTTATAGAAGATTTGGTGAAAGAATAAAGTAATGCAGACAAAGAACCGCACCAGATATATTTTTTTGCATGGATCAATAATGAGCTGGGACTGTTACTGAATGTAACACGGGACTGTGGCATCGGAAAACAGATTGGGAGTCGTCGCAAAGAAATTACGGCGACATACACAGTAGTAGTCTACAAGTGTGGGCTATAGCCTAATTGTTATTTGTATGGTAAAAAATATTGGAGTAAAAATAATGGAGTATCTTTTCATCTGAATGAAATTTTCCTCATCTATCACAAATGAACCAGAAAACACACTGTTATCTGCAGGAAAATCCTTTCATATTGCCAGAGTGACCTTTTACCACTTTATTTTCTTACATCAACGTGTATTCACAAATACATGGGAGCGGAAAACTTTTTTATCTTGTTCCTGGCAATGGAAACGAGTAGTGATTTCTCACTAATACACGGCAAATTGTCCTGAGGCGTAGGAATAACATATTTGAATGATGAAATCCAGCTTGATTCCCTTTGGCAGACAAATTCTTGCATCTCAGCAGGCATGTAGGGGTGGGTTTTGGGAAATTAGGTGTGTGTGTGTCTGTGTGTAAATCTCCCAGAGGGCTGATGGGAGGCTTGCCTGTGCATATGAGCGCTTGCTGTAGGTGGTTACATGTGTGCATGTCGTTTAAATAAAAGGCAGCTTATGTAAATTAGCTTGCATGACCAACTCGAGGGACAGCGATGGCGCCTCACGGAGTGTTTTAATGCGCAGCTCTACCAGTGTTTTACCCAAGACTAGCAAGGCACAGGGCTGAGTATCAGCGTTCATAGCCATTAGACAAGTCAATGGGCAACACAGAGGGCACTGCTGAGCCTGAGGATGAGGTGCAGTGGGAAGAATTAGCAACAGTCAAGTCTGTGGCCCACTTCTGGCCTGTCGAGGGTTGATAGGTGACAACAGGAGTGTGTGACACATTGGCAAGGCAGTCTGCTGTTTGTGTGGATTGTCAGGGGGGATAACAAACATGGGGGGGTCATCTCCTTCTCCTTCTCCTCACCTGTCCTCTCCTCTCCCGGCTTGTCAGTCATTTCTCATCCGTATAGGACAGCGAAGGTGGCGCGCCTCCAAAGCGTGGCCTACTTTCCTGCTCTCACACAGAATGGAAATGAGCTCAACTTCTTTCTCTGCGAACGTCTGTCTGATTTTAATTAACATCGCAGTCGTTGTGATAAAACAACTCTCTGTCTATATCTTTCAGCAATGGGCTCCCACATCCGCCTTCTGTGTGTGTGTGTGTGTGTGTGTGTGTGTGTGTGTGTGTGTGTGTGTGAGGAAGTGACAGACACAGTGAGCTCAAATCCATAATTTAACCAAATGCCCACAAGCTGCGTACAGCAACACTGATTTCAACACATTTCTCTCAGGTCTCACATGAACACACACACACACACACATACACACACATACACACTCAACTCAACCCAACCCACCACTGTATTTTTAATTGTTGTTCATGTTTTCCCTCCCCCAAACATATACCATCACAGAGTTCAGTGTTTGCAGCGCGGCACTCTCTCTTTCTCTGTGCATGTTTGTCATACGGCACACACGGGGTATTTATAGCATTTTCTGTCAGACGATGTAGTGCATTTGTGTGTATTCATTTGGAAATAATAACATTGACAACTGCTTGAGAGATGGAGCTGTTGAGAGAGGGAGAGGGACTCGTTTTGAACATGTACCCACTAACGAGCTGTATTGTGCTCCAGGCGATGTGTATGATAGCTTGAAGCCGCTGTCTGTGTGTGTTAAAGTGTGTGTGCGTGCGCGTTCGTGCCTACTTATTGGCAGCTGAGGGATCTTAACAGTTTCTCATTTTCTAATTTTCATGTACTACTCTTCTCTCTCCGTATCTTCTCCCACTCCTTTCCTCTCCTCTTGTTTCCTCTCCTCTCTTCTCTCCTCCTATCACCTCTCCTCACTTCCTGTCTCCTTTCCTCTCTTAATTTTTGCTTTAACCCTTTTGTCACTTGCCATCTTGCTTCCCCCATCTCTTCCTGTCTTTTCTTGTCCCCTCTTCTCATCCCCTCCTCTCCTTTCTTCCTATCTCCTCCCCTCTCCGCTCTTCTCATCTCCCTGCCTCCTATTTCTTCTCCTCTCCTCACTCCTCTCCTTTCTTCCTGTCTCCTTGTTTTTCACACTTAGAAGTAGGTGTTGTTTTATTACAGCCCAAATTCTCTCTTCCGTGCCACTGTTTAGAGTGTAATGCATTATCCATCTCCATTCCACTTTGTTCACTCCACTTCACTTCAAGTAGCTGCAACTTATGAGCAACACACTCTCACGCTGACACGTGCAAACACACACTCCTATTCAGGCACGCAGCGCAACGGTCCCATTACCTTTAATATTTCAGCAGCGTCATAGCATTCACCAATGGCCTTGTCACCGCCTGCTCCTCAGGGACACAGATCCTAGATCAACCCTTACCCTCTAACATCACCACCAGGATGGAGAAAGCACTCAGCTGACCTCGGAGCTGAGCTTTCGCTGTGCCCAGCATTCCCAGGAGTACCCCCTCCCCTCACCATTACCATCGCCACTGCTGCCGATGCCATCTCGAGGGAGGAGCAGAAAGAAGGGGAGAGAAAGAGGGCTGGAAGGAGGGGAGAGCGGAAGAATGCAGAGGCAAGTCTGTGGGAGGGGGAGAGGGAATGAAAATAAGATGAGCAGAAGAGAGAGAGAGATACAGAGAGAGGTTGTGTGGGTGGGCTATGGGGTGCTGATTAGGCCCTTGGTTTGAAGTGCTCAGCGGTTTACCCTTGTGGATGTGCACATACGCGCTCACATACACACACACAATGTACACACATTGTTTCAAACTGTCTTTATAACTCATTCAGTGTTACAAAGGCTTTAGAAGTATATGGTGAGGACAGTGCGCCACGTTTATGCATTCTGTTAGAAACTCTCTGCTCTTTGAGGTGGAATATTTCCCTTTTGTTCTGAAATTCATGCCTGTGATCAATTGGATGGAGGGCTACTGCATAATAGAGTTCTGTATGTGTGTGTGTGTGTGTGTGTGTGTGTTTTCGTGCGTGTATCTGTGTTTTATCTGCCTGCCCGTGTCTGTCCATCTATGTGTGAAGAAGAGAGCTGAATGTGAAGAATCGGACAGAGCTCTGTGATACGCAGGGCAGAAATTTGTCTTTGTGCTTACCTGAAGCATAAAAAACCTCATCACAGTACGCAGAGCTCTTTTGTACTCACCCTACACAATGGTCTAATGCTCCATTCATTTCGCCAGGGTCTGACCACTCGTTAGCTATATGGAGGCTGTGAGGACACACAAATCCAGACATACACACACCCAAAAAGCATAAGCTATGTCCTGTGAGTTATAACTCATGCATGATCACTAAATGGAAACATTTGTTATCTTAACAACAATACAGCCAGAGGAGCTGAATCTTTTATGGTTCCCTTGCACCCCCCCCCCCCCCCCCCCCCTACACACACACGCACACACGCACACACTCACACACACACACACAACACTCTAAGACACACACACACATGCCTTCCACACGTTGTAGCTCATAGGTCATCCTCCTGTGAATAAACCCAAAGAGGACGCAACGAGGCATAAACAACCACACAACACCGCCTTCCTCAAACCTCAAACCTTCATCAAACATTAAAACTGGGGCGGGTGTGCACACACCTTTGTGCACACTCATACACAAACACACATGGGGGCATTCACGCCTTGACAAATGTGCAGTTATGAAACATTAACACAAATATATCCCCCTTGTCTTGCTATGAAATATTCAGGTTCTTGTTCAGACTGATACACGCTCATCCTCTATTCACACGGACTAAGCATTCACTTTATGGCGGAAGCTTTGGCGGCTGGTCTGGGCTGGTCCTCAACAAATGTCTTGCTGACTCTCTAAGTTGTCTTGCTGTTTGTTAAAAAACCTCAAAGTTTTGACCTACTTAACAGAACCACAGAGATCTCCACTGTCAATTCATGCATTCCAATAAAGGGCTGTTGCAGTTTTTGCATGTTTTATTCTGTTAACTACATATGGCACGAATCTTTCATTGCTTCTGACCATTTTCCAAATGAAACGCAAGTTTTCTGATTGATTTTCTGCCTTCCAGGCAGCTGCTGGCTTCCACTCATTTCACTCCTGTATGCAAATCAACTTTCAAAGACTTCTTTGAGATAGGTAATCCATCGCAATCAACATTTTGTCTCTTTTTGTGAAAGTTAACAGCACTGTTAAATTGTAAAGTATTGGCCACTAGGGGCTTTTTGAAACAAGACAAGGAGTCTACAGCCACACCAGCTTCATGGCAATCTATCCAGTAGATGTTAAGACATATCTATCTGGACCGACGTTCAGATTCACTTTATCCTTTTTGCAATGTCCAAGGCTGCTTATTGTTTATCCCAGGTTTGATGTTCCAACAATGTGAATGCACTGGTTTTTCCTTGGTGATGTTCGCACTTTGGTGTAACCTTGAAAGAGCCACCAAAGAAAGTTTTCAAATTATCCAGAAAGGAAAGGGTGACAAAATGATAACTTGCCTATTTCAAGCTGGTAAGCCTCTGCAAGCTGAATTTCATTTGAATTGAACGGAAAACAACAGCAGGTGGGAAGGTAGGAAATGAATCTCAAATCTTACAGTAAACTTTGGGAAATGATCAGTAGGAACACAAAGTGTATACACAATTTGTAGTTAGTGGGCTTTGGTATTTAAGATCTAATCTTGACTGCCATCACTTTATAGCAAGCTGAAAATGAATAAACTTTTAGTTTTATTCAGATAGACAGATATGGTTTTGTCCACTGTTGCTAAGTCACGTGGTACTAGAACTGGTGTTGTAGAGAGACTCACACTCAGAAAGGAACCACAAAGCAGCAACTGTGAAGAATAGCAAGGCGGAGAATGGAGAGAGAAAGGTTGAGCCCTTGGACACACACACTCAAAATCTAAATCATCATTGGAAAATCATTAGAAATCTGGCAAAGTATAGGGGCACAGATTGAGGGACAAACCCCCATTCAAGTGCACACAAAGACAGGCCTGCAGACACACACTAACACACTCACAGAGAGGCAGCCGGGTGAAAGGGAAGAGGGGCGGTTCCAACGATACACTTCTGCGCACACACATACACACACACACACAGCTTGAACCTCACAAACAACCCTCCGTACTTCCCACCCAGCCCGCCCACCTCTGTCGACATTTATTGCTCCTTCTGTGTGAATGTCGCTGAGTTTCATTCACATGTTGGCCATTGTGTGCGTGTGTGCACGCATGAGTGTGCGTGTGTCTATGGGTTTGTCACTGCGAATGAGAGCTCCATTAGTGATTCATTTGTGTGTAGTTAACCATTGTGGAGAGAAGGCAACATTTTATTTGTCTGAACCCAACCCTGACCATATGGCAACAACTTCCCCTGCTCACTCCTCTTCCTCCCCACCACTTTATTCTCAGCTCTCCTCCTTCTCTGCTTCTCCCTCTGGACTTTACACTCCTTCTTCTCCTCCTCTTTCTTCCCTTGTCCTCCTTCACCCACAGTTCTGTTCGCCCCCTCTCGTCTGCACTTTCTGTTTCTTCAGAAGTTGCCTCCCTGCCTTCTTTCTTTAGCTGACTTTTGGAAAGCTATGGAGCAGCATGTGTGCACATCTGTATGTGTGTGTGTGTGTGCGTGTTGTAGGTCGATGGGGACAGGCCTCTTTGGCTGTCAGCTACAATCAGCCCTCACGTGTGCCAGTAATGTTGTGTATTGTCCGAACACATCACTAGAGGAGCATCTGAGACGTCCATTAAAGTTCAAAGCAATTTATCACTATCTCCCTCCTCCTCCTCTTTACGTCTCCCATCATCCCTCACTCCCTCCTCCTTCTCCCCATGCTGTCACTATCTCCTCCTTCTCCTCTCCTCCTTCCAGTCTCACTCCTCTGTCTCTATCCATCACATCCGTCCGCTCTATCCCTTGTGCTTGAATTAAAATTCAAATAGGATTAATCGGTAGGACTTTATTATTTTTTTGCTGAAGCAGGTTGTGCAAGGTGCAAAATGTAAATATAATTCAAAATTAAGATAAAGATATTCTCCCTCTCTCTGCCTCTGACTGTCACACTTGCTAATGCACGATGCCCTTGACATCTTGAGTGTGATTTGTGACAAGCTGAAGGTCCTGAAGGCTTTGCAAGTCTGCGTCCGAGTGTGTGTGTGTGTGTGTGTGTGTGTGTGTGTTTCCGATGTGACAGGAGCCACCCTGGGGAATGATAACTTTAGACGGCGAGTTTAAATATTAAACTGGCCTGAACAACTGACAGCACTCTAACACCCGTTCAACATGGATGTGCGAGCTCTGTTTCGCAAACACTCGCCCACACTTGTTCTAGCCTTGACAGTAAGTAGCTTTCCTCAGCATACATGGCTATGTGAATGTGTGAGTGCAAATTGTATATCTGTGTCTCTGTGTGTCTCCAAGTGTGTGTATGTGTGCGCCCGCATATGCGACACAAGGTTGGATTTGGACTTGTTTTTAATCAGTGGGATTTTGCAAATGGCCTCAGGCTTCTCCCAGGGACTAATTAGTGATGTGACTTCGGCATAATAAATAAACACACGCACACGCACACGCACACCAATGCAGCATCAAAACACAAAAAAAAAGAAACCCAGAAGAGAGAGTTAGAGTAGAGTCAGGATTTACAGATCAGATGGAGAAAGTGTACATTTGCAAGGGAAGTAAACAAATGCGCTTATGCTGCCTGATCCACACTGTAGCTGTTCTGTCTCGACCCTAATTTCTTCCATTTCTCTTCCATTGTCGAGTTTTCACTTTCTATTTCTCACCCTCTGTCTCTCTCTCTCTCTCTCTCACACACACACACACACACACACATTCCAGTATTTAATGTGTTGACAGCCTGCGCCCAAGTGAGAGCAGAAGGTTGACGGCCTAAGAGAATTCCTCCGGCTTTTCTACACTACAACCTTACTACGCACACACAAACACACACAAACATTCTGGCTGTGTAAACCAGAGAGATTAGCAGCTTATTACCATACCACAGGGGGGCTACACACAGGGGACTGTGTGTTTCTGTGTAGCCTATGTATGTGTGCGAGTGTGTTGCGTGTGTGCCAGTGCACCTCAGAGCATTGTCTTCTGGTCATAACAACAACTGTTCCATTATTTGTGTGTATGTCTGTGTGAGTGCCAGAATGAAAGTGTCTTTAATCATGAGTACAGAAAAACAGAGGCCACAGAGAATTACTGAATATGTTTTCATCACCAAGACAATTATCAGATTAAACAAATATACCTCGTTAAGCAGCTAATCCATCCGTCCAATCAGCAGGCAGGACAGAGGCAGCAACACCTGCTCCCCAGCGATGACCTTGGACAGATGTGGAGAAGTGGAGATGATCCACTTTCCAGAGTCACGGCTCAAATTCGAGGGAGGATTGTGTCATCCTTTTGAAGTCTCGCATTTGGCATGAAAAGGGAAATGCAACCCAGTTTACAAATTTTACATTTATTTGGAAAGTTGATTGAGCTCTGCACATTTTGCAAGCAAAGTCCTGCCTCATATTCATACAGTACAGCCCTACATGCACTGTTTGGTGCTGTAATGAAACCACGGTTGACAAAATACCCAAGTGACCCTAATTGAAAGGTTAGCTTTCACTCAAGAACTACATTTCTCTGTCCACTGCAGGGAATTGAACCAGCAACCCTCTAGCTATATGGCCACTATTCTGACTTTTTGTATCGCAATAGTTTAAACAACAGTCTAAAGCCAGCAGGTCTGTGAAGGTGTACTTAGGCTCAGCGGTGCTTTGTGCTAAATGCTAATATAAGTATGCTAACATGGAAGCAGGTGTAATGTTTACCGTGTTCACCATTTTAGTTTATCATGTTTGTACGCTAAAAGTCAGAGGATCGCCAATTCATCTTGCGGGGGACAAGAATGTGTGTACAAAATGGCAATCCATTTATTGGCTCAAGTCAATAAGATGCACACTCTAAACTCCCTGGATATTTGTACCAAAGTTCGCAGCAATCCATCGATTAGTTGTCAAAATATTTTGCTAAAAGCCAAAAATATCAGCCTTATGGTGGTGCTAGAGAAAAAGTCAGGGGATCACCAAAATCCATACATGTCTGCACAAAATTGTATGATAATCCATCCAATAGTTAGCCTACTGAGATAGGCTATATCAATCTGAACAGTTAAATCATTTAGCCTTGGTTGGTTAAAACTAGCAACTACTCAATTATAAAAAATCTAGATGGTTCCCTATGAATTATTTAAAATATAAAACAGATTTGATTTGGGTAGACTGAACTTTTTTATGCAAATGAAAAGGTGGTTTTGTCTAGCTACCTGTTAGCTAGCATATAGAGGTGTTCAGTACATGTGAAATCTTTAACAACAAACCTTTAAACTGAACTGACCACAGTGAATCACCATTGTTAGTCACCGAATCAGTAGCGTTTTAGCAGCGGAGCTCCACACTGGTGACTGAGAACGCTTTCAGCTCAGCTGTAATACATAATACTTTACTTCCTTATTAAAAGCTTATTAAAAGCCTTGAAAGCCACAGAATCAAAAAAAATCCTAATCTGATAATGCTGTCATAAATGATTGGCTGCTGAGCTTTTAAAATTATGTACAGTGCTTGCAGGCTAGTTTTGTACTCAACTAAACGTGATAGCTTGGACTAGCAACAGACTGAACTTACTACTAAACTGAAGACAGAAGCTGTGATGATTGTTGTGGCCGTAACAACAGTGATGCATTCACATTATTTATGCATACTGTTGTACATGCATTTGAACAGCGATGTGACCTCTTAGCTTAGGGAAAAAAGACTACCAATCTTTAAACTGAACTAAATGAACTCATTGGCCACATTAGCCAAGTGATTAGAGATTTGTACCTCTTATCTGATATCATCCAGTTTGGCCATCAAATTTAGCTACAGCCACAAGTCAAAATAATTCATACTGCAGACAAACCCAAACAAACTGGCATCAGCCACTCTGCTACAGGTGAAGCCAGCTGAACCCAGTACAGTACAGACAGCTAGCTATAACGACATGTATGGCAGATCACAGCAGCAAGACAATGTGTAATGCGCTACTTTACACTGCCAAATCTGACAACTCTCCTCCACATGGTACTCTCATACTGACATAAAGCATGCTATGACTGCTTTACTGGCACCAAATGGTACACTGACACATGTAAGACACCTGTATGAAAACTTCTCAACCAAATAACCATTTATTATTTGAACAATACAGAATTGTGTCAGCTAAACATCATCCAGAGTTTGTCTAAGACACTTTTCAGTCATTTACTGTTTTTCTATGTCCCTGTGCATTAGTAGACATCACAGGCAGAGGACAAAACAGACTCTTGACTCATGTTTCTGGCTGCAGGAGACAGCAGGTAGTGTTCACAACAACAGACACATCCCAGGGCGAATCTATTTTAAAGCTGACAGTTGGCGACTTTCTCCTTAAAGAAAGAGGAAGTGCAACCCGAAGCCTTGATCGGGATAAAGGCCGAGATTTATTTAGACTGATGAAATGATCACAGTCATGGCCATGAATGTGAGTAGGTAAAATACATGTGTGTGTGACACACACTCACAACACCATGTACACACCTCTTCACAATCACAAATCAGTGCCTGGCTGCAGAGAGAAAAGAGAATTCATTAAACTCAGCCACCCACGCTGGGCCACAAAATAGACGGGGGTAGAGAAGGAAGGAAGGCGGGGAGGATGATGATGAGAGAGAGAGTGCAAAGACGGTGAGAAAAGAGGGAGGAAGATGAGGGAAAGGGAGAAACAGAGAGGGGATAGAGTCCTCTTAGCGGGGGCCCATCAAATGAAGTGGATAGGAGGTCAGTTGAAGAAAAGCTCTTTAGGAGCAAAGGGATGAGAGAGAAAGAAGAGTAAAGAAATAACATAACACTGGAGGAAAGAGGAGAGCATGACTATGTGTGAGAGAGGTGTTAGATAGGCTCTGTTGCTGTGGAATTGAAGAGTTTGTCTTGTGTCACCATGTGTCATTGAACTGCCTTGCCTCTGTTGGCCCTGCTCAGTAGCCAATAGGCCGTCCCAATACCCTTCACCAAAAATGACAGCCAATCAAATAATGCTTTCCTGGTCAGCATGGCTGTGACCTGAGGCCAAACATGTCAACCTTTCCCTCTCTAATCTCCACTGCTCTGTCCTCATCCCTGCCTAATCCACACTGCGCTAATCTGGTTAACTAGAGCTGTTTCTGAAATGAACTAAAGCCTAATCTAATTCCCACTTAGCACTAATTAAGAGATTATTGACCTCACATCCAATTATCATAATCATTGAGCTTTGGCAAATGGTCAAACAAAAACAAAACGGAGTCAATAAAACAAGCAGCCGTCCAGAATCAGACGTCATCACCGAATAAGATGCAGAGATACACTGAGGGAAGAACTGTGAAGTTCCTCTATCCGCCTTTGAGACACACACACACACATTCCACCTTAAGCCTTTTACTGTCCAGAATGTCAGCAGCCATCTCCAGCACCGTTGCCTGTCACAAAGAGTGAGAGAGAGAAAGTGCAAGTGAAGTGTGTAGATGTGCATATATGTGTGTGTGTGTCTGTCTGTTTGAGAGAGAGAGAGAGAGGGAAAGAGAGACAGAGACAGAGGCTAAGGGACGGAGACATACAGGAGGGAGGGGTGTCCTTGAAAGAGGACGGAGGTGTTCAGCTGGATCTAATGTGATGGAGGAAACAACTGGAGCATATACACACTCACACACACAAGCACACACAAACACACACCACTGCTGCATCAATAACATTCTTTCCAGGAAGAAAAAAAACATTTGTCGGGATAAATTCACATGAATCCACAATCGGCCGACTAAATCCATTTGTCCCGTTCAACCCTCCGCAGGCCAGCCCTTTATATCGCTAGTATAGGAATGGGAGTGAGAGCAGGGCCGAGCCCCAGCCTGGCTCTCTGCAATGGGCCTCAGCATCATTATCATCAGCAGCGGGCCCTCTCAGATGCGCCAGCACAAGATCAAAGGAAAGCCTCTCAATCTTCTCCCCTCACTGAGGCAGCACAGAGCTGCTCTATAACTGGCATCTTGGTCCTGCGATAATCCTCCCATTGATCTACTTCACAGAGTTCAGCCTGCACGGAGGCTTCTGGGTTGAGGGTTAAAGATGCTGAGGAATGTCTGTCAGAGTTTGCAGCACTGGGTGCCAGATCTTATTAAAGCCATACGCTGGCCGAGCAGTGCTTTACAGTGTCCTTTTATTCTTGCAACTTGTTTTCAAGGTGCTTTGCTTATATGAGCTAATGTTAATGTTTCATGAGGGCATTTGCATAGATTCTACCCAGATCATCATTTAGGCTTTCATAAAGGATACAAAAATAGGTTATGTATTTAGCACAAGCAATTAAAAAGCATATCCGCTGCAACATGTAGGCATGAGATGGGGGGGCACAAATTAATTCACCTTATTTTCTTTTTCCTTCCTTTCCTTTGAAGTCCATGAGGGGGAAGTTAGACTGGAAGGCAGAAGGAGAGGGTGGAGGGTGAATACAGGGAACAATAGACCAGAGAGCCATTACCTCAGCTCTGCCACTGGGCCTCCCTCTTCTCAACGTCTCCATCTACTGGTGGCTTGACGAACCGCCCGCTTGTCCTGGATGGTTCTGCTGACTGGCACTGCTGAGTTGACAACATGAAACTCTGTAACTATAACTCAAAAAACACCTGAATTGTAAAACAGTTAAAGTAGTTTTGCATTTCATGTCACTTACCATCAAAAAAGTTTGAAGCTTGTCATGTTGCATATGTAAACACACTTCTAGGGACAATTGGAGCAGTTGCTGATAAACGACACAGTTGTTTGGTCAGGATGATTGGTGACTAGTTATAATACAGGTCTGGATTTTGTCTGAATTTAAACAAATGACATATAACGTGTTGATTAGGGATTTTACTGTGCTAGTAGGTTGATATATCTTTGGACAGAGACTGGCTAGCTGTTTCCCCCTGCTTCCAGTCGTTATGCTAAGCTAACTGGCTGCTGGTGTGATGTGAAGTAGAGTACACATGTAGACATGTGAGGAGTATCGAATCTCTCATCCAACTCTAGCCATGAAACCAAACCATAAATATTCCTTTATATTTGGAGCCACAGCCAGGAGACAATTAGCTTAGCTCAGCATAAACACTGGAAGCAGGAGGAAGTCAGTGCGCTTAGCTACGAAATAGTACAGCACATAAACCCCTGTAAACCACAACTTAACATTTCATATACATTATACAGATTAAGCAAACAAGATATAGCTTGTTATTTAATGAGTTTTAGCAGTTCTTGTGCTGGTTTTAACTATGGACTAAGCTAGCAGCTACTGGCTTCATATTTATCTTCCAGATGTGACAGCCTATCAATTTTCACATTTACCTCTTGGCAAGAAAGTGAATAAGTGATTTTCCAAAAATGTCAAACTATTACTATTATTAAATGTAGAGGACTTAGGTCAAAGTGAGGCAGGCGCTTGCACTTCAGAAACCAATGTGTGTGAGAAAGAAATAGATACAAAGGCTGAGCAAGAATGTAGTTTGGGTTGTAGAGGCATTTGGTTTGGTCAGCTTGTATTATTGTGAATTTTTATTCACAGCCAAAAGTGAATGTGTACATGTGGGATAAGACTTATCACATGTGTTTTTTGCCTCTTAAACACTATAAACACTCACAGTCCAGCTCTCTCACACACACACACACCCACTCACACACCTCCGTCTAAACCGCACAATTTTTCCAAGCTTGGCGAAATACATTGATAAGCAAGTGCATGCATACACACATACACTGCAGTGTGTGAAATTGGGTCAGCAGTGGAGAGTGGGTTTTAATGCTGAGCACATACGCTCTCTAAAACTGATCTGCATATTCATGTGGGTGGCTATCAAAATGACACACACACAAGTAGACGTGCACAGATACATGCACACACATAAATAAGTACATGCATGTACACATTGGACTAAACTTATTCAACCCACACACGTGCCCACATGCACACATACATGCAAATCCACGCACGCACACACACACATACACACACACACACACACACACACACACACATACAGACAACAAAGCACAAAGAAAACCCTGAATTGCAACCGTCAAGGAGCCACAGGGGGCATTTATGTTCCACTCATTCTAATGCTGTGGCTAAAAATGAGCTTATTCCTCTCCAAGCTGTACCATGTCAATCATATTTCTCCTTTTCCTTTAACTTCTCTTTCTCTATTCCCCTCTTTCTCCCGCTGGCAAAAGCAGCGACCATCTTTCAGAGCAAAGCGAAGTCCGGCTGGCTGCTCAGCTCTCATTACTTCAGAACTAGTGAGTGAGTCGTAATATTGTCAAAAGTCTTAGAAGCGCTGAAACTCCTCCAAAAAGATATTCACCAGGAATCATTCTGCCTCTGAGCTTAGAAAAGAGTTGGAGAAATAGAGGCAGGGTGAAAGAAAGGTGTGAAAGAAGGGGGTGCAAGGGAAGAAGAGGAGAAAGATGGAGAGAGGGAGGGAGATGGAGGTCTCTCCCTAAGGATATACTTGTCAAAAACCCCTACTTTGCGTTTCTGACTTTTTCAGCGATGAACAACAGTTTTCTCTGACAAAGCATTTTCCTGCTTATTTGCAGACGGAGGGAGGAGACGGGGCTCAAGTTGGAACGTGAGAAACTGAAAGGATGTAACAAAGGATTCAGAGCCAGTAAGCAGATCGCTCTGAAGGCCGCTAGGGGCCGGGGAGAGGAGGGGGAAGGGTGGAGGGAAGGGGTGGTGCGGGATGGTGGTGTCTTTTGAACAGAGAGATGGTAGGGGAAAGAGAAAGGAGGAGACGGAGAGAATGAGAGAGAGAGAGAGAGAGAGAGAGTGTGTCTCTCCTGTGTATGTGTTTGGGGACCCTGAGCATGTGATTTATTTCAGAATACTAATGTCTCTTTGATCTCCTCTGCTTAAAAAAAACACCCTGCTGGGACTGTGGGCACACACACACATACACACACTCCAACACAGCCACACAAATGCATACATGTATATGTCTACACGCATGCACACACCCGTACATACCTGCGAGCACACACACACACGCATTAATATTGTTGTGTCCCCTCGCCTGACTGCTGAACAGGGCTCATTTATGCACACACACTCCCACATTCAGACACACACACACACACACACACACTCACACACACACACACACACTCCAGGGTGTCTAATCTACTTTAACTATCATCAAATCCATAGAGATCCAATTACAAAGATAGAGGAATATTTGTTTTTCTCTGTGCATCCTAAAAGACTAATTAAATTTTCATGTAAAGATGAAATTATTTGATACAACACAAACATCTTTTCATTTTAATAATTGTAATGTAATATGTTTTAATTGGGGATCCTGTGACTATTTCTGCCTAATTCAGCTGCATTTCTAGGCCTATAATCCTGTACAATGACTAAAGTCAGTCACAAAAAAGAAACATAATGGGAACGTTGTGGGGACTCTGTTTACCTTTCCTTCTTGTATCGTTTTATCATCATCCCAAGAGCTAAATGCTAATGTCAGCATGCTAACATAGTGACAAAGGTGACAAAGGTAACATACTTCCAGGTATTATGTTTACCACATTCCCCTTAGTTTAGTGCAGTTGTTCTCAAGCTTTTTCTGTCGCACCCCGCTTTAGAAACTCCACTAAAAGTTGATTTCATTTTAATCAATCGCGCAATTGACATAAAACAAAAGATTTAGGTTAGCAAAATAGCCTTGCTTGCATCAGAGCCATTTATTTTTGTTTATGCCACCATATATATCACATTCATGCAACTTTAGGTCTGCTCAACATCCATCCCCCCCAGCAGTGACACTATGCCCCCTGTTTGAGAAACACTGGTTTAGCATGTAAGCATCTAATATTTGCTAATAAGCATATGTACAAAATACAGCTGAGGCTGATGGGAATGTCATTACCTTTGCAGGTATTGGACAAATCAAAATGCTGACCTGTTGATTGCGTTAGATGAAAAGTCAGAAGTCAGAAGTTACGATTCATCTGGAGGGAGGCATGAATAGGTGTTCCAAATGTCGCAATCCACTCAATAATTAAGACATTTCACATAAAACTACAAATGTCAACCTCATGGTGGCACTATTTGAAAGGTCAGGGGATGACCAAAGTCATTAAGATACATCATCTGTGGACAATAGCTTTACATAGAAAATGTCATAGCAATCCATCCAGAAGTTGTTGAGATATATCAGTCTGGACCACAGTGACCAACAGACCAACATTACCATCCCTAGAGCCACGTGGCTAAAAGTAAAAGCTTGTAAGTAACTGCTCCTCTCACAAGGTACGCCTACCGCTGGCCTTTCTTACAGTTACATGTCTTCTTTTTAGGATGTTTTTTGATGATTTTGAAAATTACCGTAAGGTTATGGTGATCCTATTTTCAGGCAATCTTAGTTCTACTCCTATTTAAGTTATTGATTTCCTACATGTGCCAAAGTGAGCATGGATAAACCCCAGCTGTTCAACTGCTAGCTACATATGTATTTTTGTATATATACAGTTGGTTGCTTGATAAATTCACTTGTCTTCTATAATAAATTCTGTATAATTACAAATCAATATAACTTGGCAGCTCTTGAATGAAGCTGTTTTCTCTTGATTCAGTGTATCGGGCACAGCTGGATAAGGTTTTATTTTTCTTTTGAGCACCTCCTGTGCTCACACTGATCACCTGCTCTCTCTCTCCTTGCTTTCTCCAGGGTCTCTCGGCGAGCAGCTTGAAGCGAAATCCCCAGCTGTGGCAGATTGGAGTAGTCAAAAGAGTACTCAGAAGAGAAGTCAGTGTCTCATATGAAAGACTGTCTGTGTTTCCAGTTACTGTATACTGGATAATGAGTTGCATTCAAGAGCATTTTACTGTGGATGCATGTTTAAATAATTTTTTTTGGGGGGGGGTTGTATAATAAATGTGTATACTCAGTAACTTTTCCTGATGTCTCACTGGCGGTGTTCTACCAAAGGAAAAAGAGCAGTATTCTTACGGGGCATTGTCTGCTGCATCTGATACCACGACCTGACATTACCTGTTGAAGCTGTAGAAGTTGTAAATAGCTGAGCAATTATTGTGCTGTCAAAATAACATGATGTTGTCTAAGTGTGGACAGTTATCTGCAGGAATGAGAAAAATACACCACCAAACACAATAGACCCAGTGGATGGTGCAATGTCAATAGCTTTTTTTTTTTTAGTTTTGGGTTGTATTTCGTTTCAACACTTGCATGTCTGTTCAAACTGCTCAGGCTTGAAATGGGTGGAGGTGAGTCCTGTTTCCCTCCTCCTGCAAGCCCCTAGTCTCACTTGATACATGGAATCTGTCAGAAACTCCAGCTCTTCCCTGAGGAACACCTCCAGCAGCAGCCTCAGGGACGTTAAAGCATGCAGCTGCTGGCCCGGCTCTTCTGGGTTTTCCAACCCCCCTTATCACAGCAGACAGCAGGTGTAGCAGCTTGGTGATGCCACCTCTCATAAGGGGCTGCCTCAGGGTGGCACAATGCACCAACTCCAGCTGGTTATGGAATCAGATATGATCATACCTTAGACAAAGGTATAGATCATCTGACCTGCTTAGACCACAGCAGCTAGCGTCCACTAAAAAAAAAACTAAATATCAAGTATAGTGTAATAATAATAACTTTCACAATTCTTGGAATATTTATTTAAATCACCTATAATATATACATATATATATATAGTTGACTGTCATTATTCACTCAAACCACTCTTGTTAGCATCATGTTCAGCTCTATACCCTTAAAAAGCAACTGTACACTACCTGCTGAGCAGCAAACAAAGTTAGAAACTAGCTGGTAAACACAGTGGAGCATTTAGCAACTAAAGAGCCAGATATTTCCTGAGACCTGCTCAACTAAAACGCTCTGCTACGGAAACTGTGTGAGACTAATTCATGCAGACAGAGAGGAAATAAGGTCAGATGAGTCTGTTAATTCTGCTATGTCTTAATTTAATTGTTGGCACTTTGTTTGAATGTGGCTGAATCTCCTGAGACTCAGTCATTATGGGTTTCTTTTGACCATATTACATTTCCCTTTTATTCTCATTTTAAATTGTAAGTGTGTGTGTGTGTGTGTGTGTGTGTGTGTGTGTGTGTGTGTGTGTGTGTGTTTGTCTCACTTTCCAATTATTTGGAGAGGGTGGAGACCAAAACAGAGCTACTAGGAGAGTGAATCTTGGACTTACATTCATCAGTTGGACACAAAAACAAATCCAAATGAGTAATAATGTTGCTCTGTGTCTGCTGGATGTTTGGGCAGCAGTTGGCTAAAAAGTTCACCATCGACTTTATAAAGTGATACGTTAATGTTTCCAGCTTGTTTTTACAGCCTGTTCCCACATGGCCAAAAAAATCACTTTAGAGTAGTCTACTCCACTGATTTAGCAGTAGACTTCTGTAACATTGTTGGACTTACGGTGGACAAAAAAAGATCTCAAGCTCGTTGAGCAAGTGCTGACTGTCATACCAACGAGCCTGGTTTTTTGGCGTTGCGGTCAAAGTTGCACATTTTGAACCCTGTAGAACTGGGTTTGAATCCCGGTGTGGTGACTGCTCTCTCCCTTCGCAATACTGTCTATTTTATTCCTAGCATTCCTGTTGTCGAAACCTGGTGCCTACATTACCCAAAATGCAACTTCAACACCATCGGTTTGATCAGAAATTTGGGTGTACTATGCTAGTAGCAGCTAATGTAGCCTCTAGCCGCTAGCCACAAGCAGAGATGAGGAGCAGGCTACAGAAGTCTGGTAAGCTCACTTCTTTCTCCACACCCCCAGACTTTCTTTTCATTTTCAAACTTATAGTCTTCAGCCTCAACTACTTCACACAGCTGTGGTGTTCCCCTTTAAAACAGGTTAATAGCTTTACCCAAATGTTGTAGTTATATTGGCAACATAGGAAACAGTTGGATTTAAAAAGGACCAGGTTTGGAATTCCAGGGGCCTAATCTTGCCTTTGCCCTTGGACCCCAAAATCATTAATTCTGCCCATGTATGCAATCAAGAGCATACATGGGCAGAATTAACACACCCACATACTCAGCGCGACAGAATGCATCAAAAACTCAGAAAAAATGCATTAAGGACAGCAGTCTCCTGGGAAAGAAGGTGGTAGTTCTACACATTGATAGTCCATCCTGAAAAAGTTGGCACTAAACAGCTTGGAGCTGCAACCATGGTCTCTGGTACAGATAAGGCCAGAAAGGCTTGTACGCAAAGAATTCTTGAAGCACAGGCTTCTAATGGATCTCTGCAGGAAACCTGCAGCTAGCTGATGCTACCAAACCATGCTGTTTTAAACAGCCTGCTCTGTGTGACAGCTCAAAGCAGTCCCCTTAACAAAGAGAGATTGGTCTGAAACTGTGGGTAGCCTACATCCCACTGGACCCCAGTGTAACCAGAACAATTCACACTCTTGTCTCATGGCTCTGCAGGCCTCCTGATAAACAACACAGAGAGCAGCGTTTCTAAAGCAGATGGCGCCATCTTGTGGCCGCTCTGTTGCACTGAGAGGGTGGAGCTAAACATACTAAACAACAGACTTGGTCTGAACTTGTTCTGCGACTTTGTTATGTTTCCTATCAGGAAGAGAGGCCAACATGGTTCGTGAGGAGCTGGCGGTCCGTCTCAACGACAGGGAGTACACCAACTGGCTGAAAGCAGGACGGTGTCTGCTCTTGCTGAAGGACGGCCTGCATCCCTTCATCACCCACCACATGAGCACTTTCCACCGAGACCTGCTCAACCAAAACGCTCTGCTACAGAAACCGTGTGAGACTTCTTCATGCAGACCGAGAGGAAATAAGGTCAGATGAGTCTGTTAATCTTAATTTATTTGTTGGCACTATAGTTAAAATGTGGGTTTGAATATCCTGAGAATCAGTTAATATGAGTTTACTGCGACCATATTTTATTTCACACTTATTCTCACTGTAACTTGAATTTTAAGTGTGTGTGTGTGTGTGTGTGTGTGTGTGTGTGTGTGTAGCTTTCCTCACCATGCAGGGTGTGTTCAGAGTGGCAGAGATTGATCCTGAGATACCACAGACAGCCCAGTTCCACAGTGAACTGGGACAACTGTTTCCCTCCCCACTGGAGAACAGATCCTTGGGAACTGGCCAAGGTAATCTCACACCGATCCAAACACACTCACTTAACCTTAATCTGCTGTAACTGGCATTTAATATCACCAGGCCATTACTACATTGTGTATGATACAAGATAGTTGTCATAAACAAATGAGAGTGACTGCTGAAAAAGCTCAGTGGTTGCTCAAGTTGCATAGCAAGCAGACATGGAATTATGGGAAATGTGGTCCTATTTTGAAATACAAACACTAACAATGCCACGTGTATGATAAGAGTCTACCAGTCAGTCCACCACCATCTTGCTTAGAGCAGTGATTCACCGGGAAATAGAGTAAAGATATTAAGAGAAGAGAAAAGAGTTCATATTGTGTTTAGGAGGAAAATAAATCCTACTAGGATTACAAATCATTGTGAGGGTGCTCTTTAGTATATTAAGTTAGGGCTGCAACTAATGATTTCTGTCATTATCGATTAATCAACAGCGTTTTCTAAATCCACAAATTCATTCTTTTGTTTATAAAATGTTAGAAAATAGTGAAAAAATGCCAGGTGATGTTTCCCAAAGTCCAAGGTGATCTATTTTGCTTGCTTGTTTGATTCGACCAGCAGTCCAAAACCAAAAGAAAATCAAATCTTGAAATTTGCCTGGAACCGGAAAAGTATTTCACCTTCAGTATATGCATGGAAATTAATACAAGGATTAACTGATTATCAAAATTGTTGGCAATTCAATTTCTGTTGACCAACTAGTCAATTAATTGATTGATCTATTGTCACTCTATTTAATGTCACAAGAACCATTAAACCAACTGACTGAGGTCGTGGCGATCCTGTGCAGCCAGCCAGCGTCATGCCATAATTAAAAATGTGTAAACATCACTCTTTTCATAATATTAAAGGTGTTAAATAACATCCAGTTCCAGAACTAAAGAAATTTTGATACATTCGGTTAGTTTTGTTAGTTTTAGTTTGGTTTCACACTGCATTTATGTGACCGCACTAAAGGACTTGACATGACAGAACTGCGTCCTGACGTCATGATCTATGTTGGATGCGTCTCCCTATACTTGACATTGATTGGTCGGTAAACAGTTCCGCGGGTAGCTTTAACACTAATGAATGAATGAGGGATGAACATTTAATATCGTTGCCACTGTATTTTTATTATGGCATTACTACCTGCAGCACCAACTAGCTTATAGCCTACTCGAGGCTCGTCCAAATAAATGTCCTCAGTGTGCGAACATTATATTGTCACCGCCAGGCAAGAAAGGATGAGAAGACAGCAAGCAATCCTTTTGCATCTCTGTTCGAGGAGACACCAAAGATGCAAGTGGCAATTTGCTTCAATAGCCTAATGGCCATCTGTATCAAAAGATGAGCTGTCACTGGAGATTTATAATTGTGTCCTCATTTCTGTGCATTTCTCTGTGCATTTGTTTGTTACTTTTTCACATGGTAACCGCTGAACTTCCTGTAAATGGTCTGAAAGTCCGAACCATCCATAAAATGCTTTCAAAACTAGAAATGAACCAAACCATGGTTCAGTTTGATCCGGACCGAGACTACCTCTTTTCGTCGGACCAAATTTCGTCTGTTTGGTCCGGACCGTGGTCCAGGGGAGGTTTCACACCTGCAATTTTGGTTCAGATCAAACTACAAAGTCCAGACCAAACAAGGTAGGTGTGAAAGCCCCCTGAGCTCATCTGACAGGACTGTGGGGTTACATCAGACAAATAAAGGTTGGGAACCACTGGTTTAAAGTAACTAAGCCAATGTACTTTAATTAATCTGACAATTACACATATATATATATATATATATTACTATAAAAAATGTTAAGAAATGTCACATGTGGACTACACATTGATTATATGATCAGCATGGAATGATTTCTGATCTTGCACATATGAAAGGGTCTTTCACTATAAAAAGTCATAGATACTGTATGTTGAGCTGACAAGATGAAAAAATATCATACACTGAAGAATTTATCAAGTGATGCGAGAAATAATCAATTATCAGTAATGAAAAATATCAGTAGTTCCAGTCCTGAGTATATTATGATTTTATATAACAAATGAAGCCCGATTTCGTCAAATGATCTCATATCAGAGTCAAGTAAAGTGAAATGTGCTGCATTATATCACCCAATAGAAGTATTTTTTGACTTGCTAGAAAAATATGACAGACTGAAATGTCTCAAAGGTTTCTGAAGATTCACCTGAATGTGTTTATCTAAGGTCTCTTTCTCTCTCTCTGCCTCTGCAGGCCTACATGCCGCGGGGTCAGGGGAAAGTGAAGGGGGCAGATCAATGCGATGCATCTGCTCTGCTCAACCTAATCAACTACTGTGGCGGTTTCCAGTCTGTGGATACAAAATTTGTGAGAGAGGTAAACATAAAAAGGATTTTTAAATGTGCATGCTGTTCTGCTTTTGGTCAGTCATTATCAAGTTGTTAAGTCATAACATTACATTACCAAACCTTATAATCCAGCAGACAGATGCATAAAACATACTATAAACACTCTGTGCCACAGGCTGGAATATGTGTATGTAAAAACTGATGCCAGGAAGAGAACCAAAATCAGAATAAATAAAAAGAATAATAAAACACTGATGATTGATTATGATGATCTGTTATGTGTGTGTGGTTCCAGGTGATCCGTTACAGGAATGAGTTGATGCATTCTTCTGAGTTTCACATGAAGGATGAATGGATGAAGCACTACCGGGTCGCCCTGAGGAACCTCGTGCGGCAGTTCAGCCACGTACCACAGATGGCAACAGCAGGACGACAGATAGAGGAGGTGAAACATGTCCGGTGTTCGGAAACTCTCAGGTCCCCTCGCTGCATTAGAGTTGTTTTGCATCACGGTTTGTGTGCGTGTGCATTTTGTTTGTACAGATGCTGACTGTTGATTTGTCAGTATGTATCTCTGGTTTGGACCGGATGGATTCTGCTGATCTGGATGGATTTGAGATTGATTCTGTCAGCCAATGGGAGACCAGCGCCGACTTGATCAGCCAATGGGAGGCTGAGTTGCTGCAAGAGAGGCTGCAGGAGTTACTGCATGCTGCTGATGATGATACAACAACAAGGGTGCGAAGAACAAATACAGATGTCCATGTGGTCCAGTGGCATATTTGCACATAATACAAATGAAGATGCCACGAGACTTCATCTGACTATGTCTCCTCTTTAGGATGCTGAGCAGCTGAAGACGCTGGATGGTTTCCTCCAGGCCAACAGAGATCTGGGTGAGAGGTTTTCTGCAGAGCTCCAAGCCATCCACTCGCTGCAGGCCAGAGAATAAGAAGAAGGAAGAGCTGGGAAAGACAGAGAGGAGCATATGTTAATATTTCCTATTTGAAATAGGTTAAGAATTTAGGCAGATCAAGGGATTTGTGGATGTGCATGTACAGTATATAGTGTTGTAATGCAATGTAAATAAAGAAATCTATTGACTCTATTGACTGAACACAATCCATTGACTCTTTCCTGATTGACACACTTTATTTCATTAACTAATTATAATAGGGGTGGCACGGTGGTCCGGTGGATAGCTGTGGCCTCACGGCAAGAAAGTCGTGGGTTCAAACCCCGGTTGCCCCGGCCTTTCTCTGTGGAGTTTGCATGTTCTGCCCGTGTCTGCGTGGGTCCTGTCCAGGTGCTCCGGCTTCCTCCCACCATCCAAAGACAAGCGGCCTTGGTTGATGGGTGACCCTAAATTGTCCGTAGGTGTGAGTGTGAGTTTGACTGGTTGTGTACCTTCACACCTGTTCTTCTCTTGGTACAAAAAGGGTTCTTTTATATGCAAACTACACTGTAGACAATAATTGAATCTTAATTATATATAAACATTCCTGACTCTGTTGAAGAAGCTTGTGTGGTTTTTATTAAATCATAGCCACATTTTAACTGCCTGAATAACAAGCCCAACTCTGGTGTTCACAAAATATTGTGGGAGTCTATACTAGTGTCATGATTTCTGGTGAATGAAGTGTCAGTCTGTAGCTACTTCAGCAACCTGTGGATGAATCTGTATTTTAAAGTTGTAGCTGGTCCAAGTGAAGCTACTTTTACCTTATTTGTATCCTGGGTTCACAGCCAATTACATGTTTTGTAGGCCTTTATTAAATATGAATCTGCAGAGTAACTACTCTAACAACTCTAAATGTGACTTTACTGTCTGTGAGTGGAGTACATGTAGGCCTAAAAAGAAAGGGCTACTCAAGTAACTAAAAATTGTAATTAAGAAGCCTACAGTAGGCCTACTTTAAGGCTACTTCATTACTTTCCACTACTGGTTTTTATTAAGACTACCATAGAACAAACTGCAGTCACAGTGTGATTAAAAATGAACATCAAGGAGTTGCTCAAATTTAGATTAAGAAATATATAATTTGGTCAAAATAATAAGTAAAGTAAACAAATTAAACCGAGAGCGATAAGTCTATAGTCGTAATCTATGAGTTTGAAAAAATATTTCATCTTGCATCAGCCATGCAGACCAATCACAGTGCGTCTGCCATTCGATAAAACTTTAGTTTGAGGGACATAGCAGTTCAGCTGGAAGTTGTAAGCATGGAGGTTTTTCGGATATTTGATGAAGAAAACCATAAGAACTGGTTGAAAGGCGTTGTTGGTTTGAGGCTTCTTCAGAACCCGCTTGAGTGTTTTATTAATAAGCAGATCGACATTTTCCACCAAGCACTGCGCAGGGAATGCGGCTCGGATGTGTGCGGCAATAAATGCCATTTAAAAAAATTTAAACCACGGCCAAACCAGGTATGAACTTAAATGTGACCGTTGTGCATGTGTGATGAACTAAAAATGAAACAGTGGAAAGGAAAGACATCAGCCAGCAACGTTTGTGTCTGCGTGGGCCAGCTGAGCTAGCCTTCTGAACTGTTTTTCCTTTGCGCGTAGGCCTGTTATATTTCTAGTAGATATGCCTAAAACACGAAAATAAAGAATAATTTTATAAATAGGCTATGGAGATCAAAGTAGACAATACAATTATTTCTGATATGTCTTCATTTGTAGGCCTATATTTTTTGTCTTTATAACCCATTATTATCCAGCGTCTGTCCAAAGTTAGTTTTCTTGCTTTCTTTCAGTTTATACTGCACAATCTTCACCACAAGGCAGCGGAAATACAGTGGGAGTTGCTGACATCCCATGATCAAGTTAGGAAGTCTATGAAGTAATTGTCTGTTCCCTTGCATCAGTGTTTTCCTCAGTGGCTGTGTGTTTCTTTTAGATAATAATTATTTTGTTAATAATTGTTGTCACGAAAAGATCAGTATTAGGCAGTATTGTGTGTGAGGTCAGAGCTCCTCTGCCTGCTCTGCACCAAATGGCAAACAGTCACAGAACAACTGTTTAACATAGTTTTGCATATGGTGGTGGCTGTGTATGTGAGGGTTTCTTGTCTTTCTTTCCTCAAGTGTCCAAAAAAAAAACTTCACAAAATGACTAGATGGCCAACAAGTGTTCTTTGTGCTGTGATCGTCTCTAATCCTAAACATTACCAAAATTGATTTGGTGAAAAGATAAACGCTTTCTCTCTGTAATGGATAGCTCAGAATCATCTCTCGGAAAGCTCTCTAGCATCTCTTTTCCTGATTAATGATTCACAATTTGTCATAACAATGTGTTTTTTAAAGAGCCTCCTAAATCCCAAAATAAGATTATTTGTCTAGTTCTAATTTTAAGCTGCTGATTGCAGGTTCCTATATTAGATTGTGAGGTGTGTTCTCATTGGAGAGATGTGATATGGACCAACCACAACAGTCAGGGTGGAAAGGTAATGTGGATGAACATAAAGAAGATAAATGGGAAGTGGCAAAGGTGAGTTTGCAGTCTTTTCTTTGAGCAGTAAAAAAATTTTTCTATCACAGTGATATTTTTTTTAATGTGAAATTGATTTGGTCTGTTTGTTCAGCAGGTGTCACACTAATGATACCGGCTTCTGTTTTCAGGTGTACATGACAGGCGGTCATAAGAACCATAAATCAATTGGTCAGTTTGACATTGTTGCGCTTCTGTCTCTCATGACTCAATGCAATCACTTCAAGAAGTTTAAGCTGGGTGGATTGTGTGAGCAGGTAAATTATTATTTGTACACACACATAGAAATAAACATATGTTGTGGGATGTCTCTAACTGCAGTCACTCATTTTGAATGCCAGTCAGTTACACAACAATACACCTGTTGTCATTAATCTGTATTTTAGTTGTCATATGAGGTTAAGAACATGAAATATCATTGTGATAGTGCAGAGGTTGCTGTCAGTTCTGATCAACTGGAAAAGTTATTAGAATGACCAAGTTGTAAGTTTGCCTGCATTAAAATTCAATTCTTTAACCACTGTGTATAGGTTGCCAATGTCCGAAACAATATCATGCATTCTCCAAATTACCAGCTGAAACGAGAGGAATTGAATGGATACCTTAGTCGAATCAGAGATCTGGGTGAGGTGCTGGCAAAACATGATCCTGTGTTCAAATACCTGTCTGGAGACATCAATGAGGTGTGTGCTTTCCCTTATTTCTCATGGACTGTTTATTGCACCCTATCTACTTTAAAGGAATTATGCAGAAACAAAGTAATTAATTAGGTATCCAAATCAAACTACTTTGACTTTGCATAAGGTAATTTCCTAGTTAGCACTAAACACATAGCACACAGCACAGCTGAGGCTGATGGGAATGTCATTTGTTTTTATTTGATCATAAACTAAAGTATTGGATTAATAAATTTTTGACCTGATGAAAGTTAAGGGATTCATAGCAATCCATCCAGTATTTTATCCAGATATTCCACTCAAAAACCACAAATGTCAGCCTCATAGTGGCACAAGAGGAAAAGTCAGGCGATCATGAATGTCTGTACCAATTTTCATGCAAACCCAGCTAATGGTTGTCAAGACAGTTCACTTAATGTCATAAATGTCCACCTGCGGATGTTGCTAGACGTAGGATCACCAAAGTCAGTAAGATTTTTGGTCGGCGTCAAGTAATGATGTGGTTTCAGGTTTGCAGCGATGTTTAACGTAGTTTGAATAAATGTAACAAAGTGTCGAAAGGAGTTGGTTCTTGTGACTAACCTACAGACAGTCACCACCGCATTTAACAGTTTCCTTCGGCTCTACGGAGCTTGTTTGGTCTCAACTTTACAGATTTGCTTCTCAATGCTCTCATTAGCATCATTTTCAGCAGCAGGCAGCTGTATTTAGCAAAACAAGCTCTAAAATCTGTGCACTACTTGTCCAGCACCAAACAGCAGACTAACAAAGCTAGCTAGTGAACATCATTTAGCAGCTAAAGATTTAGATCTCCAACAGCAGAGCTAAAAGTGGAGTTAATAAGTATAATAGTTGTATCTGGGATCATTGTAGCTGGAAGACTGCAACACATTGAACACAGTGCATTCCTTCAGATTTACGCTGTGCTGAAGCAAATGCTTTGTCATAGTGGAGGTGTTTCCTCCATTGCACAAAATATCCTTGCTGCAGGTGTTTCATTTTGCTGTGTTGTTGTCTATCTTTTTTAGTGAA